>NW_006399752.1:3028340-3070230 GCF_000299155.1 Elephantulus edwardii | reverse complement strand
CCTCTCTTTGAAAAGTAAAAGAAAAATTATTTCATTGCTTTACAATCCCTCCCCCCAGGTCCGCTCCACTACACAGCCTTCGTTCTGGACTCCTGTCATGACAATAATACCTAATCACATATCCATTTTAAACAGTTTTCTCTCTCCTCTGTTTCAGTGCAGTATACATTATTTATCCCATCTTGCTTAGTCCTCCCCGCCCCAACCCCGATGTCAGTCCTGTTTTACAACAGTGGCACTATGCAGTATTTGTCCCTTTGTGATTGAGATATTTCACTCAGCATAATGTCATTTTGAATAATATTTCATTAGTTCCTTGGTGCTTTCTCGAAAAGTTGCAAAAAGAGATACCATTTGACCCAGAAATGTCACTACTGGGAATATACCGCAAAGACTATAACTGCCACCCAAGCAGATATATGCACACCCATGTTTATCATGGCTTTGTTCACAATAGCAAGGAGTTGGAAATAACCCAAGTGCCCATCAACAAACAAATGGATAGAAAAGCTGTGTTATATTCACACAATAGAATACTACACTGCATTGAAAAACTAGACATTCCTTCTACAATGTTGAACAGTAAACCCTACAAAATAATTAAATAAACATCTAAGTAAAAGTGGTATGCTTGTTATAGCAATAGAGCTTCAAGGTAAAAAATCTCTGAACCACCTTCTAGCAGAAATACTGACCCTAGTCTGATATTGGCCTCATGGTAAAATACTGCCCTGCAATCCCAAAGGCATGCAGTTCCAAACCTCTAGCTGCTCTGCAGGAGAAGGATGGGCAATCTCTTTGCTTGTGATTTACTGCCTCTGAAAACCCATAGCTGTCAGGAGGGTCAGCTATGAGTCGGCACATAGCAACAATCTAAGGGAGCTCTGGTGGTTTAGGACTAGTGCTGCCATCCCAAAGGCACACTGTTCAAATTCACCAGCTGCTCTGTGGAAGAAAGATAGGCAATCTCCTCCTGTATGATAAACTGCCTTTGAAAACCCACTAATTTGTTTCAACTTGATGGTACACAACATCAATCTGGTATTAACATTTTGTCACTGCTGAAATTTTCCTTTAAAAATGACTCTCTTCTTTATGCCTCTCTGGTAAGCGATTTTGCCTTTATTTTGGCCTAATGCATCCCATCTCGTGTTATGATTGCTTTTGCTCTGACTCCCATGATGTAGGCTGTTGCTTCCTGTGAGCAGGAACTGAGTCTTGCTTCTCATGCAGAACCCATACTATGCAGCAAGGAGCAAGGCTCAAAGCAGGGAATATTTTGGTGGCTTGGAAACAAGAACAAACAAACTGAAGGAAGCTACCGGGGAAATCAGGCTATGATTAACAAAGGTTTTATTGATTTCAAGTACCCACATTAATGTTTGGATTATTGATCTCTATTCATAATCTCTTCAGTTTCACTTCTAGCTCCTTTCTCCCATAGTTATATTTACGTAGTCTCCACTGTGATTTTCCTAATATGTTATTGTTCAAACTACATTTTTTAATAAGAACCAAATGTTTCTTTGTTAAAATTAAAGTATAAACAATTAATTTCCAATTTACTCTCCTAATAAATCTTTATTATTATAACTTTTAAACTTTGGATTTCACTCAAACCTTTATAACTATTAAGTATACAAGCATGTAGTTGGCTTGTTCATCAATATTTTATAGGTTTATACAAAGTAGATCTGAATTTCAAGAGAGAATAATTCTCCCAATATCTTCTCATAACAATCTTATTTCTACTACACCAAGTTCAAAATACTAAAATTGGCTTTTCTATGAGTCCATATGGTCTGTATTTAATTTCTTTGTTTCCAACTTTTGCATTTCAGTCACCAATTATTATTAAAGCATGTGTGTGTGTGTGTGTGTGCTTCTATCTGCTTGGATGGCAGTTACGGTTTCTTTTTTATTATTATTAAATTTTATTAATTTTAATGAACATTTACAGAGATTTGGGGTTTTCATTCATTCATTGTTGCACTTATTAAAGCATCTTGATAACATGTTTGGTCAATTTCAGACTGCAGAAGTTGGTAGAAGTCTCAATTTCTTCACTTTTTACTTTGGTGGCTGGTGCATATATTTTAATAATAGCTGTATTAACAGGTCTTCCCTGTATGCTTATGGATGGTATCCTTTCATTCACAGCATTGTACTTCAAGAGAGATCTTGAAAGGTACTTTTTTACTGTGAATATAACACCATTCTTCCTCAATATATGTGTTTGAAATATAGAATTGGCAAAATGTAAGATATTATATTGAATAGTTATATAAATTAAAATATAAATATATAAAATAGACTGTAATGTGGTGAAAGCAATTCTCAAAAGCAGAAGAAATGTACTCAAATAAATAGTTTAATTACATGGGAAAAGGATGGACAATCTCCTCCCATGTAATTAACTGCCTCTGAAAACCTGCTGGAGGGTCAGCTATGGGTCGGTTATGACTGGATGGTGCACAACAACAGTTTCATTACATTACGCAGCATTTTCTTTTCTGACATACCGTGATATGAGCTAATGGCCTGGGCTTTAATTTCTTATACACTAACAGTTGAGTCATATAATTAAAACATAAAAACCATCAAACTCATTGCCATCAACTTGGAACAAACACATGTCTGACTCACCAGCAGGCTTTCACAGGCTGTAAGTCCTGTAGGAGACTGCTCATGTTTCTCCCTTAAAGGGGTTGGTGGATTTGGACCAATAGAGAGGTAACACCATTGGGTTTACATACCCAACTTATTATGCATCAGAGAGTTGGACAATGGCTAGGGAGGATAGGAGAATTAATGCCTTTGAGCTGTGGTGCTGGAGAAGAGTATTGAGGGTACCATGGACTGCCAACAAAACAAACAGATTCATCCTGGAAGGGGTTAAACCGGGTGGCTCCTTGGAGGCAAGGATTCTGAGGCTCCATCTAACCTACTTTGGACATGTTGTAAGGAGAGACCGGTCCTTGGAGAAGGACATCATGCTTGGAAGGGTGGAGGGCAGGCACAGGAGGGGAAGGCCCTCTAGGAGGCGGATTGATTTGGTGACTGGGGTAATCGGGATGGGTATGTTGGAGACAGTGCTTTGGCACAGGACAGAGCAGAGTTTAGGGCTGTTGTACATAGGGTCACTATGAGTCACAAGCAACTCAACAGCACATAACAACAACAATAACAACCACCGTTGGGTTAGCAGACTGTACAACCAGAGCCCCAAATGTAAAGGAATTTTATATTGTGCCTTTTATATCTGTTACATGGAGTTGTTAGAAGTCAAAAATCAACAAAATTGGAACTACCAAAACCAATAAGTAGATCTTTCTCCCCCTCTCCAGCTCCCACTCTCCTATCCCCTCTTCTCCTCTCTCCTTCCCTCCCTCTCACAATCTCCTACCCTCTCTTTCTTCTTTCCTTCTTCTCTCTCTCTCTCTCTCTGTTGCTCTCTTCCTCTCTTTCTCTCCCCCCCCTTCCTTTACGGGAAGCCTGGTGACCTAAAGGATAAGGAAGTTGTGCCCAAGTAAAGGCACAACTTGGTGATTTGAATCCACCAGTTGCCCCAGGGAGAAAGATAGCCAATCTCCACCCATGTGATTTACAGCCTCTGAAAACCCAATGGAAGGCCAGCTACTAGTAGGTTCCTGAGTTCTATCTCTCTCTAGGTAGGTAGGTAGGTAGGTAGGTAGGTAGGTAAGAAGATGATAGATGGATAGCTAGAAAGTAGATAAAGGTGTCTGTACAGGGGGCTCTGGAAGTGTAATCTGTAGGGAGTTGTGTTACTAACCCAAAGATAATGCTCTGCTGGATCAAATTCATGAGCAGCTCATGAAATATGGACCTTCTCCTCCTATCAGATTCACAGCCTCAGAAAACTGGCTGGAGTAAGTTCAAACTCTATTGAGTCAAGTTTGACATCATTTATATTGGTCTTCCATTTTCTACATGTCCAGACTTTATTAACGTTCCTGTTGAGATTATTGTTCTAGTAAAATCCTGGTAGCCCAGGCTGACAAGTAAATGCTGTGGTACTGTGAGTTGTGATTCACAATTCCATAAGGCCCTAGGTGTCTCGATGCCATGGAAAGGACAATGTGCCTTTCTTACACGTTTCTTACAGGTTACTTGTTTCAAGCATATACTGCTCTTCTCCACTCAGTTGCTCTCACTTAAGCACCAGGACATTTTTTTTATTTCCAAAGAGATTACATTGGCATGATGACTACTGCAATTCCTACATAAACAATACTTTTTAGTTACTTTCTTTAAATGTGATAAGTTATTACTCTGGAACAAAATCAATCCTTTAAAAGTTTAATTCCAATCTACCTAATTATTGCAATATTCTGAGAGCTAAAGACAGAAAAGACAAACATGTGTGGTTAGCCTTTCAGCCAATAGATACCAACAATTAGTCTTAATCTTATTCACTAGACCCAATCCAGCCCTGTCTATGGAAAGAAAAACAAAAGATAACTTGCTATTTTTCTGTTTCTTGAAACTGCGTATTTCAATAGGTTTGTAAATCATAGAGATCCACAAATAGACTGTATTTTTTTCCACATCAAATCTAAAATTAGCAATTTACTTCTTGTCTATAAAACTTTTCAGCTGGAAAAGAAAATAAAACCGATAAGGGTATAAATATGAGCACATCTAGCAAAGTGTTAAGAAAATAAAAATGTTCTTTTGGATTCTACATTTAGTCTTAAGCAACTACATTTAATTCAAAATTTTCCACAGTACTTGATATTTCAAAAACTTATAGAGCCTCTCCCTTTCTTTTCTTTTACTTTCACAAGTAATGCCAGCCAGGCAGATGCAGGAATCTTTTGTTTTGTTTTGTTTTGTTTTTTAAAAAATCTGAAACTGAAAGCAGAATCCACATTTCTGGAACTCTTTGAACACTTTCATTTCTATCTACCGTTATTTTAATTAATCATAAGAGTGTGGCAGCTGACTTTCTTAGCTCTGATTCTAAAAAATATTATTGTCTCCTGTGCTCGCTTTGGCAGCACATATACTAAAATTGGAACGATACAGAGAAGATTAGCATGGCCCCTGCGCAAGGATGACACGCAAATTCGTGAAGTGTTCCATATTTTCGACCCTGAAATTAACCAGTCTGTAACGAAGAACTCCTTTCACCTACAGATTTCGTCTTTGGATACAAAGCTAAGTGGATAGTCCTTACGGAGGGACTGTTTAAAAAAAAAAAAAAAAGATTATTGTCTCCTTTATGCATAAAGTGTTATTTTTCATGCTATGGTTAATATAGAGATTTGAGGACAAACTTAGATAAATAAGATACCAGTTTTAAGTTATTAAATAAGTAAACATAAAAATCTGTATACTTTGAACAATTCTTTTAGAATTCTGTGATGTTGTGTTGTTGTTATGTCATCTCGTTGCCTGATACTCATAGCAACCTTATGTACAACCACTCTGAACTTTCCCCTGTTCTGAGCAGTCTCACTGACTCCAATACACCTAATCCCATTGTTCCAGTTATCATGTTAATCCTTCTCATCAGGGTCTTCCTCTCCTGGGCTGTCCCTCCACCCTGCCAAGTATGATGTCCTTCTCTAAGGACTGGTTCCTTCTGGCCACCCAAAGTATCTAAGACAGAGCTTTTAAATCCTAGCTTCCAAGGATAATTCAGTGATAAGACAAAATTTTATTTAGGTTTGAGAAAGCAACAGGCTTCACCTTCTGATTATGCTGTTGCTGTTATGTGCCATCAAGTCTTCTGTGACTCAAAGCGACCCTATGTACAGCAATTCTGAAGCCTGCCCTATCCTGAGCCAATCTCACTGACTCCAACACACCTACCCCCATTGTCCCAATCATTGTATCAATCCATCTCATCTGTGGTCTTCCCTTCCTGAGCTGTCCCTCCACCCTTCTGAGCATGATGTCCTTCTCCAAGGTCCTTCCTTGCCACGTGCCCAAAGTATGTGAGACAGAGCTTCAAAATCCTAGCCTCCAAGGGAAAACTTGGTTTTACCCACTCCAAGAAAGAAGACAGACCTATTGGTCTGATTATAGAATTTGAAAACTCGCTATGGTTCTCCTTATAACTTGGCTGCCAGGAAGCTCAGTGTTGAACTCAGGACCCCATCACAGTAAATGTCCTGCACATTCCTCTCATAGTTCCTTTTTTCTATCTTATTAGGACCGCAGAGGAGCTGTGGTTGCTTTGTGGCCAAAAAAATACATCTGTTGGCCAAAAGAGTAGGGAAGAAAAATGAAGCAGTCTGCTTCTATAAAGATTTACAGACTTGGAATACCTTTGGCCAGATCTACTCTGTCCTACAGGGTTGGTTTGCAACAGAATTGACTTCCTAGCTGTGGGCTTAGGTTTTTAATTTGGTTTAATCTAATGCTTCTAAGACAGATTCATACACATACACAGAAGCAGAGAGTTCTTTAAATTATACAAGAAATCCACTCATCAAGCAACCATTATGTTCCTCATACTATTCTAAAGGTTGGGACACAATTAGTTAGAAGATCATTTGTATGAGAGAAATTAATATATTTTCATTGCATCATTATGAGAAGGAAAAAGAAATCTGCTAATCAGAGAAATTTCAAGAAAATAGAACCCTAAAGTTACTTCTTGAGAAAAGTTTGCCAATGTCAACTTAATCTTCACAAAGAGTTAGTTCGTGTGTGTTGCAACAACAGTGTGTGTCAACTTCTAACTATTGCATGCCAGGGTAATAAAAACAGGTTACTTGATTATACAAATTGCTTTTCAGGGATATCACAATAAAACCAGTCTTCATCCTTGGGCATGAGCTAAACACCAACAGGACTACAGTTTTCTAACTTTAGTATATATTACCCCTAACAACAGAAATCAATTTAAACTTTCTGTTTAAATTGTCCCCAATGATTGGGCTTCATGTCTTCAATGTCCTATCTTGGAACCTTGAATGCCATAAATAAGAATCATGTGCCGGGACAAATACTAATCAAGAAATATGATGTACTTCGTGTGGCAGGCCAGGGGAAAATAACTGCCAACTGCAGAAGGGGTTTTCTTTTAGAGTTGACTTCAAGGTTGGTGGGCCTAAATTTGCCTTTGTTTTGCTTGCAAATGTTTCACACAGTGACCCCAGGTTAGCCTGCCAGCTGTCAGCCTAATGTCGGATAAGGTATTGAAATTTACAAGGTTCTTGCCCTTGGCTTCCACGCAGGGGGAACTCATTCCCACACACAATTTAAGGCCTTGCCTACTCACAATGGGCCTGTAGTCCCAGAAAGCAGTCCAGCAAGATTGCCTGCAGATACCCTTGTGCTGCCCGCCTACCTCAGCAATTGCAAACCTACTAGTACTTCAACCTTTGCAGGAGAAAGTTGTGTAAGTACAATATTTTATTTTGAGCAAAATAGTGGATTTTCTCAGGTTGCACTAGGTGTACTATGCTGACATAAAGATCTTTAAATAAGAGACACCTGTTTGGCTGAGAAACCAAGTTAACATTTTATGTTGCCTTGATTTTCTAAGCAAATCCAAACATTGGAATAGCTTGCATTTAGAAAAGAAAAATTATTATAAGCAACATCTCAAAGAATTGAGAGTAGCAACGAATAGCAAAGGATAATGATTGATTTTCATTGGTCAAGAGAGCATCCCAGGCTTGTCCCCAAAAGGCTGCAAGGGAAATGTTAGCCAACTAGTGCCTTCGTCAATATGTACTACAAAACTCTAAGTTTATGTAGCAAGATAAGGCAAGATTGCCAAACTCTTATGAATACAAATGTGAAAGTTCTAACAAATGGGTAAAGCAGAATGTCAGGAAGATGACTGTTTGAGTGTAAGGAAGGCAGTACTCGTGTTTCTAGATCTTTACATTTCTTCAGCATCTCGCTTGGATTCCATTCAAGTAAATTAAATCACATAAGCACAAAATGCGATGAGATGACCAATTTGGGAAGGGAGGCTGAAATCTCTCCCTCCTTCCTCCTTTGGAGCCCCTGGCCTCAGGCTTTCTTTACTAATGGCATTTCGTTTCTAGGAAAGTCCCTCGCTTCTTTCGGTCTAATTATCTCATTGTACAAATCTTTCAAAAAGAAAGAAAAGAACTACGTTTGCTCTATGAGCGGACATCTTTTCTTTTGCTCTGGCTCTTGGGAAACCTTCACCCAACTATCCCTGAAAAGGATGTCGCCGAAGGGTGATGAGGCTTGAAATCCCGTCGTCCTCTCTTTTCTTTCTCTCTCACGCTACCTCGCTACCCTCCCTTATCATCTCTCCTAATTACCTCCCCTAGTCCCCACGTATGCACTGCCGCCAGTTTAAATTAGAGCTTTTCAAAGAGTTTCATCAGTCTGTTTGTCTCCCTTACCAAGACGCACTTTCAGCTGAAGACAAACAAGCCGCCTGGCCAGGCATGGGCAAATAAAATACTTGAGGGGGGGAAGACCGAATGGGAAAGTCTGGTTCTACCTAATTGTGATTAAGTATTTTGGAGATAAAAGAGTATATTCTTCTGATAGCATCGAAAGCTGATTTCTTAATTCTTGCTCTCCCCCCTCCACACCCCAGCAAATTAATATTGTCTTAAAATGTACCAGGCACTATTGTAAAAACACTTTTAAAATCTAGTTCTCATAGGTTTAAAGAGAAAAAGAATTTTTTTTTCTAAGCGACATTAAATCCGTGAGTGCTTTTCTTACGTTCCTGATAAAATCTGCTTCATATCAAGGTGGGGGAGCTAAGTCTTCAAAGACAAACAGGGTGTGGGAGGTACCTTTAACCACTGCCTACTTTATTGCAAACCATTTTCCTCTTTGCCATTTTCGCAGCGCTTGTAATTACACTAGGATGGTGAGCAGGCATTCAAATTCTTTTTCTGTGACGTTCTCAGGTTTTACCGCAGGCGTTTCGAAGCGCATGCTAATTTGCTCGTGTGGCAAGCACTGATTGCACCTGCAGGTTATTCGCGTTCAGAAAAATCTATAACAACGATAAAAAAGGAAGCTCCTCTGGTGTCGAGCTTGAGCCGCTCGAGGCTGGGTTCGTACTGCCGTCCCGACACTGCGACCCGAGAGGTGGAGCTCAGCGCGCCGAGAACGCGCGGTGCGCAGGGCCGCGGAGCTGGGGCGACGGCGGCGAAGGAGGCCGAGCCGGTGGGGATGCGCACCGCCCGCCTTGCAGCGGAGCAGGGGCCCTGGGACGCGCGCGGGGCGGGCTGCCGCCCAGGACCGAGCTAAGCGGGAAGTCAACGGCTCCTGCGGGCGGCCGGGGCGCCCCGCGTTGACCCCCGCCCGGCCCCTTTGCTGTGCAATTTGCCAGGGTCAAGTTTCAGAAGTCAGAGAGGAACGTTTCGGATTTCTGTTCACACGGTTATTGCAGGCACTGCGGTGGGGACGACACAAAAGAGATGAGGGCGTGGGGAAAGGGTTTTGTATTTTAATGAGGGCTGAACGTGCTGGCTGCAGGTTCCCCGCTGCCCCCACCCCGACCCCAGCGTTGGCGTCCCTCTCCGGGTCTCCCCCTGTCCTTTCACGTCGCCTTTCCCTTCTCCCCGCCCTCGCCACCCTGGCTCTCGCCCTTTTCCCTCCCCCTTACTTCTTGGGTGGGGAGAAAACAGTGTCAAAGACACACCAGGCAGACCTCAAGATCTGCCCCGTGGCGGACGGTGGTAATGATGATTAACAAACGCCCCTTTCTCCGCCGCTTCCCCCGACCGAGCCTGGAGCTGTCCCTCCACCACGTGTGGAGTCGCGGCTCCGCAGAGGCCGAGCCTCCACCAGCTTCCGGGTGACCCGGCGGCAGCCCGCCAGCACGGGTCCCCCGCTCGTCTCGCTCAATTCCTGCCCGGCGTAGTCGGTTTCAACACAGACAGCGAAAGCTTGCAAATAGGTTTGAAAGACATCGCTATCCAATGCACTAAAATTTGGGGAGGGGGGAAGAAACGCAGTCTTAGAGAGGGTCTTCACGCCCCACATTCAAATTAACACTGCGGTTCCACACCCCCAGAGGAGGGGAGAATTGAAACAATTATCTACAGATGCAAAAAATCGGACCCGATAAACTTCTAAATTATGTGCGGAAATGCCTGCACCCTTGCCCTAGTTCTTCCTATTATTGCAGAAGATACAACTCCCATCCAGTCCACTAAGGCTGCAACAAGTGATTTATAAACCGTTTGAAAAAATCGCTTGGTGACCGACCACCAGCAGGTTAAGTACCTAGTCTGGGAAGCTCACGCTTTTAACTGTCCACAGCCCAGATGGATGAGGAAAGAAAATGTTTTCAAAACTCCAGTGACCGCCCAGGGCGGCTTAATCAGCAGTTTGGATACCAACAAGGGACAACTGTGTGGGGCGGCTACGCACGCTTGCACACATTCAGCCATGCGTTTGAGGTTATACGCCTAACACAACACTGAAACTTCTAGGGCATGATAGTGGGGCGCAAAGGAGATCCGGAGCCAGGGCCCTGGAAACTGCCCCTAGCCAGCCAGTCCCTGCTGTGCCCGCGTTCAAGGGCTTCCCAGTGTGGAGTTAACTCCGGCACCCAGTGGCCTCTGCCCGCCCGCCCGCGCGCGGCTGCAGCTTCCCGTCCCGAGGTGCGCGCTGCGTTCCCACGCCTCGGCCGGAGCTCGGCAGTCAGCACCCGCAAGTACGGCCCGCCTCTCTGGTCCAGCCAATCGCGAGCCACGCCGGCCAGGGAAGGCGTGGCTTGGCGGGCGGCGGGGGCTGGCGCGCTGGAGGCTGCAGAGGGGCTCCCCGCCCGCGCGGAGGGGCGTGCCCGGCGCCGGCACTTGCGGCCGAGCTGGGCTTCGGCGTGGGAAACAGCTGCGAGGAGTCAACCGCGCAGCGCGGGAGCCGCGCCGCCTGCCGGGGCCGAGGGAGGGTGGGAGGGAGGAGGAGGAGAAGGCAGGCGGGGAGGGCGCTGGCCTGCGGGGCTGCTCTGCGTCCGTGACTACGGCCGGGCAGCGCCCCGCGCCGCCTTCGCGGCAATGAAGCGCCCTTGCGAGGAGACGACCTCCGAGAGCGACATGGACGAGACTATCGACGTGGGGAGTGAGAACAATTACTCGGGGTGAGCGCGGGCTCTCCGGGCCTGCCCGGAGTCGGAGGGTGTCGGGGAGCTTTGTGCACCCGCAGCTCCTTGGTAATCTCGTGGCCGTTCTGGTCGTCTTGGAGTAACGAGCAAAAGTTTTGCACGAGAAACTTCGGTGGGCGCTCTCTGAAGTTACACTGCGGTGGGGCGAGGGGTGCATGTTTTCTTTACTTGAGGAGGGAGGGCGAGGACGGTGCGAGACTGAAAGAAGAGGTGCCGGGGGCTAAGCTGGGAGAATCCCCGCTGTCAGCGGGTGGGCGCGCGAAACCTGCGCGTCCTGGAGGCGCCACCGAAATTGCTTGGGGGTGAACTTGCGAAATGGTCTAGGGGGAAAGAAAATGCAGATTGATTTTAAAACCTTTATTTTGAAACTGAAAATACGACTTGCTTTTTGGAGAAGTTAAGGCAGTTGAGATGTCAAGGGCTGAGTAGCTTTCCATGTTGATTGCATGTGACTGGACGGACGTGCTAGTGAGTGACAGATGTAAAGGATTCGTTCGGGCAGCATCTCTTTGACGGGTTGTTCATAAAATCTAGAAAAGATCGAGGTCGTGATCACAGAAGTCAGATCTCCACTTTTCTTTGACACAGGGAAATTACCGAGGCCTTTCAATGCCTACGCGTGGGTCAAATGATAATTGTTTCTTAATTGGCTTTTCCAGAAGCACCTTAATTGTTTATCTGCAGCTGTTGCTAAAAGAACGAAATTTTTCCCATTTTGGAAAACTGGTTTTCCTAGATAAAGTTATTCTAATAAGTACATACTAAAGCTTGAAGTCGTCAAGAGCAAAGATGTTTACACAAAACTCTGTGAAGTGTCTATCTAAAATTAGAAAATCACTTTTCCCATCTTAAATGAAGTCTGAAAAACAGAAGATGTCACGGAAAATGAGAAACCAGTTGACGGGGTGGCAAGGAAGGGGACATACATTTAGAAATCCAAAAGTGAAAAGTGTGAGGGACGATAAACCTGATGCATGCAGCATTTCTAAAATAAAAAGAACAGAAGCCTAGAGATTTTGAAAACATGGAATATAATACCCATGAATTATGAAGAGAAACTGACGGGCTAAGATCTTAAAAATAATAAGGAAGAAAAGAACAATCAGAATTTACAGTATTAAAAAAAAAGTTTTGTCCGTGTAAATTCTTGATGAGTAGCGGTTTGTAGAGCTTTGCAGTTATATTAAAGGATGAGAGATAACCTGTAGTTTCATTTTCAAACTAAGACAGTTATCTAGTCCTTGATCCAATTGTTCTCTGTGACATAATTTCATTTGGGACATGCTTTTGTTGGTTTTTTCCCCTTGTGAGATGCAATTTTGAGGTAGATAAGGTTCATTTTGAAGATTACATCTAGGGACAACACTTTATCATGTTTTACTTTTACTTTAACAGTTCAGTCTGTGTATGTGACAGGAAGGAAGATGAGAAAAACTGTTAGAACAGTGAATTGGCTTGAGAAAGATATGGGACTAGGAAGAATTACCTATTCTCTTATCCTTGTTGTGGTGGTGATATACCAACTCAGAGCTAACCCTCCAGTGGATTTTCAGAGGCAGTTAATCCCACGGGAGGAGATTGCCCAACGTCTCATCCTAGTTGCCCATAATTATTTTCCTGGGAGATTTCAATAAATGTCCAAGGAAGTTTTTGTCAGTAAATTGATCATACGGATTATCCATGCACATACCTCCATCCTGCTTCCCAAAAAAAGGCATTATCCTCTTTAGAAAGAAAAATGACTGAAAGCAAAGTATGCTTAGAGCAAAATTGCAGAATAAAATACACATGAGCTAAGTACTCACTATCATTAGTATTCACCTGTGATGTCAGTAGCACCTAGAAAAAGCAGTTGTTGGGTTAAAGTAGCACCTGACACACACTTTCTATTTCATAGGCAAAGTAGCTCTGTGATGAGATCGAATTCTCCAACAACAACATCTCAGATTATGGCAAGAAAGAAAAGAAGAGGGGTATGTGATATTTTTAATTTAATCCAGTCTAATGTGTAACCGTTGTTTCTCCAAAATGAGCAATTTTATCATTTGTGTATTCATACTTTGTTGTTGTTTGGCTTTCTTTGTGATAGATTATAGAGAAAAGGCGTCGGGATCGGATAAATAACAGTTTATCTGAGTTGAGACGACTAGTGCCAACTGCTTTTGAAAAACAAGTAAGCTACCCCTACCCGCACCCCACCCAAAAAAGCTCAAACAATCAAATTTTCTCATCTGGGAATGTGGGTTCTTGTTAAAGCTCATTAAAATAATGGTGTATGTTCCCTGATCTGGCACAGAGCAGCTATTTCAATAAAATGCTTTGTTGTGGCAAAACTATTAAAAACATAATCCATCATGAAGTTGAAAAACATTTCCATTCTTTTGCTTATTTTCCCCTTAAGGGTAACTGTACATGCTTTCTCTGTTCTTTCTATGAAAACCAGTAGTGGTTTTGTGAAAAACAATGCTATATGCAGTATTCTTAATGGGGTGGGGGACAAAGAACATATATGAAAGTTCATTTTTGTCTTAAACGGTTATTAAATACCGTAAGTTTTTTATTTTTTAAAAATATATAACCAAAGTCTAGAAAGAAACATCCTGCTCTATTTTTAAAAATAATAATAAAATGTATTTATCAAACCATTTACTTTCATTTTTAATACTTGTGTTAAAGAATGATGTTTGGTTTGGAACACAATGTTGAAAGATTGGTGAAAATCTAATCATAGATCCCTTTTTCAGAATTTAAGCATGCTTTTGAAATTTTTTTCTTACATATTTAGCAAAGTATAAAACTTAATGTTTGTCCTTTGTGATTTAAGAGAATGTGTATTCGTCATCTTGCTATAATGGCTAATGGTGTGAATCGCTTAAAGAGTATCTTCAAAAGATGACAGAATATTGTTGTAAATATTATAATTGTAGTTGTTTATTCCATTTTATTTACTTCGTGAACCTGAAAGCATTATAAAACAAGTCTTACAAAAAACTCTTGGAAATGACCCAGAAACTGTAGTTTTCATTACTCACTTTTACTGAACTTCATGGAAAAGAACATGGACAAAAGAACAAGCCTGTTTTATATGTTGAGACTGTCTTTGATAAGTTAAATGTCATAGAAATGGAAGTTTTGATTAGTAACATTTTCAATGACTTAGAGGTTACAGATGAAAACATAACCTATGATGTCTTTAAAATTTTGCACACGCAAGCCTCTTCAGTTAGGAGGAACGGTCAATTTGATTTCTTTTTCTTGGTTTGTTAGATTTTTTTCCCCCCTTTAAATATTGACTTAAATCTTAAAAGCTAACCTCAGTTGTTTGGCAGTTAGTAACCATAAACACAGGCCTTCCCATTTTCAGGACTTGGCTACCAACTCCAGTAAGCTGGCCTTGTCACAATATTAGAATGTGGAGCCCTTAAATGCCTCTGGCAATCTCACCATGTACTGGAGTAACTTAAACAAATAAAACATAAGAATCTGAGATAAAATTTAGTGTCCTTTCGGCAAAGGGCTGGCTGGGAAGGACAGAATTAGTTTAGTTCTTGAACTTCTCTTGAAACTTCTATGCCACCCACAACCCTCCGAGACAGTGTAAAGTGGCACTTTTCTATTTCAACTGATTTCTAGATGTTACCTTATTTTAAAAGGTGAGAGAGACCCAAGAAAACATGTTTCTAAGAAAATTTACTTAAAACTATTTCCAAAGGATTCCAAAATCCCTAAGGGTTTGCGAATCTTCCTCAGTAAGTGGTTAACTCTGTCTCCCCATTTAAGATCTTGGAATTCACAGTGACACCTGCTGGTTATAACTTTCAAATATTCCCCCCTTTTTTTTAGATTTCTGGCTCTGCTGACCATTGCTCTCCTAAGGACTTGGAGGGGGTTTTTATTTTTAAAAAATCTACTTTAAACAATAATTTTCTAAATTCCTCTCTCCTTACAGATCATAGCATGATATAAACTATTCCATTTCCCTTACTAAAATTAAATATACTCCAGAATAGGGACTAGATGTAAACTTTTAAATTTTCATTATTCTAATAGTTAGTTTAGGAATAGAATTGCTCCTATGATTAAAAAAAAAAAATCCCACCATGCTTTCAGTCTTTAAGGAACCATTATGGGAAGCTCAACTCTCAAAGTGTTTTTATGAGTCAGAAATTATTAGATGTCAGGAGGTGGTGTGGGTTAGCCTTAGTTATTTAGTTATTATGTACCTTTAGTTATTAGAACAACAAACACTTGTCTCTAGGTATTACATAGTAATCAGTGTTTCCATGTAAAATTTGAAACAAATGTATTATTTGTGTGAAAACAAATTAGAAGTTTTTTCAGTGAGAGGGAAAATTGAAGCTACAAAGCAAAATTCAGTGCAAAAGGTAGCAAGGTAATTTCTATAGGACTTGTAAGGCTATTATTTGTCAATACAGGGATCTGCAAAATTAGAAAAAGCTGAAATACTGCAAATGACCGTGGATCATTTGAAGATGCTACAGGCAACAGGAGGTAAAGGTAAGTAGGTAATTTGATTTTTTTTTTTCATCTTTCCCCCTAATATTGTAAGGAAGTCATAGCTGCTTTTTAACAAGCTGAGGCAGTCCCAGATTAAAGCTGTGGAAATCAATGCTAATGGCAGGATTGAACTCGTGGGAAAGAACTTCTGGAACAAAAGAAGCTCTTGACCCTGGACTTGTGTTTGCTTTCATAATACTGTGGGAGGAAAGCTTCATTCATAGAGAGCTGGTCAGAGATTCAGACGTTTATTTGGGACGTCAGGAGAGCACGTTGGAATCTGGACAGAAAGACAAAACAAATATACAAACATAAACAGGAGGTTAGTGCAATCTTTTTCGTCTTCTCTTTGCCTGCCTTTTTTCCCATTAAATCAGGACCAGGACTTAGTGTAAGGGCTATTCCAAAAGTAGTAACTCTGGAATTATTTTTGTTGGTTTTCCATTCTGGGTTTTCTGGGATTAAAACCATGCAGAACGTATGTGCAGCTGTCTAGATTAGAAACCATGAACAGAGCTGAATCACTCCTGGGAACAGCAAATGGGCACATGTTTTCTGGACCCAGTGCCCTGGGTGATGTCTTTAGTGCTACATAGGGATGGAGAAGTTTTCAAGGGCCTCAAGGAAGGACTTTGACCTACTTAGCATAAATGAACTTGAAATCCTGAAATTAAAATATCCAGTTTCCCCACTCAAAATTCACTCCATTTTCCCTTTTTGTATCCTTTCTCAATTTCAAAAAGCCTTTGATATTCATCGTAGTCAAGGGTATTATTTAATATATTTAAGAAATAGATAAAAAGGAGGTACCAAAAGGAGCTAAATGTTGCATATTCATCCTAGAAGCTTCTCTGGGCTCAGGATTAACCATTTAGTACCTCGTATCTAGGCTCCCTGAGCAGTACACGTGGTTTGTGCTGGACTACTAACCTAAATAAGGATGACAGAAGCATCGATGCCTTTGCACTATGGTGCTGGAGAAGGGTATTGAATATAGCATGGATTACCAAGAGAACAAACAGATCTATCCTGGAGAAGTGAAACCAAGGCTCCTTGGAGGCAGGATTTTGAGGCTCCATCTCACATACTTTAGGCACATGGCCAGGAAGGTCCAATGCTTGGAGGACATCATGTGTGGACAGCACAGGAGAAGACCCCAGATGAGATGGATTGACACAGCAAATAGGGTAACAGGGGTAGGTGTGTCAGAGACAGTGAGATTGGCTCAGGGTAGAGTAGAGTTCAGAGCTGTTGTACATAGGGTCACTATGAGTCACAAGTCACTATAACAGTACACAACTGGACTAAACCTGCATGTGACAGGTTACATTTAATAACTCTGGAGCAGTGTTTTTCTAAAACACATGGAATCACCATGACATTAGAAGGCAGGTATTGTTTGCCATTTGGTATGGAAATATTTCAGTATTTAACTTTTGATATGGCTTTACAAAAACATTGTGTTGATAAAATCATTAAAGCACTCAGCTGCTAACCTAAAGATCAAGGGTTCAAACCCTAGAATTAAAACATGGTGGTAAAGATAACAGCCGAGAAGACCATTTAGTGCTGTCCTGTTCACACGGGGTCACTGTAAGTTCAATCAGCTTGACAGTCAGTATGATTGTACTAGGGAAGACATGTAGAACACCAGCCCTTGACCTTAACTCTCTTTCACCTCAGTCAGGTTAGGGGTGATCTCTATATAAGAAGTGCACTTGTTGTGGCTTACCCCAGGTTGTACTTTCTCCAGGAATGATCTTGAATGCATAAGAGTAAGAATGCCATTACGATTTCTGTTCATTAAAATAGAGCCAAAAGTACAGGATGCAAACATTTTTTTTACATTGTAGAAAAAAGAACTAGATGGGTGGAAGCAATGCATGATGCAGCCCAGTGTGGCTCCTGCCTCACATTGCCCTGAGGCAGAAGTGCTTTCTGCTGCACTTTGGGGTCCACTTGAGCATGATAAGCAGCAGAGCTCAACTATCTGAGGAGGTGAGGAGACTAATGGTGTCAGAAAAGCTGTTTATGTTACTTTTACTGGTATTGCTAGCCACAAAGCTAAGAAGTCTATCAGTTTCAAATATTTGGCATGAGTTATAATATTATTGTTACAATTATAAAAACTAAGTTTCATCTTGGCTGCTATTCTTGGCTACCTGAGCAGCCCTAAAATTCATCCCAGAATAGTTTATGAGTGACATTTCTAAGCAGGCTTTATACAAGTCATCTGAATGCCAGGTCATTCACAGTTAGCAAGGTCATCATGTAGGAGGATGTGGTAGCCTTAAAGAATGGCTGCTTACCGTTGGGACTTGCTGCTCAAGAGCAACTCAGAGCCTGTGTGAAGCCTTAAAATGTTTTGATGAGGGGCTTGGATCCCACACTTGGGATCCCAGTTTCAAATCCTGATTCTGTTACTTATTAGTGCTGTGACCTTCAGTAAGTCACTGACCTCTCTGAGCTGCTGCTTTATCATTTGTAAAATGAGGTAGATATTATTGGCCATTGCAGAGTTATCAGTGAATTTGCCTAAAGCTCATGAGCTGTACTGGCACAGAACGTGGTATAGACACTCGTGGTGGTGTTATTCTCCCAAGATCCACTTACAGGAGCAGCTGCTCATCCCAATATCCCTCTACTTTTAGCGGTAGCATAAGATTTACATGGCGTCTATTCCTTAGAAGCCCTAGTGAGTGGCACAGTGTTTAGGCGCATAGCTGCTGAGAGTCTGACTCTTCTTACCCAACTAGTGATTACACATGTGAGAAAAGGATGCACTGATCTGCTCCTGTAAATACTACAGCTGAGAACACCCTAGAAGCAGTTCCACTTTGTCATATGAAGTAATTTGAGTTGAAATTGACTTGACAGCATCTTCACAACATCTATTCCATAGAAGCAGTCAAAGGTTCAGTCTTATATATACATTATAGAATTAGCAAGCCATAAATTTCCACATGACATATGAAGACTCTTTTGGAAGTTCCTAGGGTTCCAATTCTGTTTTTTGTTACTTATTACTACAATTGTTTCTAGACAGTATTTAGTAAAACAAGCTAAATTTCTAAACACAACTTCATTTTTGTTGAATGTCTAGTGGTTATTGTGTTCTAAATTGGCACCATACTAATCAGACATTATTTTCTATTCAAATGTATTGTCTTGTGATTAAAAGAGCTACTAACATGATGTGACACAGTTACAGCATATTTGTTGTATAAAAACCATACCATAGATCTGGAGAGGTGTGGACATAAACATTAATACAATAAATAGACAAGAATTTTTTTTGGGGGGGTGAATGCCAGAAGAAAGTAATCTATAAACAATGAAAGGTAAATTCTTGACCTTCAAGAAAATTAAGTCATTGCACATGTCAGGAGTGGACAGTGGTAGTTCAGTAGTAGAATTCTTGCCTTGTAGTCAGTAGTAGGAATAATTGTGCTGCTATCCCAAAGGCTGCTTATCTCTGACAATTTGAACCCCCCAGTGTCTCTGTGATAGAAAGATAGGCAGTCCCCTCCCATTGCAGAATACAGTCTCGGACCCCCAACAGAAAGTTGCTGGATCAAAGTCAACTCAATGATGGTGAGTTTTGAGTTTATACAAGAGATGGAGTTTCAGATCTCTACCAGGGTACCATAAGAACAGCCAGCACACTGGAGGCTTGATAAATGCCATGCTTTTCAGATGAAAAGAGAGAAGGAAGAAATGCCTGGCAATCTACTTCTGGAAAACTAAGATTGTGGATCAAAACGAAATGCCTCTGTTATACAGTGAGTTAGGGGCCACCAACAAACGTGCTTGACTTGCTGCTGCCTGACAGAGTTAATGTAAAAGAGGCCTGGTCATCAACCCAGAAGAACCAGGCATTGTAACCCTGTGGAGTAAAATTTGTGGAGCACCATGAGCAACTTGGGGGCAGAGGGTTTCCTTTCCTATAGGTAAGCAGCCTAGTGCTGCTTGAAAGAAGACTTTTTTAATATATTCCAAATCTTCAAATTAGTAACCAACTTTCCCCAGAAAGGCCTCATTTTGTTTTCATTAATTTTTTTTCAAAGTAATGACAAGATGTTTTCACTTTGCTGATAAAAAACCATTGTGTGTCAAAAGACATTTCTGAATTTATTATGAGATGAGAGTCTAGCATGTTTCAAAAGAAAGTCTTGAAGCTGCTGCGATGCACTTCATGTCTGTTATAAATGAGAAGAGAATGAGGAGGATGTTTCAGATAAGTCCTTTAATCTCCCAACTCATGTGACAGAGACAGAGAGACGGGAACTCTGTATTGCTATGAAAAAAGCTTGCTGGGGAATTTCCCTAACCCACATACAAGGGGAAAGGCACTATTTCTTATTTTCCTTTCTGGAAGTGTTTGAAACACGGATGTTCTTAATTTTTTTCCCCCCAGTGTGCTATTTGGTTGCAAGAACAACTGTGGCATATTGCACTGCCAGAGTTGTCATACATGTAAATTGCAAAGTATACTTTGTAAACTTCTGCAGTAATTAAAACCATAAGTAGTTGGCGAAGTTTTCAGAATATATCACCATTCTACTCAAATCTTAAGGACAGATGGAAACATTAGCTGGTGATGATTGCTGGTGATTTTATCATTCTCTCTCTCTTTTTTTTAATATCTCTTGTCCCCTCTTTTGCACAAACCCCCTTTAGGCTACTTTGATGCGCATGCTCTTGCCATGGACTTCATGAGCATTGGGTTCCGAGAATGCCTCACCGAAGTGGCAAGATACCTGAGCTCCGTGGAAGGCCTGGATTCCTCGGACCCACTGCGCATGCGCCTGGTCTCTCATCTCAGCACCTGCGCCTCCCAGCGGGAGGCGGCGGCCATGACGTCCTCCATGGCTCATCACCATCACCCTCTACACCCACATCACTGGGCGGCCGCCTTCCACCACCTTCCCGCCGCCCTGCTCCAGCCCAACGGACTCCATGCCTCAGAGTCAACCCCTTGTCGCCTTTCCACAACTTCCGAAGTGCCGCCTGTGCACGGCTCCGCTCTCCTCACCGCCACATTCGCCCACGCTGATTCCGCGCTTCGAATGCCGTCGACAGGCAGCGTGGCCCCATGCGTGCCGCCTCTCTCCACGTCTCTCTTGTCCCTCTCGGCCACCGTCCACGCGGCTGCTGCAGCAGCTACTGCGGCTGCGCACAGCTTCCCTCTGTCCTTCGCAGGAGCCTTCCCCATGCTCCCCCCGAGTGCAGCTGCTGCCGTGGCGGCCACGACAGCCATCAGCCCGCCTTTATCAGTATCAGCCACTTCCAGCCCTCAGCAGACAGGCAGTGGAACAAATAAACCTTACCGACCCTGGGGGACAGAAGTTGGAGCTTTTTAAGTTTGCAAGGAAACTTCCGTTGATAACTTGCAGTAGTAATTGAATGTCCTTCATTTCACAAATCAGCCTCAAACCTCTGCATCCAAAAGGTAATCATAGAGATGTCTGCAGATCCGCAAAGGAACAATAAAGCTATTTGAGTCACAAACCTCACAAATGGGAATGTGGTATTTTTCCTCCTTTTTATTTTTTAAAGGCAGCTTTCTAACTGACATCAGCAACTTTTGAAAATGTCCTTCTTGTTTCCATTTAGAAGTTTCTTGGAAAATATATGGGCTGGCCCATCTAGCAATGCATCAGTCTGTCAGAATTGTGGACAAGAAATGCACTGACTGAATTCTCTTGAAAATGGATGGAAAAAAATACTAATGTTTCATAAGTGCCTGAGCTAGTATGGTTTTATTCTAAACACCTAACATTGCACAAGTAAAGAACGTACAGTTTGGGTTAAGAGGGGAAAGGAACACAAGTCTTGCATTAGGCTGTGGACATTCATTACAATTCAATTCCTGACAAGAATGTTTTTTGAAACCAGCAGGTTTTTATTGGCCAAAAGGATTGCAGAAAATAATTTTCATGTTGAAAGAGTTTTATCTTACCTAGTTAACTTTCTTTGTACAGACTTGCCAAGTAGTGGCATTCAGCAATGCATTGGTATAAGCAATTATCCCATCAGTGCTTGGATTAACATGCATTTCTGTCTTGCCTTCAAGACCCCAGGCACTTTTCTTTTCTTTCTTTTCTTTTTTTTTTTTTATGGCTCAAAATAGTGGTGGTGCTTCATATATATACAAACCATACACTTACCTAGTGCACCTAGATGTGATTGCCTACCGGGCCCAGTCAGACTGTTGGATTCATGCCAGCCTGAAAACGTCAGTTTCTAAACATACGGATTAATTTATTTTCACTTGGGTGATTTTTTTACATGTTTATCCTCTCCGTTTTCTCCTGGTAATATAGCTATTCTTTTTACCTTTTGGGAGAAGTCACATTTCTGGAGGTGATTAGACAGGGAGAGAATACTGAGGAGAGGAAAGTCCTGATTCTTAAGTGCTCTTTATCAAGTTAGTGATGGTATTTGATCCCAAATCAAGATGAATGTATGCAATAGGATGTACATAAATTATTTTTGTCCAGGCCTAGACTAGTGCTGCATAATGGTGTTTTGGTTTTGTTTCTTGCTTTTGTTTTGTGACTTAAAATAATCTCATTTAATACCTTGAAAGTGAGCACGTGAGATTTTGTATTTGAAAGATAGAGACACAGCATGTATTATTATGCACTTCATTTCTCTGCTGTGTGGAGAAAGCAATAGACATTATGAGAATGTTAAACATTATACAAAATTATACTTTTAAATATTTGTTTTAAAATTGCTGTGCCTAGTCATTTTCTTTTTATATTACTTTGTAACTTTCTATGCAAAGTCTTTACATATCACTAATTAAATGAAGTCCTTTTTGACTTTATATATAGAGGATGAAAAGGTTGCAGAAAGAAAAGTTTAAGTGGGGTTTCGTCTGCTAATTAAACCATGACTTTCCTTTTTGCTTTCAAAGTCATCTGTCTGATTTAATTCACAACATTCTTAAAAACATCATTTTTCTGTGCTTGTAAATCAATTAAGCATAAGTGGATATGACATCACTTGGCGGGAGGAAGTGATCCACTTCCTCCATCTTTTATTGTATTTACGGTTCTTAGAAAAGTACAAATATAAGACTTTCAAATAAGACTATACCAAATACAGGATAATAATCTAGAATGTGTCATTGCTAGCAAAATTTTGTAGAAAGTTTGTAAAACATCATTTGCAAACATGATATGGAATGTAAACTGATAATAGATGCTCTGTACCTCAATGAAAATATTCTCTCTTTAAAAAGTTTGTGAGTATCCTTCACTTCCAAGAATCCTACCTGAAGCCATTGGCAGTGTTTCTGAAGCTGTTGAACCAAAGAATGTGAATGGAAACCAATGTGTTTCTTATACTACCAATGCTCAAAGTTAGAGGGTCAATGGGAAGATTTAATTTGGGCAATTAATCTGTTTTGTCTGTAATCAAGTTAGACCCATGGTGGGGAAAAGGTAGGCAAAAGCCTATTACCTTGTTTCCCTGTCTAAAAAGTTCTTTAAAAAAAGCTGTAATGATAGTGCTCTGATTAAGGCAGCTGGCTGCTAATCATAGAAGGCCAGTGGTTTGAACCCACTAACCACTATAAGAGAGAACAATAGGACAAAATTCTTCCTTAAAGATTTACAGCCTTGAAAATCCTGTGATGCAGTTCTCTGTCCTACTGGGTCAGAGTTGGAATTGGTCCAGTGGGTGGAGGTGGTTAGAACGTGTGGTTAGTGTATCTTAAGATAACTGCAGGTACAAGACAGCAAATAAAGTGGATTTAGTAGAACTAATTCAAGAAGCTGGACTCTGTGAAGAAGAATATGGCATCAAGATCAAAGGAAAACTCAACAATAACCTTCATTATGCAGATGACATACTGAAAATGAGGAAGATTAGAAGCACTTGGGTGCAGAAGATAAGATGCAGCCTTCAATATGGGCTGCATCTCAACAAGAAAACAAAAATTCTCACCATTAGACCAGTAGGCAATATCATGATTGATGGAGAAAATATTGAAGTGGTCAATGATTCGTTGGATCCACAGTCAACACCCCTGGTACCAGAAGAGATCAAAAGATGTATTAAACAGGGTAAGTCTGCAGTCAGGGACATCTCCAAATTATTGAGGAGTAATGATGGCAATTTGAGGACAGAAGTATCCCTGATTCAGGCCAGGATTTTGTTTTCAGTCACTTGCTATGCATTTGAGAACTGGACAGTGAATAAAGCTGGCAGAAGAATTGATGCCTGTGAGCTGTGGTGTTAGAGACGAGCCCAGAATGCCCCACGGACTACAAAAAGAACAAACACATCTTGGAGAAAGAAAGTGAAGCCAGAGTGCTCCTTGGAAGAAAAGATAATAAAGCTTAGTCTCACTTAACTTCAGGCATGTTGCTAGGAAAGGCTATTCGTTGGAAAGAGACATAATGCTTGGAAAGGTGGAGTGTGGGCAAATGAGAGGAAAACCCTCAACCAGAAGGAGTGACTGCCGCAGAGGGCTCAAGTTTGTCAGAAAGTTCGAGGAAGACACAGGATAGGACAGGGTTCAGAACTGTTGTTCATCAGGTCACCGTGGGTTGCACTCTGCTCAAGAGCACCTAGTCATGACTAGGTCATACACCTAAGCAGGACTTTTTGAAAATAGGAATATAATCTATGTTTTAAGATCTAACATCAAGAAAACAAAGATTCTCACCACTGGGTCAATCAGCAGCACCGTGATAGATGGGGAAGAGACTGAAATTATTTACTGTTTCAGCTTACTCAGGTCCACTCTTGGCACCAGCTGTCAAGAAATCAAAAAGATGATTGCACTGGGAAAATCTGTCCGGGACCACTCCAGAGTGCTAAGGAGCAAGGATGTTGGTCTGGAGACTCGGGTGAGCCTGATCAAGGCAATAGTCTTCACAATCACTTGCTGTGCATCAGAGAGCTGGACAATGAGTAAGGGTGTCAGAAGAGGATTGGTGTCTGTATTGTGCTGCTATAGAGGAGTGTTGAACATACCATGGACTACCAAGAGAACAGACACGTCTGTCCTGGAAAAGATGAAGTCAAGTTTTTCCTTGGAACCTAGATTTTGAAGCTCTATCTCACATATTTTGAGCATGTTGCCAGGAGTGGTCAGTCCTTGGAGAAGGAGATTGTTCTTGGAAGGATGGAGGGACAGCACCGGAAAGGGAGACCCTGGATGAAATGGATTGACACATTACTGGGGTAATGGACATGGGTGTGTCAGAGACAGATTGCCTCATAGAGCAGGATTCAGAGCTATTGTGCTTATTATCACTGTGAACTGCAGTCAACTCAATGGCTCATAACAACATAAGATCTAAAATCTGACTGGCTATTTCAGCCTTTTGAAATGTAATTAGTTTTAGAGAATAACACTTTTTTTTAAATTTATAACTAAATACTCTCTTCCGTTGTGTTTTTTCTTTTTTTTCTTCCTAGTTATATATAGGTGCTCTGATGGCCAGTTATTATTGGTTTGCCATCAAGTCAGAACCTGTGGAGTCTGACCCTCCAGTAGGTTTTCAGAGACAGGTTGCCCATCCTCCCATGGAGCAGCTGGTGGATTCGAACCACATGTCTTCAGGATTGCATTTCCAAGCCAAATACACACAATTCAAATCCTCTGATGGTCCATGGGATAAGGATGGACATACTCCTCCTGTCTGGTTTACTGCCTCTGAAAATCCACTGGACGGACAACTATAAGTCTAGTCTAGCTTCCTGGAACACAGGCATTCCGATGGCCTAATGGGTAAATAGTTGCTCTCCCAACCCCAAAGGAGGGTTGTTTGAATCTACCAGTTGATCCATGTGAGAAAAATGGACAGATGCCTGGGTGATTTATAGCCTCTAAAAACCAACTCGTGTAGCTTTGAGTCAGTTCTGACTCATTGGCACATACCAACAATAATGATTATATATGGGTTATGATTTTTCAATTCAATTGATTAGAACATATGTAGTTAAGTGGATTTGAATATTTAATCCATTTTCACTTTATTTGTAAGAGCTGTTAGCATTCTTAAACATAATTATTGTCAATAATTTCAGTCTTTGGGGCTGTTTCATATGCTTCATGTAGTCAGTTTCAACTCTATAATGTTAAGTATAGAATTTACCATTAGATTTTCCGTCTCCAGTGCAATTGTTTACTGATAGTGTTATTCCATATTTTTGGTGTGATCATGATGAATGAAGAGATTGAAACTGTCAACAGCTTCATTTTACTTGGATCCACAGTTAACACCTTTGATACCAGCAGTCAGGAAATGAGGAGATGCATTGCACTGGGAAAATCTGCAGTTGAGGACCTTTCCAAAGTATTGAGGAGTAATGATGTCAGTTTAAGATCTAAGGTGCATCTGATTCAAGCTTTCCAATTACTTGCTATGCATCTGAGAGCTGGACAATGAATAAGGATGACAGAAAAAGAATTGACGCCTTTGAGCTGTGGTTTGGGAGAAGAACACTGAACATCCCTTAAGTGGCCAAGAAAACGAACAGATATGTCTTAGAGAGGGTATAGCCAGAGTGCTCTTTGGAGGCAAAAATGATGAGACTTCACCTCACATACTTTGGGCATGTTGCTAGGAGGAGGTATTATTCCTTGGAGAAGGGACATGATTCTGTAAAGGGTGGAGGGTTGGCAAAGGAGAGTAAGACCCTCAACCAGGTGGATTGACATGTTGACTGCTGCAATGGGCTCTTGAGTGTCAGGAAGTGTGAACATGGCACAGGATAGAACAGGGTTTAGATGTTTTGTTCATAGGGTCGCTATGAGTCGTACTTAATGGCACCTAACAACAACTAAAATAGAAAAAAATGTTATGCTTTTAAAAATTAATTTGGTGGTTCAAGGTAAAGAAAATTCAGGTTTCAGTTTAATGGAAACTTTTATTTGTGTAAATGTTAGCAAAGGATATTTTTAGAATTTTTCACCAAATATTAAATGCCATATGTATACTTAATTATAACACATTTTTACATTCTTGTATGCTGCTGAGTTCATTCTGACTCAAAGCAGCCTGTAGGAAAGTGTGTACCTGTCCCGTAAGACATCCTAGATGATGATTTTTACGTGAGCAGCTCTTCAGTGCTTTTCTCTCTCCAAGCAACTGGTAATCGCCCACTTTTCTGGTTAGCACCAGAATACTTAACTATTATGCAATTTTATTTCATGTTCTTTCTCATTGTTCAAGTTGGAAGGAATCAATAGCTTACCATCCACTGGATTTTCAAAGACTATAAATCACACCAGAGATTGCCAACCTTTCTTTTCAGGAGAGACTGGAGCCAGAGAAATGTTGCCTTTACTTTAGTAGACAACTCTCTACAGATGATGTCACCAGAGCTCTATCATTGCTCCTTGCTGTGTACCATGCAGCTGGACCTGACCTATAGCTGACCCTGCAGCAAGTTTTCAGAAGCAATAAGTTGCACAGGAGGCGAGTGCTCACCTTCCTCCTGCAGAGTTGCTGGTGGGTTCGAACTGCATGCTTTTAAGATGGCAGTACAGCTCCTTACCTCTATGCCGTCAGCACTCCCTTCATTCACGTTGTTGATGTTGTGCACCGTTGAGTCAGGGCTGACCCATAGCTGACCAGCAAGTTTTCAGAGGCAGTTAATCAAATGGTAAGAAATTGCCCATCCTTCTCCCTCAGAGCAGCTGGTGGATTTGAACCGGGTACCTTTGAGATGGCTGCACAGCTTTTTACCACTAGGCCACCATTTCACATTGTTATGTGCTATGGAGTCATCTGCGACTCATAGCCACCCTGTGTACATTAGTTCTGAACCCTGCTCGATCCTGAGCCAATCTCATCTCCAACCAACCTAATCTCATTTAGTCACTGAGCAATCCATCTTATCCTGGATCTTCCTTTCTTGTGCTATTCCTCCACCCTTCTAAGCATGATGTCCTTCTCCAAAGACTTGTTGTTCCTGGCCATGTGCCCAAAGTATGTGAGACGGAGCTTCAAAATCCTTGCCTCCAGGAAGCAGCTTGGTTTCAACCTCTCCAGGACAGACCTGTTTGTTCTCCAGGCAGTCCATGTTATGTTCAACACTCTTCTCTAGCACCACAACTCAAAGGCATCAATTCTTCTTCTGTCATCCTTAGTTATTATCCAGCTCTTGGATGCATAGCAAATAACTGCAAAGACTACGGCTTGGATCAGGCGCATGTTAGTCTCCAAATTAACAAGGTTGCTCTTCAGTACTTTGGAGAGGTCCCAGATAGTAGGCTTTCCCAATGCAATTCATCTTCTGATTTTCTGACTGGTGCAAGAGTGTTGATTGTGGAACCAAGCAAGCTGAAGTTATTAACAATCTCAATCTCTTCTCCATCTATTGTGAAGTAACTACAGTGTGCTCAGTACTAGACTGTATGTGTCATGTATAATAGTGTGTAGCATTAAAGTGTGATTCTACTGCCTGACAGTGATTGGTATGTCTGCTGCTATAGTGACTTATATCAAGTTACTAGCTACCATGATGATGCCAGATGTTTCAAAGGAAACTGCACTCCAGAGAGTTTTCATGGCCGTGACTTTTCAGAATAAGATCACCAAGCTTTCTTCCATGATGCCTGTGAGCAGACTCAAAATGCCAGCCTTTTAGTTACTAGCCCAGTGCTTTACCGTTTACACCACCAGAGATTCTACATCAAGGCACCAAAACCAAGTCCACTGCTGTTGAGTTGATGCCAGTTCCTACACAGAGGACTACAAGACACAAACTGTCCCATGGGGTCTCCAAGACTACATCTTTATGGAAGCAGACAGCCCCATCTTTCTCCCCTGGGAGGTTCATGGCTTCACACTGTTGATACTTTGGTGACCAAGCATTTTCAAACACTGAGTTCATTTTACATCATGACACTGGAAGTGTCACTCGAAGGAAGCGTCCTGAAAAAAAGAAAGGAAATTTCTGGGGGTTTGTAGAGGAGGAAACTTTTTGCTTCTCTTAGATCTTTTTGCTACTACATACATGGAATTTTCTATTGTCTTTGAAGACAGTTGAGAGCCTTTTAGAGACTTTAGAGTCTCCTTCCATGTACATAACTGCCTCTGAAAATCTGCTGGCAGGTCGATAAGACTCAATTCCAACTCGACAGCACGCAGCAACGATGCTGAGACATACATTCCAAATGTTAACGAGGGGGATAGCTCTGTAATCCATATGTGCATTTATAGTATTACATTTAAGAATTGGCTTTCATATTCAACTTGTTCCTTTTGCCAATTGTTTTAAAATGCTTCTGCAAAGTAAGAGTTTGTCTTAGGTTAATAACAAAGCAATAGGATTTTAGAACTACTCTCATTTCTTAAGTGTAAGAGTTCATTTGGCTTAGCGTCAGCTTTTTGAGGAAAACAAAATAAAACCCCCAGCACCTACTATATATATCTTCATAATAATATACATCCTCATTTCCATAATGTAAAAACAGTTTTTTATTTGAGCAATACTGTAATACCTCAGGTGTATTTATAGTGAACATAATGATAGCAATCTATAAAAAGAAAAAGAAAAGAAACAGAAAAACTGTGACTTGAGATTCATGTCTCGCTTCCATCCAGTCAGCTCTACCTCACAGTAGTACTAAAGGACAGAACAGAAGCTTTACAAGAACAAACTTCCATCTTTCTCCTGCAGAGACACTGGTGGGTTTGAACCACCAACCTTTCTGTTAAGAATTTAAGGCTTAGCCAAAACAGGACTCCTTGAGAAGTAGACAATTAGCTTTGAAACTTACTTAGTTTATTTTAAAACTACCTCAGAATAGGCTCCTGCTCAAAAAGCTCTAGGTGGACTTTGTAAATGCAATGACTTGAAGATATTTTTTTTCCTCACATTTATACTTCACCATGAGACTATTCCTAGTTGTCTCTATGCATTTTACCGAACAATGATGTTTGTCTTTCCCTCGTGGGTCAATTATGGGTCGGTTCCAACTCAACAGTACACAGCAACAACAAACAATGATCAAGGTTCTGAATATTTCAGCAAGCACAACAACAAAGCATTACAGCAAACATGGCATTATAATTTGTGACTGTAGTCAATAATCTTCAGAACCTTTGAACTTAAGAGGACGATCTTGAAAAGTAAAAGAATAAAAGCTACTTAGTACATGTATACTTGGTTTGTGTGAAAGCCAGAGAGCTATTAGAAATAGTTCTGTAGGCAGTTACCATTCTACCACTGAATCGCTCTTTCATCCACAATCCCCTTATGTTGAACTTCAAAAGAATAGCAAGATTTTCAGCTGTAACTAACACAACCAGCACCTAGTGTCAAGTAGAAGTGATAGTAATTGCTTAAAACTGCTGCACCTATGTTAAGTATTGGAAATCTATTACTGCATATTTGTTTGATAAAGCAGATGACATTGTAATCCTTCTTTAATACATTAAGAATTAATAAATAAGTTAATTACTTAAGGTCATGTATTGGGATGATTATTCGGGAGGCTGGACTTTATGAGGAGGAATGTGACATTAGGATTGGAGGAAGACTCTTCAACAGTCTGCGTTATGCAGATGATACAACTTTACTTATAAAAACTGAGGAGGATCCAAGGCACTTGCTGCAGAAGGTCAAAAACTAGTTTTCAATTTAGATCGAAGTTCAACATCAAGAAGAGATTGTCACCACTGAGCCGATTTGCAGCATCATAATAGATGGAAAAGAGACTGAGATTGTTAATAGCTTCAGCTTGCTGGGATCCACAGTCAACACTCTTGGCCCCAGCAGTCAAGAAATCAAAAGACAAATTGCACCAGGGAAAGCTGTTGCCAAGAGCCTCTCTAAACTGTTAACAAGCACAGTGTCAGTCTGGAGACTAAGGCATGCCTGATTCAGGCCATGGACTTTGCAATTATCTGCTATGTATCAGAGAGCTAGACAAAGACTTGAGATGACAGAAGAAGAATTGATGCCTTCAAGTTGTATTGCTGGAGAAGAGTCTTAAACATATGGACCCCCAAGAGAACAAGCAAGTGTACACTGGTGAAGATTAAACTAAGCTGCTCCTTGGAGGCAAAAATTTTGAAGCTGTCTCATATACTTTGGGCATGTGGCCAGGAGGAACCAGTCCCTGGAGAAGAACATCATGCTTGGAAGGCTGGGGGAACAGTGCAGGAAAGGAAGACCGGAGACAAGATAGATTGACACAGTAGTTGGGGCAATGGGGTTAAGTGTGTCATAGACAGACTGGCTCAGGATAGGGCCGAGTTCAGCACTATTGTACAGAGGGTGGCTATGAGTCACAGGTGACTCGAAAGAGCATAACAAAAACAGCAAACTGAAACAATTGAGTCTGTGAATTGAGTTCACTCCTCTTTGGTTGCTGTTGTTGTCATATATGCTGCTGAATTTACTCTGATCATAATGACCCTATCTATGCACAATAGCTCTGAACACTGCCCTATCCTGGGCCAATCTCATTATCTCTAGCACACCTGTAAAGTTCTGCTTCCTACATATTTTTAAAATTTATTTTAAAACTTTCCTTTAATTACAAAAAATCTAAAGACTCCCCCACCCCCAAAACCATACAACCAGAAATACTTTTGTGGACTTTGTCCTGAAGTGTTTAATCATTCACATGGCCTCATTCCTTGGCCCAGCCAATCTGTTCCAGCGTAATTGCTTTAAATAGGTCTCTCATGAAGTCTGGCAAGTTGATGGAGATGTGTGCTCAGTAATGAGGGCACACAACACAGAGGCACACACTGTATCTTACTCCTATAACATGTTTCTCTATCTCAGTCCTAAGTGGAAACTAAGCCAGTCGCTTTTTTTAGTCTCCCAAGTGGCCACTATTTGACTTACTTTATAATTTTGACATTTTTCTGAAAGATAAGCACATCAGAGTACAGTCAGCCAGGTGTGGTGACAACTCAGAGTGCAGGCATTCTCTCTACGGTAACTAGCATCCTTTAAGGTACAGTACAGGAACTTAGAGAAGGGCCTGTTGTATCTTCCTTTAGAGCTTAGTAAGTAAGCTCCAAAAGCTGTCTCTAAGCCCATCATTGATGACTCACAGCTTACATGCTGCACCAAGAGAACAGACTGAAAACACAAGTGCCTCCTTGACCTGACCATGACTATCATGGGAACAGGATTTAACAATAAATACATGAGTCATGTGGCCCACTCTGACTACTCTCACACTAGAACTCCTCCTTTAATGTCATCATCAAGCCTCAAGGATGCCCACCAGTTGGAGCCATAGACAAAATGAGAGTCATATTTCAATATAAATGCATCTAGCTACTTCCTCAAACACTAGACTCTAGCACGCAGCGTTTTTCCTTTGGTATCACAAGCCTGATATTAAAAAAGAAAACAAAATTCCCCTATTATTTTTCTTCAGAATATGACACACACGGAGAAGTGGTAAAAGTTGTCCCCTACTGATAGCTTTGTAACTGGACCCTCTAGTAGATTTTTCCAGGCTGTAGACACTCTGGAGGAGATTGTCCATCTTTGTCCTGCAGAAGATCTGGTGGATTTGAACCACCTGCCTATGAGCTGGTAGAGCAACTCCTTACCCACTAGGCCACTAGACTCCCCCTAGAGAAGATAAAAGTGTGTTAACAAGAACACTGTTTGCTTGATCATAGAGCTGCTTTGCAGCCCTCTCTAGAGTTGGGCATATTTGACAGTTACATCTCTTGAGCAGTCTTGTTTAAGATATAGGGCCAATTATAATGTTTGGTCCTTATTCAACAGACAAGAAGTCATTAGAAAATTAAGCAATTCATGTTTATAATTCTAATCAATTTATCACTACTCTTTTTCATATATACAAATAATATTTTTTAAAACTATCAGTTATTCAATGTGCAACATAGAGCATAAAGAGTAAAAGGGCAGGTCCTAGAGTCACATCTAGATTTCAGTTGTACTTCTGGAGGTTAATTACCGATGTATCTTTGGACACGTTACTGAATCTGTGCAACCCTTATTTTTCTCATAAGAAAATAGAATTCTTTTTAAAACCTATAAATCTGTATTAGGGATGCTTCTGAGAAATGAATAGAGAGAATCTTTATAAAATGTTGTTGCTGTTGTGTACTATCGAGTTGGAACCAACTCACAGCTGACACTCCAGCGAGTTTTCAGAGGCAGTAAATTGTGTGGGAGGATTGCTGATCTGTCTCTCCCGGAGCAGCTGGTGGATTGGAAACGAATTGCCTACATTTCTCTTGGCTGTTCAATTCCTTGCGAATAAGACATAAAAATCCATTGGAGGGTCACCTCTGGGTCGGCTTCGACTCAATAGCACACAACAAGAAATCACCAGAGCTCCCTGGTGTCATGTAAGACATTACACATGATGTATTACCCAAATATCATAGGGTAAAACAAACAAAACAAGCAAATAAAAAGTCACCAACTGAGACTTCAACTTAAGGGACCTGCTTGTGTAGAGTTGACTCGTGTTCCAGAGGGTTTTTGTGTTTTGTTTCTCCTTTCTCTCGTAATTCCTTTTGGTGGCAGTATACACAACCAAACTGACGTTCATTCACAATTTCTATGTAAACAAGTCAATGACATTGTATTTCCTATTGCATCACCACTCACACATACTCTGCGCATATTAGAATTATTTCATACCATTAGCATATGTTGCCAGTTCAAATTAACACAGATAATTGTTTTAATAGTTCAAGGTTCAAGGCAAATATTCTTTATTAATTACACAAAATTGTTTTCGTTTCATATTGGCTTTATGGAATAATTCTGGTTCTAGACATAAAGATTCTTTTCAGTCATTAGATTTGCGGGTACCCCAATCTCTATGCATTCAAGGCATCTGGTTCTTATATAGATTTGAAATTCTGTGCCACAACTTACCTTCGTTTGATCAGGATCAATTTTATTCATAACTAAAAACTTCTTCTGTTATGGTAAAGGAAGAAAGTAGTTCCAGAGAGTTTCCTGTGGTTGACGTTCAGAAGCAGATTTCCAGATCTTTCTTGTGAAATTCTGGGTTGTTGTTGTTGTTATGTGCCGTCGAGTCGCTTGCGACTCATAGCAACCCTATGTACAACAGCCCTCAACTCTGCTCTGTCCTGTGCCAACCACACTGTCTCTGACACTTCCATCTCAATTACCCCAGTCACTAAATCAATCCACCTCCTAGAGGGCCTTTCCCTCCTGCACTGTCCCTCCACCCAATCAGGCATGATGTCCCTCTCCAAAGATGAGTCCCTCCTTACAACATGTCCAAAGTATGTTAGACGGAGCCTCAGAATCCTTGCCTCCAGGGAGCCACCCGGTTTAACCCTTTCTAGGATGAATCTGTTTGTTTTCCTAGCAGTCCATGGTACCCTCAATACTCTTCTCCAGCATCACAGCTCAAAGTCATCAATTCTCCTTCTATCCTCCTTAGTCACTGTCCAACTCTCTTATGCATAACAAGTGATTGCAAAGACCATGGCCTGTATCAGACGCACCTTAGTCTCCAGAGAGACACCATTGCTCTTCAGTACTTTGGAGAGGTCTCTAACAGCAGGCTTTCCCATCGCAATAAAGATTTTAATTTCCTGGCTACTGGTGCCAAGAGTGTTGACTGTGGAGCCAAGCAAACTAAAGCTGTGAACAATCTCAGTCTCTCCACCATCCATCCTGATGCTGTCAACTGGTCCAGTGGTGAGAATCTTTGTCTTCTTGACATTGAGCCTCAATCCATATTGGAGGCTGCAGTCCTTGACCCTCTGCAGCAAGTGCTTCAGGTCCTCCTCAGTTTCATCATGCAGGGTTGTGTCATCTGCATAATGCAAATTGTTAGTTTATTCAAACAAAGTTTGTTAAAACTGTCTTAATATCCCAAATATACTACATTTAGGTTTGCACTCTACCTCTGTTTTCTCGCTCGCACATTTGACTTTCTCATTCACTTGCATGCCAAAGTGGTCCCACAACAACCATTCTCTTTCCTTTAAATAAGTAATATGTACATATTCTTTTTTAACAATCATGTGCACAGAGTCACGACATTTGGGGGCTGAAAGGACACATAATCTAGACTAATGCTTCAATTTACAGGAGAAAGAAAGACTCCTAAGTCTCAGCCTTATTAAATTATCTTTTCCACAGTCATCAGTGTTTTTAAAAGGCTATCACTCACTATCACAAAGTGAAATGCACATAAGAGCACAGAGTAGTGTTGACACTGAGCACTTAGGGAAGAATCTTTCCTATTTACTTGTAACTAACTACTGAACTGTCAAGAGAACAAACAGGTCTGTCTTGGAGAAGGTGAAACCAGCATGCACCTGGAAAGCAAGGATGGTGAAAGTTTGTCTCACATACTCTGGGTATGTTGTTGGGAGGAGCCAATCATTGGAGAAGGATATCCTTCTTGGAAAGGTAGAGGATCAGCCAAAGCAAGGAAGGCCCTTCGTGGGATGGAATGACACAGCCACTTTTTAGCAGGGGGTTCAAGTGTATCAGAGATGGCAGGAATGACATAGGATAGGGCAAGTTCAGATCCATTGCTCGTAGGGTCTCTATGAGTCATATTTGACTCAACGGCACTTAACAATAACTGAATGAACCGATGATTAAAGATAGGGTTTGGTCTGTCTGCAGCATCTTCCTGTCTCTGGCTCTCTAATATTCTTAGTAAAAAGACAGTGTTCTTAACCCCAATCTACAAGGCACTACAAGTTATGTCCTAATATGTCTGCATATTAGTTCTTTGCTCACCTCTTTCTGCTGCCACAGACTGGTCATATGCCTGTTCTGACTTTCTTTCAGCCGCATATAGTCTTCTTGTTCCGTCTTACTGCAAGGCTTTGCACATGCTCCTTCAACTTAGAGAGTTCTTTTCTTTTTCCCTGGGTGAATCTTTTTTATTCTTTAATCTCAACAGATGGACCCTGCCATCCCCAGCTGGGTCAAAACTCTTGTTTTGGAGTCACATAAACTACATCTTCTTCATAGGATTTGTCACTTGCATTTTAAATTTATGTTGCTGAAGGTGAATATGGTTTTGCTCAACATTAAGTCCCCAGGGTTTCTTCGTCTTGTGTCTAAAACAGATAGTGCCCCAAAACTTAATCATGAGCTATGGGTTGAATGAATGAATGAATGAGATAAGGATATCTGATGTGGCCCTACATACTTGCTGTTGTTCTGTGTACTGTTAAGTCAGAAATGACCCATAGCTGACCCTACAAGGGTTTTCACAGACAGTTAGTCACATGAAGGGAGACTGCCTATCTTTTTCCACTGAGCAGTTGGTGGATTCAAACCATGTGTCTTGTGTTGGCAGTGCAATTCCTTACCAGTAAGCCACTAGTATATAGTGTCGATATGAGTCACAGGTGACTAGATGGCACATTACAACAACAACAAAGTCACCAGAACTCACATGTTTATTATATTTACTTTATTTTGCACTGCTGTCCTCAAATTGTCATTTGTTGTTGTTGGGTGCCATTGAGTTGAGTATGGCTCATACCGAACCTATGAACAACATATCCGAAACCCTATCCTATCCTGTACCATCCTCATAATCTATGACAGATTTGACCCGGATGCTGCAATCACTGTGTCAGTCCATTTGGTTGAGAATCTTCTCTTTTGTCATTGTTCCACCTTCTTTTTTTTTTCTATTAATTTTAATAGACATTTACAGAGGTTTTGGATTTCCATTTATTCATTGCCGCACTTTTCTCCCTCCCCACCCCTCCCCACCAGTTCGCTCCCATTGCTCCACCTTCTAAGCCTGATTCCCTCTACAAGGAATAACCTCTCCTAGCAACACACCCAAAGTATATGAGAGGAAACGTTGTCATCTTTGCCTCCAAAGAGCATGCCGACTGCACTGTCTCCAAGATACACATGCCTGTTTGTTCTTTTGGCAGTCCATGAGATATTCAGTATCCTTCTCCAGCCTCACAGCTCAAATACATCAATTCTTCCATCATTCTTATTCTTTATCCAGCTCTTAGATGCATAGCAAGTGGCTGATAAAGAGCATAGCCTCAATCAGGCATACCTTAGTCTTCAAACTGATACCATTGCTCCTCAATAATTTGGAGGGGTCCCTGACTACAGACTTTCCCAGTGAAATATGTTTCCTGCCGGTGCCAAGAATGGTTTTGTTTTTTTTTGTGGATCCAAGTAAGATGGAGTTGTTGACAATTTCAATCTTTTCTCTATTTATCATGATGTTGTCTATCAGCCCAGTGGTGAGAATTTTTGTTTTCTTGACGTTGAGATATAATCCGTACTATATTTTTTACCTTCTGCAGCAAAAGCTTCAAATCCTCCTCACTTTCAGCAAGCAAGATTGTGTCATTTGCGTAATGTAAGGTGTGGATGAGTCTTTCTCTGACCCTAATGCTACCTTCTTCTTCTCTTCTTCTCATGTTCCACTTCTTAGTAATTTGCTCAGCATCTGAAAGCCTAGGATATACGCAAGTAACATATGCACTATAAAAGTAAAAGAACAATGCTAAAAGAAAGGAAGTTTAAAATCAAACAAAAAAAACACACAAAACCAAAACCATTTTTGCTGCTCCCCATGAATATTCCAAATCCTAGATTTTTAAATCATTTGCAACTTTTTCAAAATAAGGGTTAAAATCAAAGCCAAACCCACTACGTGTCGTGCTGTTTCATTTACTGCCTAGGTGCCCTCAAATCAACTACAGCTGGTCGTGACCCTGTGAACGACAGATCTGCACTTTGCTCTCTCCTGCGCCATCCTTAACTTCTCCGATGTTCTTGAACCCACAGTTACAATCTCTGTGTCAATCTATCTTGTTGAGGGTCCCACGATGACTGGTCCCTCCTGAAAACATGCCCCCAATACATGACCCTGTAAGACAAAGTGGAAATGTCCCATGGGGTTTTCAATCTTTATTTCATGGGATGATTATGTTCAAAACACACATCATTTTGTTAGAAGGTCTAACTAAATGCACCATGGTTTAACCAAGGCTACTTGGGTTTAAATAATTGAAATGAGACTAGGATGCCACCTTGTGGTAAATTTTCACATTTGCCATTTTCCTGCTTCAGGGGGAAAAAAATAAGTTAAAAACTCAAACTCACTGCCTTCCAAATAGTACTAATTTCCAGAGCTGTAGCTCCTACCAGGAAGAAATTGCCTTTTTCTCTCTCAAAGAGCCAGTGATGATTTCAAATCAGCAGGGACGCGCTGAATTTGGGTTAGTACTGCAGCTCACCCCGTGCTAGGCCACCAGAGAAGGACCTCTACAAACTGCTGCAGCCAGAGAGGGGAGTGATTTTACCCAACAAAAACCCTTCTTTGCATGCTATTGCCCCAAAAAGTGAAAGCAAGTGTTATTGTTTAAATTAAATATGGAATTGATTTAATTCCCTAATGTTTATGTATGAGGTATGGTGTCATGTGTGAAGAGTAGAGATGCTCCAATGGGTTTTCAGAGCTGTCTTCTGAAAAGCCTCAGATTGGGTGTTGATTCTCTATATTCTCAGGAAATAAGTGAGTGCACCTTTAGCACCAACCAGTGACTCCTGGAGACTTAGAGAGGGATTGTATAAATCAAGTGAAAATCAATACCTATGTACTCTTCACACAATTTAACCCGAACTTACAAGTCTGTGTTTCTCTTCAAACCATTTCTCTGTTTTCTCTATTCTTCATCATTTCACTTTTATGTACAGAGCAAGAGAACATTACATGGTTTAAAATTAGAGAGGTATGTGTAGGGGTTGCATCCTTTCTCCATATTTATTTAATCTGTTTGCTGAGCAAATTAGTTGAGAAAGAGGACTCTATGGAGAAGAATGTGGCGTCAGGATTGGAAAAAGACTCACTATTAACCTTTGTTATGCAGATGACACAACCTTTCTTACTGAAAGTGATGAGAACTTGAAGCACTTGCTGCAGAAGGTTAAACACTGCAGTCATCAATATGGGTTGTATCTAAATGTCAAGAAAACAAAAATCCTTGCAACAGATAGAGATGATTGAAACTGTCAACAACTTAATCTTACATGGATCCACAATCAGTACGCTTGGTACCAGCAGTCAGGAGATCAGGAGATGTATTGCACTGGGAAATCTTCTCCAAACAAGAACAATGATATTAGTTTGAGAACAAACTTACAGTGTTTTTACAGTCATTTACTACACATCTGCGAGTTGGACAATGATAAGGATGACAGAAGATGAATTGATGTATTTGAGTTGTGGTGTTGGAGAAAAGTACTGAATATCTCACAAACTGCCAAAAGAACAAACAGATATGTCTTGGAGAAGATGCAGCCTGAGTGCTCCTTGGAGTTAAAATGATCAAGATTCCTCTCACATACTTTGGGCACGTTGCTAGGAGAGGCTGTTCCTTGGAGAGAGACACCGTGCTTGGAAAGATGGTGTGACAGCAAAGGAGAGGAAGGTCCTCCACTAGGTGGATTGATACAATGACTGCAGCAATAGACTTGAGCTTGCCAGAGATTCTGAGTATGGCACAAGATAGGGCAGCTTTCAGATCTGTTTTACATAGGGTCATTATGAGTTGTACTCAACTCAACAGCATCTAACAACAGCAACATTTACGTATAAGAAATTCACTCTCTGGTCTTGACTGAAATAGGAGAATACCAGAAGGCTGTCTGAGTGTTATTGACTATCTGAAAGTATTTGACTGTGGGAATGATAATAAATTATAGCTAACAGTGAGAATGAGACTCTCAGAACACATAACTGTGCTCATGCAGTTTCTATTCCTAGACAAAGAGGCTATTGTCCAAACAGAACAAGAAAACAATAATACACGGTTTAAAATTAAGGAAAGTGTACATCAGGGTGTATCTATCTCCATTCTTATTCAATCTCTGTGCTGAACAAATCATTCAAGAAGCTAGACTTCATGAAGAAGAATGTGACACCATTATCAGAGGAAGATTCACTTCACTAACAGCCTGCATTACGGAAACGACACAACCTTGCTTGCTGACAGTGAGGAGGCTTAAAATGCCTCCTGCAGAAGATCAAAGACGAGAGCCTTCCATGTGGATTATAACAATGTCAAGAAAACAAAAATCCTCATCACTGGACTAATAAGCAACATCATGATAAAAGGAACAAAGATTGAAATTGTCAACAATTTAGTCTTGCTTGAATCTGCAAACACTTTTGGTACCAGCATTCAAGAAATCAAAGACTTGTTGCATTGGGAAAATCTGATGACATGGACCTCTCTGAAGTGTTCAAGAACAACAGTGTCATTTTAAAGACTAAGATGTATCTGATCTAAGCCATGGTCTTTTCAATTCCTTCCTAGGCGTCTGAAAGTTGGACAAGAAGAACTGATACTTTAGAGTTTTAGTGTTGGAGAAAACTATGAATATCCCATGGACTGCCAAAAGGACAAATACGTCTTGAAGGAAGTGCAATGAGGTTGCCCCTCGGAGGCAAGGATGGTGAAACTTTGTCTCATATACGTTGGGCATGTTGTCAGAAGGTTCAGTCCTTGGAAATGGACATCATACTTTGAAAGGTAGAAGGCCAGTATAAGAGAAGAGCCTTAACAAGATAGGTTGACACAATGACTATAATATTTGGCTCAGATATATCCGATGGTGAAGATGGGATAGAATAAGGCAGGTTTCAGATCTGTTCACAAGGTCATTATGATTCATAGTTGAATCAAAGGCACATAATAACAACAGAAGAATATTTGTGTATAACCATCTAAATGTCCTGGGGAAAGTGCAGCCAGTGTGCTCCTTCATCTGATATACTTCAGACCATGTTGCTAGAAGAGGCTATTCCTTGGAGAAAGGCATCATGCTTGGAAAGGCGGAGGGTCAGCAAAAGAGAGGAAGACCCTCAACCAGGTGGATTGACACAGTGACTGCAGATATGAGCTTGAATGTGTTGGGTATAGTGGTGATGACACAGGATAGAACAGGGTTCTGATCTGTTGTTCATAGGGTCTCTAGGGGTCATACTCAACAGCACCTAACAACAACATCTCTCTATCTATTTACAATATATTTACAGTATATACATTTTGTGCTTGGTAGAGCCAAGGAAAAAGAGGAAGACCCTCAATGAAATGAACTGGCTCAGTGACTTTATCAATGAGCTCAAACACAGTAACAATTGTGAAGACAGCACAAGACCAGGCAGTGTTCTGTTATATAAGTTGAAATGGTTGGGATGGAATAGTTGAATTTACAGGAAATAGTAATGGAATCCATAATGTATAACATTGAATATAGGCATTGTTTATAGACAGTATCTAGACATTATTTAGATGACAGTCTATGTTGTTGTTATGTGCCGTCGAGTAGCCTGAGACTCATAGTGCCCCATGGATAAGAGCTCTGAAGCCTGCCCTATCCTAAGGCAGTCTCACTGTCTCTGACACACCTACCCCCATTACCCCAGTTATTGTCTCAATCCATCTCATCTCTGGTCTTTCTCTCCTGCATTGTCCCTCGACCCTTCTAAAAATGATGTCCATCTCCAGGGACCCTCCGGGTCACATGCCCAAAATACGTGAAACAGAGCTTCAAAATCCTTGCCTCCAAGGAGAAACTTGGTTTTACCCTCCCCAAGGGTAAAACCCAAGACAGACTTGTTTGCTCTCTTGGCGCTCCATGGTATGTTCAACATTCTTCTCCAGCACCACAACTCTAAGGCATCGAGTCTTCTTCTGTGATCCTGGGTCATTGTCTAGCTCTCAGATGCATAGCAAGTAACATATACTGTAACGGTATGTAGAATTATCTTTATAAAACAATAATTTGGCATTTTAAAATCTTATATACAAATGAGAGTATATTTTATCTGATTTACTTCTTTAATTTAATACTAACTTCTGGGGATTCAACATGTTGACAAGAAGAATAGTAACTCATTAATTTTTACTGCTTCAAAATATCTCTTTTTATGACTGTACTTCAGTATATTTAACCGATCTACAGATTTTGATATGTCAATGAAAATGCACATAACAAAGTTTTTGCCAGTTAAACATTTTACACATACAACTCAGAGATGGTTATAACGTTCACCACAATCCATTTCCTGATTATTCCACCATTTACAGAAACTCAGTGTCCCCTAAGCAAAGAGCCCCCTTTTCTCTTTCCTTCCACCTGTGTGTCCAAAGTTTATATCTTCAACACTTATAATCAAAATTCCAGTGACAGGATAATATCTATACGCATACAAGGAAGTCCAGTGAATACCACTATCATTCAAATATATGTACCAACAACCAGAGCCAAGGAAGAGGAGATTGAAGATTTTTA
>NW_006399752.1:3021839-3026064 GCF_000299155.1 Elephantulus edwardii | reverse complement strand
ACATAGGGTCGCTATGAGTCGTAGGCGACTCGACGGCACATAACAACAACAACAACAACAATTGTATTATCTCTAAAGGATCAAATTGAATTGACCTTCACTTCTTACTCTATTTCCCCATTTCAACCTCCCTATTACTTTTCAATTTCATGTTGATTGGGACCACAATCAACATTTACGGTAACAGCAATCATGTGTTACTTTGGGAAACTGTGGTTAAGGGCCCCTCCAAAGTGCTAAAGAGCAATGATGTCAGTTTAAAAACTAAGGCGTGCTGATCCATGTCATGATCTTTTCAATTACTTCCTAGGGATCTGAAAGTTGGACAATAAATACGGATGACAGAAGAATTGATGTCTTTGAGTTGTAATGTTGAGAAGAGGACTAAATAGCCCATGGGCTGCCAAAAGAACAAGTAAGTCTGTGTTGGAGGATATAAAACCAAGGTGCTCCTTTGAGGCAAGGATGGTGAAGCTTCACCTTACGTTACTTTGAGCCTGTTGTCAGGAGGGACCAGTCCTGACAATGAATTGGGAAAAGTGGAGGGACAGAGAAAGACCGTTGACAAGATGGGTTAGCAAAGTGACTGGGTGGACACAAGCATATCAAGATCCCAGGGACAGGACAAGGTTCAGATCTGTAATTCATGGAGTTGCTATAAGCTGTAGCTAGTTCAAAGGCACCTAACAAAGACATTAACCAAAGGCCGTGGGCATTTCTTCAAATGTTGTTGGCCATCGAGAGCTTTCTTTGGGGAAGAGTCTTCATGTCCTCTACCCATGTTTTAATTAGATTTCTTTGGGTCCTTTTGTTGTTGATTCATGAGAGATCTTTAAATGTTCCTTTTTTGATAATGAATGCCTACACAGTTTATGGAGTAATTCTTGACCTTTTCTTAACCCTCCATATTCTCTCAAAGAGCAAATTTTCTGAGCTTTCACTGTAACTCCTTTGACTGAACTTAAGGCCCTTCCTAATTTGGCTTAGCAATCTCCTCCTGTGAGATTTGTTGTTGCTGTTATGTGCCGTCGAGTCACTTGTGACTCATAGCGACCCCATGTACAACAGCCCTAAACTCTGCTCTGTCCTGTGCCAATCGCACTGTCTCTGACATACCCATCCAGATTACCCCAGTCACTGAGTCAGTCCACCTCCTAGGGGGCCTGGCCCTTCTGCGCTGTCCCTCCACCCTCCCAAGCATGATGCCCCTCTCCAAGGACTGTCCCTCCTTGCAACATGTCCAAAGTACGTCAGACGGAGCCTTAGAATCCTTGCCTCCAAGGATCAGCCCGGTTTTTTCCCCCAAGAGAACCTTCAACATCTCAAAATCAACAAAACAAAAATCCTCACCACTAGACCAATAGGAAACATCAATGGTTTCACCTTGCTTGGATCCACAATCAACACCCATGATAAGAAAACTCAGCCAAGAAGTCAAAAGATACATTGTGCTGGGACAATCTACTGCCAAGGACCTCTCCAAAGTACTAAAGAGCAACAATGCTAGGTTCAAGACTAAGGTGCACCTGATCCAATCCATGGTCTTTTCAATTCCTCGGAATTCCTCGGAACACTGGACAATGAATAAGGAAGCAAGGATGATGAAGTTTCCTCTCACATACCTTGAGCATGTTGCTAGGAGGGCTCAAACTTGGAAAAAGTTATCATTCTTAGAGAGGTGTGCCTTTGGGCTAGCAGTGCAAATCCCTACCTAGGCCTCCATAGTTCATTAATTTATTATTTGTTGTGTATCTTAGAGTGGCAACCAACCCTCCAAGCCCGCAGGAGGAGAATGCATATCCTTCTCCCTCTTAGCCTCTAACCATGTGCCTTTGAGATTGCAGCGCAGCCTCTTGGTATTAAACCAACAGTGCTCCCTAATTTATTACAGGAGCCACACATGCAATTTATTCTTCTATCAGCAGAGTAAAAAGGAGACAAAAGCAAACAAACTCTGAATAATATATATAATTTCTCCCCTAAAACTTTTTTTTCTTTAGTTAGAAGTTCAAGGTTAAAGTTTTGTGTTTTGCTTCTTTTAATCAGTGGGTGGGTGTTTTGCTTTGTTTTGTTTTCCCCCAGTTGTTTAGCATGTATTGACTTTGGTGAAAGATTTAGAGGACTTTAGAATTTAACGATCTGATTGTAAAGGCTATGTGTAAATACAGCATCTTGAAATTTTCAAAGAACATAAAATGGATCAACTTTTTAAGGCTGAGAAACAACTGCAATAACTAAATAACGTGGCAAACAGGATTTATTTTGTGAACCTTCAAAAATCAAGCTTCCCTGACCGGGAATCGAACCCGGGCCGCGGCGGTGAGAGCGCCGAATCCTAACCACTAGACCACCAGGGAAGTTGTGCTTGTGACTTCTTCTAAGTCTTATTTGGTGACTGGCAAGTAGTACGTAAGCTGTCTAGCTAATTAAAAAAAAAAAAAAAAAGTTTGCTGTGTTTAAGTTCCACCCGTTTCGTTCCTGCTTTTTTGCTTTGCTCTCAGAAACCCAGGCGGTCTCGCTGCTCCTTCTCTGCCGAGCTCGGAGGCTACGCTATAAAACGGAGCTTTCCAAAGCCGGTCTTCTGACGCCCGTGTGGGAAAAGTCGGCCTGAAATCCCCCTTCTAATTAGGCTGCACCTCAGTTTATATGTGCACAGAGAAACATTACAGTACGGGACGCGTTATTTGTTGACTTTTCTTAAGCATCGAATTTTTTCCCCCCATCTGCAGTCCGTCTGCCTTCCACCCTCACGTGAATATAAAGTCCTAGTAAACATTTCCCTACATCTAGCCAGTCTCGCTGGAGGCGGCTCTGCGGGCGCCTTTGGCAACGAGCACGCGGCGAAAGGCTGCACGGGCCGCAGTGGGGGCGACACTGCCCCAAAGGGGCGACACGGGCCACAAGGGGGCGGCTTGGGCCGTAGGGGGCGACACGGCCTTAAGGGCGACTCGGGCCGCCGGAGTCTTCACAGGCCGCAAGGGGGCGGCACGGGCCGCAGGGGGCGACACGGGTCGCAAAGGGGCGACACGGGCTGAAGGGCGACTCGGGGGGGGGGGGGGGCGCTTCACGGGCCGCGGTGGGGGGGGAGCGCCTCACGGGCCGCAAGGGGGCGACTCTGTCCGCAGGGAGATCGCTGCTTTCGTTTTCTGTTCTGTGATTCAGATCAATGAAGCTGATGCGAAGTGACAGGGTTAGTGAGGAACGAGACATTGCATCTAAATTAAACCCTTGAATCCTGTGCTGTTTACATGATCACATTTTTTTTTCCATATTATGTTATTATTTGGGCAACGCTTCACTTCTTTGCATCCTGTACGGTGCAAAGGCAATGATGCAATTACCAAAGGCGGCCCGAAACCTTCGTACAGCCAAGACTCAAAGCAGAAATGCTCATGCAATACGACCAGAAAGCAATAGGATTGTACCTTAGCTTTGAAAGTACCAGTCACTACGGTTGAAGAAAGGTAACCCAAGAGATCCTGTTTGGCTGCAACATGAAAGGAGGCTTAAGTAAGATGTATAAATTTGTAATGAGCTTACAACTCACGACATCGGGTGTTGCTGAGTTACAGCCATCACCCTCCAACCACAGACTCTGAGCCTGTGTTCCAATATTGTCTTGTTTTCAATAACTCAGAGATGAAGATTACAGTATTGGCATAATCTGAAAATTTCATTACTAATAGGTTGTTGTTGTTGTTGTTGTTGTTGTTATGCACCATCGAGCCGTTTAGGACTTATGTACAAGAGCCCTAAACGCCGTTCTATCCTGTGCCAACCTCGCCGTCTCAAACACACTCATTCCCACACTCCACTCACAGAATCGATCCATCTCATCGAGCGTCTTCCTCTCCTTCACGGCCCCTCCACTCTGCCAAACATGATAGCCCTCTCCAAGGACCAGTCGTCCCTCCTTGCAACATGCCCAAAATATGTCAGAGGAAGCTTCAGAATTCTTGACTCCAAGGAGCATTCTGCCTTCACCCTCTCCAGGACAAACCTGTTTGTTTTCCTAGCCGTCCATGGTATATTCAACACTCTTCTCCAGCACCACAGTTCAAAGTCATCAATTCTCTTTCTATCATCCCTATTCACTGTCCAACTCTCTGATGCATAGCACGTAATTGCAAAGACTATAGCCTGGATCAGGCGTACCTTAGTCTCCAGCCTGACGTCTTTGCTCTTCAGTACTCTTGAGAGGTCCCTCACAGCTGACTTTCCCAAT
>NW_006399752.1:3019389-3021494 GCF_000299155.1 Elephantulus edwardii | reverse complement strand
CTTCCTCTCTTTCTTTGACCTTCCACTGTTCCCAGCATGTTGTCTTTTCCCAAGGACTTGCCTTTCCTAACAACATGCCCAAAGTATGAAGTATGTGAGAATATCACTGTCCTTGCCTCTTAGGAGCACAGCGGTTTGCGCTTCCTCTCAGATAGCCGGTTGTTCTTTTCGCTATTGAAATGATATTCAGTGCATTTCTCCAACACCACAACTCAATGGTACTGAGTCTTCTGTCATCTTTACTCACTGTCCAACTTTCAGATGCATAAGAAGCAATTGGAAATATCAATATGGATCATAGAGTCTTTAATCTGACATCATTCATTGTTATTAATATAAATGAAATGCTAAAATCAAAGATGACAGCCTTCAACATAGGTTACATTTCAACATCAAGAAAGCAAAATCCTCACCATTGAACCAATCGGCACCACCATAACGGTTGGAGAAAAGACTGCAGCTGTCAATGACTTCATTTCACTTGGTTACACCCTCAATACACAGTGTAGCAACAGCTAAGAAACCAAAGATGTGCTGTCCCGGGGAAATCTGCTGTCAAGGGTTCTGCAGGGTGCCAAAGAGCAAGGATATCAAGTTCAAGACTGAAATGTGCCTGATTCAATACCATGGTCATTTCATTTGCTTCCTATACCTCTGAAAACTGGACAAAGTTTAACAAAGACTAATGAGTTGATTCCTTTGACTTGTGATGTTGAACAGTGCTGAGTTTTGGCATGTATTGCCAAAAAAATAAACAAATCTGTCATGAGGGCAAGAGCAACCGAAATGCTCCTTAGAGGCAAGGATGGTAAAACTTTGTCTCACATACTTTGGACATGTTAGAGGTGGGCAGTCCTCGGAATAAGAGGAAGACCCTCAATCAGATGGATTGACACAGTTACCACTAAAATGAGTTCAGGCAAGGCAGATATAGTAACTATGGCAACAGGATAAAGAAAGGTACCAATTTGTTGTTTGGTGTTCATAGTGACTACCTGTGGGTTGTAGTCAACTCCAGGCACCTAATAACAATAATAACATATTAATATAATACACTGTTGGCTTTAAAGGTTTTGTTTTGACTAATACAGTGGGAAAACTACCAAAGGAACTTTCTCAACTTTATTGTTATATTTTTGATGGGATACACATTTTTTTCCTATACTGAGGAAGAAAATTATTTTAGGAAATTGAATGCAGTAGGTGGAGCCCTTACCTCTCAGTTGGGAAATTTTGTTTCATTGTATCTAGCTTTCAATAAAAGGATAAAGATGATAATATTTTTAGAATTACTTTACTTACAATTTTAATAGATACAGTCGCAGTACTTTACTAAAGATGCGGAAGGACACAGTGAAAACCATCTTCCCATTTTTAACCCTTTTGTTCTTCCCAGAGGTAGAAAGTTCCTGCTGAATTCCGTGTCTTTCCAGAAATAGTGTATGTTGTGTTGTTGTTGCTAAGTGCCGTCGAGTCGCAGGCGACTCATATGAAGGGTGAAATAGTGTATGCATACACAAATATCCATCTCCCAGCTTTTATTTTGAAAGGTCGTTTTTGTGGTTTAATTCACTGGGAGTTTTGCTGCCAAGCCAACGCCACGCCTCTCTGGCAGAGTTAAGACTCCACCAGCTGCTGCTGTCCTGGAGGAAGATAGGCAAGCTGGCCAAGTCCCCTCACCCCGCACCTCACCCTGGCGATTTACATACAGTCTTGTAGGGTCAGCTGTGCATTCATATTGATTGGGCAGCAATGACTTAGGGCTTTATCAGTACAGAGAACATGTTTGCTTTATCTAGCGAGACCTGCACTGAGCAATATAGTACTACCAAGCACATATGGCTTTTTTCCAATGAAGTGCACTTAGTCCAAATTTAGATACGCTACAAGGGTAAATACACCTACATTTTGAAGAATCAGTATGAAAAAGCGGTTAAAATATATCATTGTTGTTGTTGTTGTTATGTGTCGTTGAGTCATTTGTGACTCATAGCGACCCTATGTACAACAGCCCTAAACCCTGCTCTATCCTGTGTCAATCGCATTTTCTCTGACACACCCATCCCGATTACCCCAGTCACTGAATCAATCCACCTCATAGAGGG
>NW_006399752.1:3012362-3017494 GCF_000299155.1 Elephantulus edwardii | reverse complement strand
CTTCCTCTTCTGCCTTTGTAATGACTGTTTACACTCTTCCTGGATGATACATTTGACATCCTCCCACAACTCATCTGGTCTTCGCTCATTAGTGTTCAAGACCTCAAACCTGTTTCTGAGATGATTCTGAAATTCAGGTGGGATGAAATCAAAATCATATTTTGGCTCCTGTGGATTCGGTTTAATTTTCCTCAGCTTCAACTTGAACTTGTATATGAGTAGTTGGTGGTCTGTTCCACAATCAGCTCCTAGCATTAGAAATTTTATATTGGTAACATTTTAATATTCTATTAAATTAGTTCTATTATTAAAATTAATTTCATTATTTTTACTTTCTAATTAAAGCTACTAAAATTTTTAAAGTTATATCTGTACCTTGCATTTTATTTCCATTTTACAATACAGATCTAGATGCACTAGTTAATATTTTGTCATATTCACATTCTCAATTTCTGCTCTATTTTTCTAAACTATAGACGTTACTTAGTTATCTGTCTTTAAAAACAAGCAGTAATATTATTACTATATTGAAGAAATTCAAGGTTAATAAAATAGTATTACTTCTTATGCAGTCCAAAGTAAAATTTTCTAATTGTTCTGAAAACTGTCATTTGTAGTTATTTTCTTTTGATCCAAGATCAGCTCATGGATTGTATGCTATGTGTACTTATGTGCCTTTAGTCTCTTTCCTTACATTTGGAGCAGTTTACCAACCTTTTTTTTTTTCTTACAGCATAGACACTTTTTAACAAATCAGTTGTTTCAGAAAGCTCTTCAATTCAGTTTTTTTAAAGTAGGAAAGCTATTGAAAGTCTTTCTCAGTGATTTGCAATTCTTCACCAACGAGATCACCAGAGTCCCCTAAATTAGGAACCCTTAATGATTTTTATTTTTTGGTGCCTTCAAATCGAGTACAACTGATAGCAACCCTATGAAGAACAGATCTGAATCCGGTCCTATCCTGTGACATTCTTTTTCATTCATTCATTTATTTATTTATTTATTTGTTTGTTTGTTTGTTTATTTTTTCTTTTTTGGATTTTTTAAAATTTATTATTAATTTCAGTGAAAATTTACAGAGACTTTGCATTTCCTCATGTTGCACTTTTCTCCCCTCCCAACCCTCCCCCCTAGTACACTACCCTCTTGGAAAAGTAAAAGAAAAATTCTTTCATTGTTTTACAAACCTTACCCCAGGTCCACTCCACTATGCAGCCTTCGCTCTGGACTCCCGTCATGACAAAAATACCTAATCACGTATCCCTTTTAAGCAGTTTTCTCCCTCCTCTGTTTCAATGAAGTACATTATTTAACCCATCTTTCTCAGTCTCCCCCAAACCGCTAGGTCATTTCTGCTTTACAACAGTGGACCATGCAGTATTTGTCCTTTTGTGACTGAGATACTTCACTCACCATAATGTCCTCCAGGGTCACCCATTTTGAATAATATTGTATGAGTTCCTTGTTTTTCAATGCAGTGTAGTATTCCATTGTGGGAATATACCACAGCTTCTCCATCCATTTTTTTGTTGATGGGCACTTAGGTTGCTTCCAACTCCTTGCTATTGTAAACAAAGCCACAATAAACATGGGTGTGCATATATCTGCTTGGATGTCAGTTATGGTCTCTTTGGGGTATATTCCCGGTAGTGGAATTGCTGGGTCAAATGGTATCTCTATTTGCAACCTTTTGAGAAAGCACCATACCACCTTCCACAGTGGTTACACCATTTTACACTCCCACCAACAGTGAATAAGGGTTCCAGTTTCTCCACAACCTTCACAACCTCGCCAGCATTTGTTGCTTGCTGTTCTGTTAAATTTTCCTTTTCTGACTGGGGTGAGATGATATCTCATAGTTGCTTTGATTTGCATCTCTCTTAGAGCTAGGAGTTTTTGAACATTTCTTCATGTGCTTGTTGGCCATCTGAATGTCTTCTTTGGTAAAGTGTCTGTTCATATCCTGTGTCCATTTATCTATTGGATTATTTACTTTTATCTCGTTGGGGTGCTCAAGCATTTTATAAATTCTAGATATAAGTCCCTCATATGATATGTCATTACCAAATATATTTTCCCAGTCTGTGGTTTCCCTTTTTACCCTGTTGGAGAAGTTTCTGAATGTGCACAGGGATTTGATTCTTAGAAGATTCCATTCATCTATTTTATCTTCTCCTGGTTGTAGGATCCTGTGACATTCTTACAATCTCTGACATACTCGACCCCACTGCTGCAGTCATGTGTCAATCCATCTGATTGATGGTCTTTCTCTAAGAATTAGCCTCTTCTAGCAATATTCTCAAAGTATGTGAGAGAAGTTCATCACCTTTGCCTCCATGAAGCACTCTGGCTGCACTTTCTCTAAGATCTAGCTATCTGTTCTTTTGGCAATCCATGGGATATTCAGTACTCTTCTCCAGCACCAGAGTTTAAAGGCATCAATTCTTCTGTCATCCTTATTCATTATCCAACTCTCAGACAGATAGCAAGTGATTGAAAAGATCATTGCCTTAATCAGGCACACCTTAGTCCTCAAATTGACATCATTGCTCCTCAATAATTTTGAGAGGTCCCTGACTGCAGACTTTCCAAGTGTAATATGTCTTCGGATCTTCTGACTGTTGATCTCCTGGTGTGTTGATTCTGGATCCAAGTAAGATAAAGCTGTTGACAGTTACAGTTTGTTTTCTTGACTGTGAGATGCAATTCATATCAAAGGTTGTTGTGTGCTGTGGAGTCAGAACCAACACCTCGCTGATCCTCCAATGGGTTTTCAGAGACAATGGATCACATGAGAGGAGAGTGCCCATCCTCTCATCGAGCAGCTAGTGGATTCAAACTGCTGTTCTTCAAGATTGCAGTGCAGCTTCTTACCACTATGCTACCAGAGGTTCCTTAATGAATACTTTTTATTCTCCTCTTCCAAATCAATTTTAGCAAAGTAAAAAGGAGACAAAACCAAACTTATTCGAGAGAGCCTGCATGGCTGAGTGGAGTCTGCATGACTGCGAAGGCTGCTACACTGTCTGAGTTTGCAGTTAGCCACACAGAGGGCTGACTGCAGAGAAGAGAGGGTAGCACTGTCCTTCACTGAAGCCGGAAAGGCGTTTTCACTACTGCAAATAGCCTCCCAGCTCTTTCCTTAGTGCTTCCTGCTCCTGACCCTGGATGCGGATTTTACTTCCAAGTTGATTCTAATCCTGAATTGTAGTGGTATTCAAGCTTTCAGGGCACTTTTTAGGCTCTTGGGAGATTTCAGATTTAAAACTAAAGTACCCATTCCCTAATGAGTTAAAAAAGGCAAAGATTAAAAAAGTTTTAAAATGTCAAGATTTTTAAAAGTTTGTCTACAAAGAATTTTTTATTCTCTTTCACTATAATCCCGTATGTCTTTTTTTGTTTGTTGTTTTTTTTGTTTGTTTGTTTGTTTGGACTGCCTTTTATTTACACTTAAGCCTAGAATTTCTCTTTCGGTATATCATCGATTGAACCCAAGACTATTTTTTATTGCTGAAGATTCTTGCAAACCATATGTCTTTTTTTGGAGGTCTCACTGTCCTAGTTTGCTCTGGAATTTCAGAATTCCTGATGATCCGAGGAAGCTCTGATACACTAGTGGCAAGAGCTTGTGCTGTAATTCCAAAGGCACACAGTTCAAATCTACTGGCTGCTTCTTGGGGAAAGGATGGACAACCACCTGTCCTGTGATTAACTGCCTCTGAAAACCCTCCGGAGAGCCAGCTGTGGGTCAGTTCTGACTCAAGGGTACACAACAACAATGATACTTAAGTTTATTTTTGAGCAATCTGTACAGAGATGGTTGCTATTAGTAGAAATTTACTTTACTGCAAAGGGTTTCTTTGTTTGATATAAATTTGACTGAAAATTGACATTATAAATACAATAAATTTGCAATATTTGTGTAAAGATCTTAGAGAAATTAAAACTTACTTAAAAGACATAATAGTTAATGAAATATATTATTAAAAGAAGGGGGGAACCAAATCTACAATCAGTAAACCAGCTGCTTAATAATTAACCAACAACATCTACTGAAAAGGATCTTGAGTAGAAAGTTTCCAGGCTAGCACGTGATGTCAAGATGCTGCAAAGTGAAGTCAAGTGTGTTATGTTAGGCTCCTTTGATTCAGAACTGTCTCATAGTTGACACTACGAGGGTTTTCAGAGGTTATAAACCGCATAAAAGCGTATTGCCCATTTTTCTCCCAGTGAGAAAATGTCTCTAACCACATGGCTTTAGGTGGACAGCATAGATGTTAAAATAGTGGCTCCACCAAGCATGTTCATGCCCCAACCTGGCACCTGGAAAATGCCCAGAAAGTAAGCCAATGCCTCAAAACTGACTGACACATGTCCAAAGGGTAAATGTCTCAAAGCTGATTGACACACCTCAAAAGAGTAAAAGAGCTAGCTAGTGGGCATCCTTTCAGGGCAAAAGGAAACTTGCAGCTGTAATTATGGTGAATTAATGATTCCAGGTTGGGTAAACCATCCTGAATTTTCCATGTGGGTCAATGTCATTCACAAATGTCCTTATAGATGAAAATGGGAGGTGAAATAATGTAAGATTCCACTAGTCATTGGCTCGCTTTGAAAAAAGATGGAGCCACAAGCTATTAAAAATGCACACAGCTCTTAGAAGCTGGAAAAGGCCAGAGAAATGCATTCTTCACCAAAGCTTCTGGAATGGAGTCCTGTCGGTCCACTGAGGCCTGGGCTGGGCTTCTGAACTACAGTATTGTAAGGTAGTTAATCTGCATTGCTGAAGCTGTTAAATTTGTGGATCAGCAATGAAAATGAATACACTTGTTAAGTGCCGTCGATTGCTACCCGTAGCAACTTTATGAACAACAAATCTGAACCCTGTTATATCCTATACCATCCTTACACTTCTTTATTTTTTTCTCTTTTCTTTTCTTTTTATTTTTTTAAAATTATTAAATTTTATTAGTATTAATGAACATTTACAGGGATTTTGGGTTTTCATTCCTTCATTGCTATACCATTCTCTCTACCCTCTTCCCCAGTTTGTTCTTCTTTCCCCGCCCTCCGAATGTCTGTTTTAATTGTCCATTTGCCACAGTGCTTATCAAAGCCAGTTCTGATTAATC
>NW_006399752.1:2997511-3003747 GCF_000299155.1 Elephantulus edwardii | reverse complement strand
AGGAAGAGTGCAAACGGTAATTACAAAGACAGAAAAGGAAGAAAAGACCAAAATGGATGTCAGAAGAGACTCTGAAGATTGCACTGGAGCGTAGAGAAGCTAAAGCACAAGGAAGAATCCAAGACACTAAAGAGCTGAACAGAAGATTCCAAAAGGCAGCACGGAATGACAAAGCAAAATATTACAATATTACAATGAAATGTGTGAAAATTGCCACTATTAGGGAAGTATTTTTTTGTACAGCTACTGTTTTGTAGCTTAGATGTGTATATGCATGCTTGTTTATCATCTGTTCTTATGTGTATAGCGTTTATCTGTCAGATGCTGAGTTAAAGAAGAGCTCTTAGCTTAAGACAGGGAAGAAGAATTGACCATCCACTTCTGAAACAACAGAACTTCAAAAACCCCAAGAATAATTGAAAAACACTGTTAGACATGGCCCTGCAAGTAAAGTTCTCACGTTAGAAGACACTAGAAAATAAGTAGGAATAACTGCAAACATCCTTTAATCATTGGAACACGGAATGTTCAAAGTATGAATGCAGGAAAATTGGAAGTCATAAAAATGAAATGGAAAGTATGAAGATCAACACTGTAGGCCTTAGTGAGCTGAGATGGACTGACATTGGCCACTTTGAATTACACAATGATATGATCTACTATACTTTGACTGAAAAGGTGGTGAAGAATGAAGCTGCATTCATATTTCAAAAGATTCTTTAAAAATCAAGGAAAGACCAAAATGGATGAGAAAAGATTCTGAATATTGCACTAGAGTGCCAAGAAGCCAAAGCAAAGGGAAGAAATAAAGAAGTTAAGGAGCTATTATAATGAAATGTGCGAAGAACTGCAGTCCAAAAATCAAACGGGCTGCACTTGCTCATCATTTCTTAAGCTGAAGGAACTAAAGAATAAATTCTAGCCTCAAGTTGCAGTACTGATGGATGCTGTGGGTAGAATACTGAATGATCCAACAAGTATCAAAAGAAGATGGAAGGAGTATACAGAGTAATTGTACCATAAAGAATTACATAACACAGAAGAATTTCAAGAAACAACATATGATCAGGAGGGAAGGGTGATGACGGAGGAAGTTCAAGATGCTCTGAAGGACTTGGCAAAAAATAAAGCCCCCCAAATTGACAGAATACCAATTGACATATTTCAACAATGAGTTGCTGTCCTGGAAATGCTCACCAGGTTGTGCCAAGAAATCTGGAGGGAAGCTACCCGGCCAACTGACGGGAAGGGATCCATATTTACTCCCATTCCAAAAAAAGGTGACCTGACAGAGTGTGGAAATTATCATACAATATCACTCGTATCACACACAAGAAAAATCTCATGCTGAAGATTATCTAGAAATTACTGGAACAGTACATTGACAGAGAACTACTAGAAATACAAGCTAGGTTTAAAAGATGATGTGGCACTAGAGACATTATCACCAATATTAGATGGATCTTGGCAGGAAGTAAAGAATACCACAGGGATATCTATCTGTGTTTCATTAACTGTGCAAAGACATTTGACTGTGTAGATCACAACAAACTGTGGTTAACCTTGAGAATGGGAATCCCAGAACACTTGATTGTGCTTATGTCAAACTTATACTTGGACCAGGAAGCAGTCTTCAGAATAGATCAGAGAAATACTGTATGGCTCAAAATCAAGAAAGGAGTGTGTCAGGGCCTATCTCCATACCCCTTCAATCTATATGAAGAATGGATCATTCAGAAAGCTGTAATGTGGTATCAGAATTAGAGAGAAGAGTCATTAACAGCCCGTGTTATGTGGATGACATAACCATGCTTGCTGAACCTGAGGAGGACTGAAGCACTTGCTGTAGAAGGTCAAGAACTGTAGTATTTAATATGGATTGAAGCTCAACATCAAGAATACAAAGATTCTCACCACTGGTCCAATTGGCAGCACCATGATGGATGGAGAAGAAAGTGAGGTTATTAACATTTACAGCTCCATAATCAGCACTTTTGGCACCAGCATTCAGGAATTCAAAAAATGCATTGAATTAGGTAAATCTTCTGTCAGGGACCTTTCCAGAGTACTGAGAAGCAATGATGTCAGTCTAGAGAGTAAGGTGAACCTGATCCAGTCCATGATCTTCACAATCACTTACTATGCATCAAAGAGCTGGACAATGGCTAAGGAAGATAGTAGAAGAATTGATGCCTTTGAGTTGTGGTGATGGAGAAAAGTCTTGAACATACCAGGGATGGCAAAAAACAAAAACAAAACCCCCCAAACCCAAATAGGTGTGTCTTGAAGAGGGTGAAATCTCTCCTTGGAGACTAGGCTTTTGAAGCTCCAACTCACATACTTTGGGCATCTGGCCAGAAGGGACCGATCTTTGCAGAAAGACATCATGTTTGGAAGTGTGCAGGAACAGTGCAGGAGAGGAAGACCTCAGATGAGAAGAATTGATACAGTAACCGGGACAAGGGGGATATGTGTATTGGAGTCAGTGAGACTGGCTCAGGATAGGGAAGGCTTCAGAGCTATTGTACATAGGGTTGCTATGAGTCACAGGTGACTTGATGGCACATAACAACAACATTTGAAGATCAATTCTGAATACAGTGCTGCGAGTGACAGGATACTAGCCATAATAATGTCAGCGTAAAGACTAAGACGTGTCTGATCCAAGTGATAGTCTTCTTAATTATTTCCTATGCATCTGAAAGTTGGATGATGAATTAGTATAACAGGATTGATGTCTTTAAATTGTGGTGTTGGAGAAGGTTACTGAATATCCCATGGACTGCCAAGAGAAGAAGTAAGTCTGTCCTGGAGAAAAGTGAAACCATGGTACACTTTGAAGGCAAGGACAGTAAAATCAGTCTGTTGTTAGGAAGACCCAGTCCATGGGGAAGGATATCACACTTAGAAAGGTGGAAGACCCATAATGATACGGGTTGACATTGTAACTGTAATAATTGACTCAAATGTGTCAGATATAGGTAAGACAAGGTTCAGATCTGCAGTTCTTAGATTTAGATCTGCAGTTCTTAGAGGCACTATGAGTTACAGTCGACTCGAAGGCCCACAACATCACCACCACCACCGTTTTAAGATATCATGCTGGAAAAGGTGGGTCAGAGAACAAGAAGAAGCGCCTCAACAAGGTGGACTGAAACAATGAATTTAACAATAGGCTTGAGCACATATGAGATTGTGAGGATGGTGCAGGATAGGACAGGGTTCATGCCGTTCGTAGGGTCACTATGAATTATAGTTGACTTGATGGCAGTTAACAACATTTTCAATTGTACTTAATTTAAATAGCAACATGTGGTTAGAGGGTGCTACACTGGCTAGTGAAGATCTGTCAAAACCAAACCATTGCCAGGTCAGTTCCGTCTCATGGCGACCCTCTGTCCGGTTTTGAAGACAGTCAATTTTTACATAAGGAGACTGCTCATCTTCCTCCCACAGAGTGGCTGGTGGATTGAAACCACCCACCTTTGACTTAGTAGCCTGGCAATTTATATACACTGTACCACCAGTGCTCCTTATTGCAGATCCAGAGGACTTAAACACACACACACACACAAACAGAACCGAAACACCTCACTATTACCAACTCCAACTTATGGCACTTCCGCAGGACAGAGAACCACTCGGAAGGGATTTCAAACATTTAGATCTTTACAGAACAAGACTGCCACCTCTTTCTCTTGAGGAGATGTTAGTGGAGTGGGTTCAAACCACAGACCTTCTGGTTAGCATCCAAGTGCTTCAAATCACTGTGACATACGGGCTCCTTCTGTAAAGACAAGGGTTGGACAAATCAAGTGCTCAGCAAATGAAAAAGAAAAGGTGAAGGATTTTTTTTGAGGAGGAATGTTTTTTCTGTAAGCTGCTCCATGGGAGGATGGGCAATATCCTCTTATGTGATTAGCTGCCTCTGAATACCCACTGGAGGGTCAACAATGGGTAGGTCAACGGCACCCAGAAACAACAACAGAGCCTAGAGGATAGTTAGTTGTGCTGTCAACTTAAAAGGCAGTTGTTTTGAATTCACTCTGTGGGAGAAAGATGGCAATCTCCTCCCATGCAAGTTACAGCATCTGAAAACCAACTGAGTCAGTTCCAACTCAACAGCACATAACAACCACAATTTGCTTAAAAAAGGAAACCTCCCCCCAAAAAATTTTAGCTGTTTTTTTCCTCCTTCCTCCCTAATCACACTTCTTACTTCACTGTAACATGTCTTTTTCACTATCTGATTTTTTATTAACATCTGATGGCAAAGCCAGGAGTTGCAATGCTAATTCACCGGTCTTTAATGCACCACTGGCCCTGGGGAAGATGGGAACTCTCCTCCCGTGTGATCTACAGCCTTGGAAACCTAATAGAGGGTCAGGTTTGAGTCAGTTCTGTCTCAAAGGCTTTGGTTGAGCTAGATTTCAAATGCAAAGAAGAACCCATCAAAGTGTGAGAGCACCCCCATCTCTCCAGAAAATCTCAAGTCATATTCTTTTGATACAATGACATGGTCTTTTTATATTTTAAGAATCTACTTTCATTAGATTTTAAGATTATTTTGAAAATAATCTATAAATAACCTAATGCCTAAAGTAAAAAAGAAAAATTCAAATTCTTCACAACTCAAGAAAAAAAAAAACAAACTAAATTCCAATTTAAAATAGTTCAGAACTAATGAAAAATATGAAAAAATTCCATATTTTGCAAAACACCATATATTATGAAGGAAACTCTGAGGGTTTAATGTTAAGGAGTTGCACTGCCAATCCAAAGTTTAATCCATGAACCGCACCAGTGGAGAAATATAGGGAATCTCCTGCTGTGTAAATGTAAAGCCATTGGAAACCAGGTGGAGGGTGTGCAATCATTCATACTTGACACACAACAATAGAGTAAGACTTCTCCAAATCATTGAGGAGCAGTGATGTCAGTTTGAGGACTAAGGTGCATCTGATTCAAGCCATGGTCTTTTTAATCACTTGGTACACATCTGAGAGCTAGACAATGAATCAGGATGAGAGAAGAACTGATGCTTTTGAACTGTGTGGTGTTAGAGAAGAGTACTGGATATCCCATCGACGCCCAAAAGAATGTCTCCCATAAGGTGAAGCCAGAATGCTCCTTGCAGGCAAAGATGATAAAGCTTCATCTCATATACTTTGGGCCTGTTACTAGGAAAGGTGGAAAGACAGCGAGGGAAAAGAAGATCTTCAACCAGGTGGATTGATAGTGACTGTGGCAATGAGCTTGGGTGTGTCAGAAATTGTGAAATGACACGGGATAGGACAGAGTTCAGATCTGTTGTTCATAAGGTTATGATGAGTCACACTTGACTCCAAGGGCATCTAACCACCACCTGCAACTGAATCCCTTGGCCATCACGGTTGGGTGGTTAAATGCTTTGCTCCATCATCCAAAAGAAGCTGTTAAAGCATAAGCAGGATCAAAGCCCTGGGCCGGCGCTATCTACAGCGTGTGTCTGGTGTTATCACCCCAGCTGCAAACTCTGCCTTGAATTTCTCTGTGTTAAGGGTGAGCCCAACGCCCAGATTTTCCTAGTCATCTTGCAGTGCAGGTCATGGGACTGTAGAGGCAACAGGACCCAAGCAGGGTTGGCTCCTGGGGTTGTTGCAAACCCCTCCCAACCATGGTTCTCTCTGGTCTTTGCCAAGAGTCTGTCTGGAGGGCCCAATCGCGAAGTCCTTAGGGCTTGAGTGATTGCAATTTGGCAGCATCCGGGATGCAGTACTGGTAGGGGGAGGAGATGTCAGGCCCCTCGGTTAAACCCAAAGCCGGAAGGGAACTACAGCCCGAGGATGAATGTACTGTGGCTGGAAGGAAACTCGGGGGGCTTTAAAGCTCCAGGAGACGCTCGAATTCCAGCTCTGAGTGCAAAGCCGTACCTCCCAGAAGAGCGGGGATCAAAGTAGCCTAGCTGGAGGGGATGCACAACCCAGGTAGGTGAGCCTACCCTCCCGGGCTCTGCTACCCGGCGGCCGATGGTGAAGACGCGGACGCGCGGGCGCTCGGCAGGCGTCACAATGGGCCGAGGCCTGCGGAGGCCGCGCGCGCGCGCAGCTCTCCGGGGCGGAGCCGTCGGGCTCGGGCGCCGGGGTAGAGGTGGGCTGGGGGAGGCTCCCGTGGCCGGGGGTGGGAGGGTGACCCTGACCCTCTTCCAGGTTCTGAAGTCACCGGGGCGGGGAGGATGTGGCCGCTGGGGCCGGAGC
>NW_006399752.1:2992404-2997411 GCF_000299155.1 Elephantulus edwardii | reverse complement strand
CCATTCTACAACAGTGGCATCATGCAATATTTGTCCTTTTGTGACTGGGATATTTCACTCAGCGTAATGTTCTCCAGAGTCAACCATTTTGAATAATATTGGATGAGTTCCTTGTTTTTCATTCCTTTCCTTTTTATTTTTAAATCCTTACATTTCTTGACACACTAGAGCCCAGTGTAGCAGTCACTGTGTCAACCCACCTGGCTGAGGGTCTTCCTCTCCTCATTGACCCTCTGCCTTTCTGTGCATCATGTCCCTCTCCAAAAAATAGCCCCTCCTAGCAGCATGCCTGAGTACATGAGGCAAAGCTTTATCGTCTTTGCCTCCAAAGAGCACTCTGGCTACACTTTCTTCTCCAAAACATACTTGTTTGTTCTTTTGACAGTCCATGGGATGTTCAATACTCTTCTCCAGGACCACAGCTCAAAGGCATCAATTCTTCTTCTATCATCCTTAGTCACTGTCCAGTTCTCAGATACATAGCAAGTGATTGGAAAGACCATGGCCTGAATCAGATGCCCCTTAGTCCTCAAAATGACATCATTACTCCAGGCTTGCATCCTTATTTAATTTTCACTTTAAAAAAAATCCATGTTTTATAATCTCACATTGTCATCATTCATTTAATGTTTCCAAACCAAGCCCATTGCCCTAGGAGCAATCTGACACATAGTGGCCTTGGTTTTCCAGTCTGTGAATCATTATTGGAGGAGACTGCCCATCTTCCCTCTGTGAGAGTGGCTGGTGGATTCGAACCAATGAACTTCATATAGCAGGACGTGTTGTTGCAGGAAAAGGAGATTCAGGGAGACACATCTGGAGTAAATCACCACGAATGCATCATTTGTAATAGAAATACTTTATTTCACTATTGGAGCTCCAGCGGGATTCAAATCCAAAATGATGGTTGGGCTCCCTGAACTGCTTTGTTTGAGGCTTTTTACAGGAAATAGACAAAGAAGCAGTTCTGCTACTACTCTCTCATTGGTGGTTTGTTTTTTTGGTGTGTGTGTGTGTGAGAGAGAGAGTCAGGAGCAAGTCGAACATATGCCTTCTTCTCTCCATCAGGCCTAATCAAAGTGTTGACCTTAGCCACATCAATGTCATAGAGCTTCTTTACAGCTTGTTTAATTTGGTACTTGTTGGCCTTGACATCCACAATGAACATTAGTGGTTTTAAAGCATTGGCATTAACTTCACAATTTCAGCAGTGTACACGTCTATGATTTTGAACATGTCTTTGCTTTCTGATAAGGGAATACTCTTACAAGGTCACAACTTCTCTAGCCCAGAAGAAAAAGAAACAGTCTCACACAGAACTACAGCCTTCCTGGCTTTTCAGATCAGGAAACACCTGCAGAACCTCTCTGCTCTTTTCTTAGGAATTCAAATGTCCTAAAGCCTCTCCTTTCCCAGGGCTCCTCTCTCAGTGTAACAAATTTTGCCTCCAGGATTCCTCATTTAATATTTAATTGGTCACAAATTTGACCTGGAAGAGGGGGCTTTCTGACTGGATCTGTGGTTTACTATGTCTGTTATTGCTAAACGCAGCCTCATGGGGTAGAAGTCCTTCAAGTTGGTGCCTGTATTCTTTTGACATGTCTCTATCAGTTTTGGGGCCTGTGTTTATTTTACAATTTTTTTTACAGCTGCCACAAGACGATTCAGGCACAGACTATGTTTAACACATTAATTTAGGGAGACCTAGTATCTTTATGCAAACACCTATTATTTTAAAAAATTTCTTTATTCTTTTAAATATTTAAATGTAAAACTAAAAAAAAATCCTATGAATGAAAGAGCAACTTAAGTAGCTACCATATTAGAGACCAGAAGTCAATCAAAATGAGGAGAAACATCTGCAAACATCCTTTAATAACTGGAACATGAAATGTACAAAGTATGAACCAAAAAAAGCTAAAAGTTGTAAAAACTGAAATAGCATAAACATTGACATTCTAGGCTTTAGTGAGATGAAGTGGACTGGCACTGGTCACTTTGCATCAGACAATTACAAGATATACTATGCCAGGAATTAAAAATAGAGAAAGAATGAAGTTGCATTCATAGTTAAAAAGCCAGTTTCCAAGATCTCTCTTGAAGTACAATATTGTGCGTGACAGGATACTAACCATATGTATATAAGGAAGACCTGTTAACATAGTTACTATTCAAGTATATGTGCTAACAGCTAAAGCAGAGTTTTAGAAGATTTTTACCAAATTTTTTTCAGTCAGAACTTGACCAAACATGCACTCAAGATGTGTAAATAATAATTAGTGCTGAAATGCGAAGGTTGGAAAGAATGAAGGAATGAAAGTTGGAAAGCACAGACTTAATGACAGAAATGAGGCTGGGAATCAAATGATTGCATTTTCTATATCAAATAATTTATACCTTTTTTAAAAAACTACAGATGTTGACTTTACACATGGACCTCACCTGATGGACTGCACAGGAATCAGAATGACTACATTTGTAGAAGAAAGAATTGGGAACGTTCAGTATCAGCAGTCAGAACAAGCTCAGGTACTGCCCGAGGACAGACCATCAATTACTCACGTGCAAGTTCAAATTGAGGCTGAAGAAAACGAAACAAATCAAACTAAAATATGACCTTGATTCTCTCCCACCTGAATTTAAAAAAAAAGTTTTAAAAATAGGTTTGAGAATTTGAACACCAATGATCAAAGACCAGATGAGTTGTGGGATGACATCAGAGAGCAAAAGGTCATTACAAAGACAGAAAAAAACAAAAAGCCAAAATGAACATTAGAAAATAGCCTGAATATTTCACTAGATTGTTGAGAAGCCAATAAAAAGGGATGGGCTGTTGAAGTAAAAGGGCTCAACAGAAGAAGATTTCAAAGGGGATCTGAGAAGACAAAGCAAAGTATTATCATGAAAAGTGCAGAGAGCTTAAATTGAAGAATAAAAAGGTTGGTATTTCTCAAGCTGAAAGAACTGAAAACCAAATTCAATCCTTGATTTGCAACACTGAGAAATAGTATGGGAAAAATATTGAATTCTCCAGAAAGCATTAAAAGATGATGGAGGGAAATACACAGAGTCAATGTACTATAAAGAATTACCAATGATAATGAAGGAAGGCGTTCAAGCGGCACTAAAGGCAGAGACAAAAAAAATAAGGCCTAAGGAATCAATGGCATACAAATTGGCATGTTTCAGCTAACAGATGCAGCACTGGATATGTTCATCAGTCTATGTGAGAAAAGTCTGGAGGAGAGCTGAAGATCATCCAAGTATGGCTAGAACAGTACATTGACAGAGAACTGCCAAATGTTCAAGCTCAGTTTAGAAGAGGCTGTGGCACAAGAGCTATCATTGCTGATGTCAGATGGATCCTGGCTGAAAGTAAAGAGTATCAGAAAAATGTCTATTTATGCTTTATTGACCATGTAAAGGCATTTGACTGTGTGGATCATAACAAGTTATGACTAAGAGTGAGAAGAATGGAAATCCCAGGACACTTAATTGTGCTCATGCAAAACGTATGCCTAGACCAAGAGGCTGTTGAGAAAACAGAGCAAGGGCAGACTACATGGTTTAAAATTGAAAAAGGTATGTAACAAGGCTGTGTCCTCTCTCCATACCTATTCAATCTGTATACCAAGCCAATTGTTCAAGAAACTGCACTCTATGAAGAAGAATATGGCATCAGAATCAGAGGAAGACTCAAGGACAACCTATGTTACCCAGATGACTCAACTGACTTGCTTGCTGAAATGAGGAGGACTTGAATGTTAATTTTGGAAGATCAAAGAATACAGCCTTCAATATGGATTGCATGTGAATGTCAAGAAAAACAAAAAATCTCACCACTGGATAGATAGGCAACATCCTGATAAACAGAAGAGTGAAACTGTCAATGACTTCATCTTAATTTGGATCCCTAATAAAAACTCTTGGTACAGGAATACGAAGGAGTCAGGAAATCAGAAGACGTAACGCACTGGGAAAGTCCGAAGTCATGAACCTCTCCAAATTACAGAGGAGCAATGATATCATTTTGAGGCCAAGGTGAGCTTGATTCAAGTAATGATATATTTTTTTTTAAATTTCATTATACTAGTTTATTTAAAGAATCCGAATACATTGCTTTATACACCAGTTCCTTCCCATTTCCCTCACCACGACCCCACATCAAACTGTGTCACCCCTCTGCTTTCACCCTCCTCTGCCTTGGCTCCTAATACTTATTCTATAATAATGGTTTTCTATCACATGCTGTGCTACTGAGCTGGAGAATGAATTAGGATGACAGAAGAACTGTGAGAACCTTTGAGCTGTGGTGTTGGAGAAGAGTACTAAGTACTCCATCAACTGTAAAAAGAACAGATATGTCCTGGAGAAAGTACAGCCAAAATGCTCCTTGGAGGCAAAGGTGATAATTGTCTCACGTACTTCGGGCTTGCTATCAGAAAAGGCTCTTTTTTGAAATGGGACATTATGTTTGGAAAAGTAGAGAGAGGAAGACTCTCAACCATATGGACTGACACAGTGACTCTGCTGCAATGGACTCAAATACATGAGAACTAATGAGGATGGCACAGGCTAGGACAGGGTTTAGGTTTGTTGTTTTTATAGGGTTGCTATGAGTAGTAGTCAACTCATGGCACCTGTTGTCATTGTTATGTGAGATCAGGTCGCTTGTGGCTCACACTGACCTAATGTACAACAGCCCTATACCCTGCTCTATCCTGTGTGTATCTTATTGTTTCTGACTCACTTACCCCCATTACTCTAGTCACTGAATCAACCCATCTCACCTAGAGTCTTCCTCTCTTGCATGGTCCCTCCACCCTCCCAAGCATGATGTTGCTCTCGAAGGACTGGTCCCACCTCGCAACATGCCCAAAGTATGTCAGATTGAACTTCAGAATCTTTGCCTCCTAGGAGCAGCCTGGTTTCACCCTCTCTTGAACAAACCTATTTGTTCTCCTAGCAGCCCATGGTATATTCAATACTCTTCTCCAGCACCACAGC
>NW_006399752.1:2958153-2982139 GCF_000299155.1 Elephantulus edwardii | reverse complement strand
AGGCAGCTGCAGTCGCCAGCCCGCGACGCGGGGCCGGTGCGCGCGCCTTGACGCGCTTCCTCCTCCCCTCTGTCCTCGTCGGTGCCCGGTCCTCCCCCGACCCCTCCTTCCACGCACCGGAGGATGCGCTCCCCCGCGCCGAGCAGCAGAGGCCACTGCTCCCAGATATGCGAGCGTCCGATCCCCTTCCTTCGACCCCGACGAGCTGGCGCCCCGCCCTGTAGGTAGGTGGCGAGGCGGGGACCTGCCTCCGTCGCCCGTCGCAGCTGATGCTGCCACCTGGGAGAGGCCGGGGGCAGCGGCCAAACTTGCCTCCCGCGGGGCTGTAGTGGAGCGCTCGGAGGTGTGCTGATGGCGCTGGGCGCGCCCCGGGGCCCCCCGCGAACCTGGAAACCTCTCTGGAGCTCTGGAGGCAGGGAGGGGGTGGAGGGGAGCGGATCCTTCCCCGCCCACCCCCTGGGGGCCGGTAGCACTAGAGGACTTGGGGCGTTATTTAGGAGAGCAGTAGGGTTTTCTAGTCGCTCAGGTGGGCGCCAAATTAGCACATGCTTTTCCTCTTGTCTTTTAAGCCAAGGCATGTCACTTCTCAAAGCATTACTAACGGCATTTTGGAGTCGCTGCGGATTTTAGTGTTATTTCAAAGCTTCCTGGCTGGTTTAAGCCGAATAGATGGTCAGTCCCGCAGTGTCAACATTTCAGGTTTTGTTGGATTAGGACGCTCGCTGTAGAAGTCCAGTTGTTCCGCAAGTAGATAAGGCCTGGGTACTTAGGACCCTGCTTACGTGAAGGGATGCGTTGAGTGGCAAGTTTGATACAGGTGTCGGGAGTTGAGATTCTGCTGGAAGCTTGCGCGGGCCAGCCAGCAGTGGGCAGCCTTGAGCTCAGCCCAACTTCCAGTGCAGGGTGAGGGTTTGCATTTCTGAGAACCTGCCTGTGCATTATTCACCACCCCCCGCCCCCCGCCCTCAAGTATACAATCCATCTATCAGCGCTTTTGACAGGATTATTTCTTCCCAAACGATCAATTTTGAACTTAGAGTAAACAAGGTTTTTGGAAAATGCATCATTATGAGTTTCAAATTTCAAATAACGTATTAGATTTAGAGTTTTTGGAAAATGAATTGGCGTGAGCCCCCAGAGGTTAGAGCCCGCCTTCTGTCAGCTTTGTGGTTCTGTATCTAAGGCATCATAGCTTTAGATTAGTCATTGATTGGATGGACGATGTTTTAAGCCAAAGCTAAGTTGTCTAAAGATGACAATTTGGAATGAAATTTTCTACCCCCTCCCCCTTCCCCCCGCCTTGTGGCAGTTGATGTTTCCCTGGATCTTAAAAATCGTCCTCCTTTTGTATGAAAAGGCAGTTCCGATTATTTTACCATGTGAACTTGAATTTTAACATTTTTAGGAGCATATGTTACTCTTCTGAAATCTTTAAATGACGTAGCAGTAATCGTCGCCAACTCCTAATATAAGTTAATTTGATGTCTAAGCTTTATTTCTTTTAAACTCCCAAATGCAATAAATTGCAATTCACATCTTGAGGGAAATACTGGATGGAAAAATTCTTAAGGAGGATACTATGTGGTGGTTGCTGTAGAAATAACAGTGATACAGTTAATAGGTGACATTTTAACTTGTCTTAGAATGGAGTAGTTGCAATTTGACCTAATTATAATGTATTTTATTACAGATAAAGGTAAAAATAAAACGTTAAGAAATAACTGAAAATTACAGAGGATTCATAATATGTGATATAGATACAAATGTCCCTTAGTATATATACATTTCAGTTTCCGGAGTTGACAGCCAGCAAAAGAAATCCCAGGCTCATTGTGGTGGAGTCATGCGGATTGGTACTCCTGTTGAGTTTCCAATGTTGTAAATATATATATTTTTACTAGAAAAACAAGAAAGAAGGTTTTTTGTCCCTTTGATCAAGAAGCCAAACAGTCCAGTCTCCACCACAGTGAAGCCAGAGCCCTCAGCTGCCCAGTGAACAGAGGCTACCCCTGAAAAGAGGTAGCCTGGGAGTGTTGTTGTTGAGTCAGTCATGACTCAGAGCGAGCCTATAAACAACACATCTAAACCTTGCACTACCCTGTCCCATCCTCATGATTTGGGATATGCGTATAAACCCATTGTTACAGTCACTGTGACAGTTGTCTTGTTTAGAGTTATCTTCTCTTTCTCTGACATCTCACCTTTCCCAGCATGAACATTTTTCCGCTAAGGATTAGCTCTTCCTGACAATATGCCGAAGTACATCCCCCATTCTTGCCTTTAAGGAGCATCCTGGTTGCACTTTCTCCAAGATGCCCTTGTTTGTTCTTTTGACAGTCTATGGGGATATTTAGTATACTTCTTCAACACTACTATTTAAAGGCATCGATTCTTCTGTCATCCTCATTCATTGTCCAACTTTGAGATGAATAGGTAGCAATTGAAAATACCATACCTTGGGTCAAGCATACTTTGGTGTTGAAACTGACATGTTTGCTCTTTAGGGCTTTGGAGAGGTCCTTGGCAGCAGATTTGCCCAATGTATCATATCTTTTGATTTTTTGACTGCTGTTACCATGAATGTTGATTATGGATCCAAGGATAATCAAATCTTTGACACTCTTCATCTGTCATGATGTTGGCTGATGGTCCAGTGGTGAGGATTTTTGTTTTCTTGATTTTGAGATGTAATCCATACTGAGAGTTGTAGGACATTCTAGGGTATAGTTTTGCTCTGTCCTGGAGAGTTGCACTTCTCTGACCTGCAGGAAAGTGCCAGGCAACAGAATTAACTGCTCAAGACTTTATTCAAGAGGTTAAGGAATGAGGAACTCATAGTCGAGTGTCCTACCAGCCTATATATCCTCATAGTTTTTATTTGAGAAGTCTTTTCGTTATACAAGCAGAAAAACATAGTGAATAGAGTCACAAGATAATGTTTACTGTTTCTTACCATTTTTGCTTGTCATGCCTGTTTACAAGAACACACCCATCATAATTTTTTTTTCCATCATAATTTTGGTGATAGTAAGAGAATGTTTACTCTGAGATAAATCGTGTATACACATATCTATAAGGCAGAATGTTCTGACCTTACAGGGATATCTTGACATTTACTCACTAACTCACATCTTTTGAACAAGTCAGCATTTATGAATGAATATCTTAACATTTACTTGCTAACTCACATCTTTTGAACAAGTCAGCATTTATGAATGTTTTCCTTGTTCTCATAAGTTGTGCTTAATATATTCTCATCAAGAATTTTCTCTGATTACCTTCTCTTGATTCACGTAATCTCTGATTTTGCTAGCCTAATCCCTACATCTCCCCCTATTTGTTTTTCTTTTATGGATACTTCAAACTACATTAGGTAAATTTGATGTTTTTCATGCTTTATCTGTAGGCATTTCAGGGCATTTATGATCCTCCCTAGTCACCAGCACTAGCAGAACTTTCAGTTATGAATGACAGATAGGCTACAAAACAGTTGACAGAATTAGGAGGGCACCAGCTCTTTCCAAGAGTTGATGAGCTAAAGTGACAAGCTTTTTAAACTGGCCCCATGTGTGGGGTTCTGCCTACTCAGTATGCCTAGTCTTTGGAATGGTGGAAGGAGTCATTTGTGGAAACTGCATTTGAGGAGGCTCTCAAGTCTTGTTCACTTGAAGATGTTGAAGCTTGTCCTTCACTAAATCCTTCTAACTCATACTGAATCTTAGTCCTCTTGATTGGCAGCCATACAAGTCCAAGATAAAGAGGTCTGGATGGTTTCACTTTTTGTTTTTATCACTATCCCTCCTGTATCCCATATTATAAGGTCACCATATATTGCACTAATCTGACCTATAGGTCCTCATGGCTTTATTTCTCTATGTGTAAATCTTGATGGTAGGAAATGGGCCATCTTTTTTTTCCCCCTTCCCTGCAGAAGGGCTGGTGAGTTTGGTTAGCAGTTCAACACTTAATACACTACCAGGGCTCCTTTTGACAGGTAGAACAGTTAAGTGAGTTTCTTAGGAGATAATACTTTTCTACTTTAAAATGGTATGTTGTTGTTATGTGATGTTGATTCACCTGAGACCCATAAAGACCCTATGTACAGCAGCTCTGAACCCTGACCTATCCTGAGTCAGTCTCACTAATTCCAGCACACCAACCCTCATTGTCCCAGTTACTGTATCAATCCATCTCATCCAGGGTCTTCCTCTCCTGCGCTGTCCCTCCACCCTTCCAAGCTTAATGTGCTTCTTCAAGGACTGGTCTCTTCTAGCCACGTGCACAAAGTGTGTAAGATGGATCTTCAAAATCCTTGCCTCCAAGGAGAAACTTGGTTTCACCCTCTCCAAGACAGACCTATTTGTTGGTGGTCCATGTTATGTTCAAGACTCTTCTCCAGAACCACAATTCGAAGGCATTAATTCTTCTGTCTTCCTTAGTCATTGTTTAGCTCTCTGATACATAGCAAGTAATTATAAAGCCCATGGCCTGTATTAAGTGCATTTTTAGTCTCTATACTGACATCATTGTTCCTCAGTAGTCTGGAGAGGTCCCTGACAGCAGATTTTCCCAGTGCAATTCGTCTTTTCATCTCCTGACTGATTGTGTTAAGAGTATTGATTGTGGAGCTGAGCAAACTGTAATTGTTAACAACCTCAATCTCTTCTCCATCTATCATGAATGATGCCAGTTGGCCCAGTGGTGAGAATCTTTGTCTTCTTGATGTTGAGCTTTAATCCATATTGAAGACCTTGACCTTCTGCCACAAAAAATCATGTGTAACTGCATGTTATTTCATTTTGTCATATTTTTGCATTGATATATCCTGGTTTGTTTTCTGTCATAAATTGTGAGTCAGTTTCTCTTTTTAATCTCTTTGCTTATCAGAATTGTCTGCTACTGACCTGTTTATTTCCTTTCTCCCTTGTGGTTTTTTTGTTTTTCGGAAGAAGTAATTTTAATATCCAGTTACCATCCTCACTATGTGTTGTTACACATCAAACCAGACTAAACTTTATTGCCTTTGGGTTGATTCCACTAATAGAACAGAAGAGAACTGCCCGACCCCCTAGGGTTTTCAAGGATATAAATCTTTACTGAAGCATAGTTATCTGCTCCACCCTCCACCAAAGAACAGCTGCTAAGTTTGAACCATCAATCTTTAGTTAGCAGCAGAATGACTCATAGCAACCCTGTAGGACAAGGTTGAACTGCCTGTAGGGTTTCCAAGGCTGTAAATCTTTATGGAAACAGACTGCTTTATCTCTCTCCCTCCAGGCCACTAGGGCATTTGACCAATTTAACCATTAAACCCCTTTATTTCTCATCAGAGGTAATATTTTTACAAAACAATGGTAAACCTTGGTGGCTTAGTGATAAGTTGTCCTGCAAATCCAAAGGCATAAGGTTCAACTCTACCAGCTGATCTGTGGAAGAAGAATGGGCAGTCTCCTTCTGTGTGATTCATGGCCTCTAAAAACCCACTGGAAACTCAGCTATGAGTTGGTTCTAACTCAATGACACATACCACCACTAACAATGGTAAACCATAGATTTTTTGTTGTTGTTGATATGTTCTATAGAATCTGATCCAACTACCACAGGAGGAGATTGCCCCTACATCTCCAGAGGAGCATCTGGTGGATTCGAATTGTGTGCCTTTGGAATTACAGCACAGCTTCTTACCACAAGGTCACCAGAGCTCCCAAGTAAACCATACTGTTGCTTCTCCTCAGTGGGTGTTGAGATTTTTTTAATGAGTGAGGAAATAATGCTTCTTGTAAAAGGTAATTAAGACCTAAGGGTCCATCTGTATGAGATCAGGGTCTTAATGTGGGAAAGAAAGAAGAAATTTGGAATTTTTTTATGATTAATTAAAAGAAAGCAAAAATTCCCTATGAAACAAAAGTAATTACATTTTGTTGTTAGGTACCGGAGATTTTTGACTCATGTGACAAAGTGGAACTGCTGTCTGGGGTTTTCATGGCCACACTTTTTACGGAAGCAGGCTGTCATGTTTTCTTCCCTGGATATACAGAGTAGGTTCTGACCACCAGTTATCAGCTGAATGTTTGTCCCACCTGGGCTTACATCTCCATCATCAGGAATATTAAGCAACCATTTTTCATTAATGACTCTCCTTTGCTGGCTTTAAACTTTTCGGGAACACTCTCCCCTGTGGCTACTCTAAGTTCTTTTGGCTTTGTTGCATATTAGAAGCACCAATTTATTTGTTCAGTTGACTGATTGGAGCTGAGAACTCAACCATGCTTTAGCCCGCTTGACCTTGGAATCACCAATAGGAGCAGGTTCCTAATTTCAGAGAACAAGGCATTTTCTTGTGTGTGCTCTGTGTTCTAATGCACACTGTTCATTGGTTTGACATTCATTCAATATCAGTGGTTCAGTCTTCATTCATTCAACATTCATTCAGTTCACTTTCTGATCCTACCTTCTTGGACTCCAGTATCTCACATCCACAAGACCACTAGAATGCAATAAAAAAATAAAAAATTTTTAAGTTTGTTTTCATCCAATCTTCAGATATATTGTTTTATGTAATTGATGACTATTGATGAGTGCCTTTTATCAACCTGTTTCATCAAATTTTAGTTGCACCTTTCCTATTTCTTAACCCCTCACCGCCCTAATCTCTCCTACACTGTTGAGCTTTCCTCCTTCCCCTTGGAATGCAATTTAAGACCTCCATTAACTCTATTTGATCATGCTGTGTCTTTCCCAAGATTTTGTTACAAAACTTTTTTCTTTGCTAAATGTTCTTTGCCATTATTTTCTAGTTCTAATCTGTATTTTTTATTTGTCTATATCCATTCATTTCACATAAGCACGAACCAAAATTGTATTAGAGAACTAGTGATTGAGAAATAACTATGCCTTTTATCTCCCTTCAAGCTCTGGTGGCTTACTGGTAAGAAGCTGCGGTGCAATCCCAAAGGCACACAGTTCAAATCCAGCAGCTGCTCCTTAGGAGGATGGGCTTATCTCCTCCTGTGTGATATACTGCTTCTGAAAATCCTCTGAAGTCAGCTGTGAGTTGGTTCCAACTCCACTGCACACAACAGCAGCAACAACAATCTCTCCTCTGGGAACGCTGGTGACCTTCCGTGGATAAAGAGTTGTACTACCAACTCAAATGTGGGCAGTTCAAAACCCCAGGTACTCTGCTCAAGAAAGTGGGCAGTCTCCCAAGCAATTAAAAAATCTGCTAAGACAATCAAATGAGTAATCTTCCCTCAGAGTACAGTTCTTTGTCCACTTGTCAGAGAATGAATACCTAATACTAAGTGTTAGTCTTTCTAGATCTTCACAGGCTAAGCCCTTTACTTTGGCTACTCTGTATTTCATTTTTGATGCCTTCCCTCTCCATACTGTGTTCCTACCAAGGGATTCTATTAATAAAGGTAATCACTAGATTATATTACTTTACTATTGTAGTTAATGTAGTTATACTCTTTTCTCCAGCCCTTGCAAGAAATTATATTCAGATCTAAATGTCAAAGAAAAGCTTTATATTATTATACTTTCCTTCTTTGGCAGCTAGGAGACAAGGTCAAATTTAATAACCACATGAAAGGTCACTTTCAATATCCATATAAAAAATTTTGACCTTGTTAGGCATGTGGTTGGAGGACACCAGCTGCTCCTCAGAAGGGTGTCCTCCCGTGCGGTTAACTGCCTCAGAGAACCCACTGGAAGGTCATCTATGGATCTGTTCTGACTCTGCGGTACACAACTACAACAGTATCCATTTACTGTCTTTCTCCCTGGTTATGAAATTCTGCTCTTGGCTTTTCTTAATTCTGATTTTGGTGAGTTTGTTTATTTTTATTGAATATTATACTGGCTCATGTTGTTTGTGGAATGAAGGAAACTATGAAACAAAAATCAGATAAATAAAAACATTGCAGAGTTAACCTCTGAACGCATGCCACGAATCAATGAAACTAAGAAGAATCAACTAAATTAAGAATCTCTGAACACATACCAGGATCAGTTAAACTAAGAAGAATCCACTAAACTAAGAATTAAACTAAGAAACATACAGTAAATACGTTTGATAAGTATTGCAAGCTTGGATATGAGTTTATAAAGCCAGAGGGAAAACAATTTACATAATTTTTGAAAATTCCACTTATCTTTTCCTTGTTATTGTTAAGTGCCATCGAGTCGTAGACAACTCATAGCGACCCTATGAAGGAGAGTCCTCGACACTTTTGTGTCTTTCATCCTCTCTCCAGATTCATAGGGTTTCCAGAGGCAAGCTGTTATGGAAGTGGATGCCACTCCTGCTTCCAAGCTTGTTTTATTCACTGATCACAGGTTTGCAATTGGAAAGTGATTGAATTTACTAATCATTTATGGAGCCTTACATAGGAGCTCTTCTGACTTAGTGGGATATGTGTTGGGTTGTTAACTTAAAGGATGGTAGTTCCAGTTTATCAGCTGTTACGGGAAAAAAGATGAGGCAATCTGTTTCCTTTAAGATTCACAGCCTAGAAAATCCCGTGGAAAGTCATCATGAGCTGGAATCGACTCAGTGACTGATGATTCGGAGGTGGAGATCCATCCTATCTCCTGTCTCCAACCATTTCGCAAAGTCTGACCCTAACCGTCCTTCCCATGGCATTCTTTTTCCTCTCCTAGGTTTCATAAGTCATTGCAATGGCCATATAGAACTCAGACAGTATTTACCATTATGGGCCTTTATTAGGGAAGTAACAGGTTACAAATTAGGATCAGAAACAACTCAGGATATAGTCCTACACTTGCTTATCCCTTCAGTGATGACAGTTTCACAGCCATGCTGATGGGCATGCCTCTCTGGCTCCTTGGTTCAGCCTGTGCCTTGTTCCAGCTAGAGTTAGATAGCTCTTAGTTCCGTTGGTAAGCACCGAGAGGCATACTACGTTGCCACTAAACCTCAGCCTTAAGACTAAGTTCTCTCGCTTCATAGATAAACAACTTGACATCTAATATTTTAAGCCTACTGGGATGGCAACTTTAACCTTTAACATGTACCTTATTTGCATGATCCCACATCCATAAGGTGATTAGTCCTTTATTTGCATTAGCAGCAAGAGATGCAATTCCCTTGGGACACAAACACCTCATTTGTTTTGTCCCACCTTGTCCTTTGGTAGAAGTTACAAAGACTGTGCCCGTTGTTAGCTCCCATCAAGTTGATTCAGACTCAGAGTGGCCCTGTGTACAACAGATGAAAACCTTACTGAATAGTGCATAATCCTTGTAATATCTGCTGTGCTTATGAATATTGTTACAGTCACTGTCCATCTCATTGAAGATCTTCCTCTCTTTCTCTGAGTCGCCACCTTTCCAAGCATGAGGGTCTTTTCCAAAGACGACTGACAAACATGCCCAAACTATGGGAGACAAAGTCTCACCATCCTAGCTTCAGAATTGCACCCTGGCTGTACTTCACCTAAGACATCCTATTTGTTCTTTTCTTTTTACATTTATTATTTTGTGTGTATATGCTGTCAAATTGGATCTGACTGGTACCGGAGGAGATTACCCCATCTTCTCCAGGAGATCGTCTGGTGGATTCAAACTGCATACCTCTCTATTCTTTTGGCAGTCCTTGGTATGTTCAATACTTTTTGCCAAGATTACAGTTCAAGGCATCGGTACTTCTTTGTTCTTCCTTATTCATCGTCCAGCTCTCACAATCATTATGAAGCATTTGAAAACCATAGCTTGGTTCAGGTGCGTCTTTGCTTTAAATTGACATCTGTGCTGTTCAGCACCTTCAGAAACCTTTGGCAGCAGATTTCCCCAATACATCACACCTTTTGATTTCATAACTGCTGCTTCCATGGGTGTGTTGATTGTGGATGAGGTAGAATGAAATAGTTGAGAACGCCGATGTTTTTTCCCAGTTTTCATAGTGTTGCCTCTTAGACCAGTGGTGAGGATTTTAGTTTCCTTTGTTATTGCACATTTTCTTCCTCCACTCCAATCAGATTGTTGTCATACATAACCATATATTCCCTTTGCATAGTTCTTCTCATTATTTCTATTGCTGTGTTCATTATATACCCCTCTTATCGCACTCTCTCCTCAACTCCTTCATGTCTGTCCTATTGTATAACAGTGGTATTATACAGTATTTGTCCATTTGTGACCGAGATATTCCACTCAACATAATGCCCTTCAGGCTTTACCATGCTGTGTAATGTTTTCGAGTTCATTGTTTTTCAGTGCTGCTTAATACTTCATTGTGTGAATGTACCATCGTTTTTCTATCCATTTGTTTGTTGATGGGCACTTGGGTTGTTTCCATCTCTTTGCTGTTGTGAATAATGTAGCAATAAACATGGGTGTGCATAATTTTTGTTTTCTTAGTCTTTCAAGTATAAACAAGACTATGTTTAGGAGCACCATATAAAGTAATTTGCTGTGCTATAGCCTAGTATGATTAATCCTTTAAGGATTAACTTTCCCTTCAAATAATTTTAATGGTCTAAACGAGTCATCAACAATTAGTTCTTTACTATAGCAGAGCCCTCAAGATGAAGTTACTAAGGTACTAGCCATTCAGGTATGCTGTAACTATCTATCTTATCTGGTCAGGTTCTCCAGAGACTACGCTGACTTCACCCTTTCTAACCGCTAAGAAAATTTTACTGAGAAAAGACTGTTTTCCTGACTTTGAGTTTCTCACAGAGTATCAGCATATGCCTTGCTGCACAACCCATCTGTTTGCCTTGCATTTGTGATTTTTCTTTACCCTTACCATTCCACCTTGGGAAGGGACATCAGGTTCAAGAGCTTCTTCTTAGTCCATTCTCATTCATGTTAGGTAGAATTACATTGGACATCACTGTAGTGGGCTATCTCAACCACTAGACAATATGGCAGAGTTTGCAATTAACCCAAGTTTTGTAAAAAGTACAGTCTGTCCTACCAGGCCATTTGGAATTCTGGCATACAGTTCAAGCTCAGGTATATAACTATGGGTATGTAACTATATATGGTATATAACTAAGGGTCTGCTTCCATTGCATACAGCTGCAGCCCTGGTCTTCAGGTTGCAGCATCCAAAAGGAAAAAAAAAGGGCAATTTTAGATGTTGTAAAGTAGAACTCTCCACTTGTTGTTATGTGCCATCGAGTTGCTTGTGACTCATAGCAACCCTGTGTACAATAGACATGAAACCTGCTCTATCCTGTGCCAACTCGACAGTCTCCAACACACCTACCCTCATTACCCCAGTCACTGTTGTCATCCATCTCATCAATGGTCTCCCTCTCTTTCTCCGTCCCTCCACCATTCAAGCGTGATGTCCCTCTCCAAGGACTGGTTTCTCCTTGCAACATGCCTAAAGTATGTCAGACAAAGCCTCAGAATCCTTGCCTTCAAGGAGCAACCTGGTCTCTCTCTAGGATGAAGCTGTTTGTTCTAGCAGTCCATGGTATAGTCAATACTGTGGAGCCAAGCAAATTGAAGCTATTAACAATCTCAATCTTTTCACCATCTGTCATAATGCTGCCAATTGGCCCAGTGTTGAGAATCTTTGTTTTCTTGATGTTGAGCTTCAATTCACATTGAAGGCTGCAGTCTTTGATCTTGTACCAATATCCCCCCTTATATTCTCTTCTCAGGGCTGCCTGGACATGTGTAGTAGTATTCAGTCAGTTCAGAGACTTAAAAAGATTGTGGCCACATGGTCTATCTTAATTTACTATATCACATTCTTTTAAAAATACTGATTTACAATAGATAATGTATTCACCTGGTTCAACAGTTATGTCTGTATCACTCAGAAGTCTCAAGTTCAGTCTTTGTTCCCTAGTTACCTGACGCCGCTATCTGTAAACAGCCAGCACTGTCAGTTTGTTGAGCCTCTTGTAGTGCATTTTATGTATAGCCAAGCAAATACATCCAGTCTTCCCAGTTTTATCTTCTCACCATTTCTTTAGTTTGCTGCTCCACCATTTCTTTGGTTTGCTGCTCCCTGTCCCACTGCCCTTGCTCTTGAGTGACTTCTCATTGCTCAGGATACTGGCCTGAAATTTGCTCTCTAATCAACCATCACCGTTTCAGTCAGTCCTACTTCTCCATCCCCCTACTCCCCTACATCAATGTCTTATTCATGGACTCCATGTTTATAGCCTTAGCTTTTCATAACAGAGAATTGTTGTCACTCCCTGTATGTGCATACCAAAGCCCAACCCACTACCATCAAGTCTTTTCTGAGCCATGGTCACCCTCCACATGTTTCCAAGCTTGTAATTTGTTACTTGAGGGTCAAACTCATCTCTATTCAGTGCCATCCAGTCAGAACCAATTCATAACTGACCTTCCAGCGTGTTTTCAGAGGATGTTTATTGCATGGGAGGAGATTGCCCATCTTTCTCTTGTGGAGCAGTAGGTAGATTCAAACCACTTGCCTTACCAACTAAGCCACCAAGAACTCCTTTCCTAGAAGATTCTATCCTTTTCTTTCTCTCAAAGCTGTTGGTAGATTCAAACCACAAGGGAGGCTCAGCCTTTGGGTTAACAGTGTAACTTGCTATGGAGTAGGCCACCAGAGTTATAAAGTAGCCCTCATCTTTATTCTGACCATCACCTGAGAGAGTAAACCTCTAAGATTTTCTCTACAGTTGCTTCATAAATGAGCTGAAGTCTCAATAAAGGATGCCATTAAAGTTTAGGACCACCATCTATCTTTTTGCCATGCTCCAGTGGCTTGAATGTTGCTGTGATGCTGAAAGCTTTGTCACTGCTGTTTTAAATACTAGCAGGATCATTTAAAGTGGATGCTGGGTGTCAGTGGAGCTTCTAGACCAGTACAGACCAGAAAGAAAGGCCTGGTGATCTCCTTATGGATATTAACCAATGAAAACCCTGTGGATAAGGACAAAACATTGTCCCAATAAGCTCAGACTTTTTCACTGAAGCATGTGAAGTTGATGCTGGACTTCATTCTGTTATATCAGGATTGCCATGAGTTGGAGTCTTAACAACAGTGAACTTTTGGGGGTCTAATAAGAGAAAAGGTTACTAGTAAAAATTTGAAAACAGTCACTTCATATCTGTCATCTGTCAACCCAGGTAGCTGGGGTTAATAACCTGGGAGAAGTGGCCTGCTCTTGGAAGTGAATCTGAAGTAGGTGATTGAGGTAGTTTTAGTTCCAAGATCAGAGGACGTTCTAGGTACTGAGTTTTATTGCAAAGTAGTTGACATGAAATAGTTGGGTTTTGATGACTAATTAACTGGGAGAATTGAACTTGAATCATGTCTGCTCAGCACTGTTCCCAGGAAATACTCTGATTAGTAGATAATTTTGATCTTTAACTGGGTGTTTAGAAGAGGAATAATTCATGAGATGGCTTAAGATCTGTTTTCATTGTAATATACTGACCTAATATACTGACCTCACTGAGAGATCATCAGATTTACGATTGTTTCCCTACCTTGGCGATCACAGGAATTAAGTATGCCCTGAGTAACAGTGCTTTTGTGACATAAATGCTTTACATTCGATTACAAACATAAAAGATGGCAGTTCAAATCCACCCACTGGAACCAGAGGTTATTCTCTCCTGGCAACATAGCCAGAGTGTGTGAGACAAAGCTTTGTCATCCTTGTGCCTCCAAGGTGCATTCTGTTTGTTCTTTTGGCAGTCCATGGATTAAATGCTTAGATGTTAGCAAAAGTTTGGAACTTTGAGTCCACTGAGCTGCTGCATGAAGAATGACTGCTCCACCTTAGTGACTTGCCCCCTTAAAGGTGCGTGCAGCTGACAAAACACAGTGGGACAGTTCTACTCTGTCAAATGAGATTTCTGTGAGTTGGAACAGAGAGAATTTAACAACAGCAGTATGTATGATAAAATATTTAGCCATTAAAATCAGGACTTTTGTAAATAATTAATGACATGGGACATATTTACAATAATTATTTAAACACCAAACTATATGCATAAAAAGAATAATCTTATTTTGAAATAATGTAGGAGAAATTAACAGCAAACTGATAAAATGTTAATTCTTTTCCTCTGCTGGTGGAATCATAGATGATTGATTTATTTTTTAAATTTTCTTATCCTTATGCATTACTGCATTACAGTGATATATGCTAGATAGAGATTATTAAAGTTAATGCATCATAGGACTGCTGTATTAACTTCTCTTTTCCAAATGTATATTCATTTTGACATATTTTGCTTTCTCTTCCTTCTTTCAAAGCTACTAGTATTTCACTTCCTCACCATCTTCACCCACATACCATCTGTTTGGCATTTTGCTACATTTAGCTACCTTGGTTTGGTGTCGATCAACTTAAAAGCTAGTTTTTCAAGAATAAGTAAATCAAATAAATGAGATTTTTGTAGTGTGAGCTTACTCCTGGAAGTTTGAGATCAGAGCGCTATTTGATTCTCTTAGTCTTACAGATATTTCTGGTAATAGATTTTGTTTCCTAAAATCTAAATATGTAAGGGCCTAATTTCAGAGAGGACTATAAATAGTTAATAAGTGCATTTACAGTAGAAGTTTGGTACACTCGCTTTTCATCAAATTGGTTAGGTTCCAAAAAGTAATCTATATGTGAAAATGGAGGCCTGCAACTTCAGATCATAAAATGAAAGCTGACTGCATAACTGACAAGTAATATCCTATAATTACCAAATCACTGAGAATAATGGCCCAACTGAGTTGGCACATAACTTTAACCATCATATAAAGTAAATATAGCACAGCCAGTGTTGGGACACTAGTCGAACCTTCATTAACTTTAATGACCTTAAATGCTCATCTACAACATTCACCTTTAATGAAGTTAAATGCCTATCCATAACATTCACTGCACAAAACCAATTCTAAGAGGTCCTAGACATAGGCCCTACTCCCGTACCTGTTAGTGCCAATCCTAACACCAACTGTTCCTTTCTTGGCTTTCACTACTGGTATTTGGTCTCGTGGCCTAGTGATGGTAAAAAGTGCTGCAATCCCAGAGCCAGGTGGTTTGAATTCACCTACTGCTCTGCGGGAGAAAGATGAGCCTTCTCCTCCTGTGTCATTTATCACCTCTGAAAACCCACTGGAAGGTCAGCTATGAGTCAGTTCTCACTCAACAATAACAACAACAACAATCTGTCAGACTGGATTTTTTACATTTTTTGTAAATGTGACATGTCAGATAATGAACTAGGAAAGGAGGCATTGTTGCTAGGTGCCATTGACTCGCTTCCAGTTCATTGATGCTGTGCCCAGCAGAACGCAGCACTGCCTGGTCCTGCACCATCCTCACAATTGTTGCTCTGTTTGAGCCCATTGAATAGTAGCCACAGTGTCGTTCCACCTCATTATTGAGGATCTGCTGACCCTCTGCTAAGCATAATGTTCTCCAGGAACTGGTTCCTCCCGATAAAGTGTCCAAAATACACAAGACAAAATCTAGCCAGCCTTGCTTTTAGGGAGCATTCTGTTTGTATTTCTACTAAGACGGATTTGTTCTTTCTTCTGTAAGTCTGTGGTATATTCGGTATTCTACACGAGCACCACATTTCAAAGACATCAATTCTTTTTTTATGTTTCTTATTATTCATTGTCCAGCTTTTGCCAGCCTATAATGCCATTGAAAATTCCACTTTGGATCAGATGTACCTTAGTCCTCAAAGTTGCATCTCTACTCTTTGACACTCTATAGGGGTCATTGCATCAGATACACCATGTCTCTGAGTGACACAAGTGATTAATGTGTATTAACTGAAAGGTTGGCTGTTTGTTCATAGAGTTTCTATGAGGCGTATTCAACTCGATGATACCTAACAACAGCAACAACGCAGGTGAACTGTCTTGGATGAATGAAGTACAGCCAGGGTGCTCCTTAGAGCATGTTGTCAAGGGCACCAGACCTTGGAAGACGACTTTATGCTGTGAAAAGCAGAGGGTCATTGAAAAACAGGAAGCTCTTCAGTGAGCTGGATTGATCCAGTGACAGCCACAGTGGGCTGAGCATGGTGGTGCTGGTGACGATGGCACAGAGTAGGGCAAAGCTTCCATCTGTTGGTAATGTGAATCAGAGTTGACTTCGTGGTACCTAACAAAAACAACCTAGAGATGCCTCATTAAATAACCTGGTGATTTACTTCAGAAATATCAGCCAGTAGAATAAAAAATAAAAAATCAGAGATACAACTCTTCTCTGACACAGATAGGGCTGTTGTGAGCTGGACTTAACCAGCTGACAGTTGATATATGTATATATATGTATATATATATGTATACATATACATATATATATACACACACACAAATCCTAATTCCATGGACAATTCTCAATTCTGTCATTAATGGTAGAATAATTCCCTTTTCATCTGGCAAATTTCATGAATCTGTCCAAATATATTTAAGTTCACGCACATGTTAGAATTTCACGACCTTGCATATTTCTCAGGAAATGCTTGCGTGTTTTTGCCCTCATATTCTAGACTAGTGGGTTTTAAGGATGGGGTGCATGCCCTTGTGAGCAAGATGATTCATAGGGCATAGGAATAGATTGTTAGAAAGTCTGCATCTTCTTGTGATTCTGTTTTTAACTTACGCTCTATAATGTGTGCAGGGTAGTATAGTAAAAAAAAGGTTGTTTTTAAAAAAAAACAGAGGTTTATGCTCAGACGCCTTCATGAATGCTAAATATCACTCTAAAAAATGGAGTCCAGTGATCCAAATAGAAGAAAAACTCTTACTCATTTTTAAATTTGTTTTTTTTTTAATTTTTACATGTGTAGTTATAATAGGGACCAATCTATAATAGGACCTTATACTATGACAGTAATTTATTTTAGCATGAATTCTTTGTTTATCCTAAACTCAGAGCTGTGATATGTGTGAATATTTGTGTATGAATGCATGTGAGCAGCATAAAACACCTTCCTTGTCTTTTGTAAAGTGGAACAACCACTCCAGAAAGCAATTTGGTGCATATTTAGAAAGTTAAGATTAAAAATAGGATTTAATCCAGTAACCCTAGTACTATGTATATTTCCCAAAGAACTGAGAATTGAGATATAAACTGACACACACTCTCCCATGTTTATTGCAGCATTATTTACAATAGCAAAGATTGCGAACAACCCAGGAGTCCATTAGCAGATGAATGGCTAATGAAACTACTGTAAATTCACAAGTGTTATGAATCACTGAAAAGCTATTAGGAATTGATGCCATACTGCACAACATGAGTGAATCTAGGACAGATTGTGCTGAGTGGCATAAGTCAGGCACAAAAGGACAGTTAATGATGAAAGTTTTATGAGCTGTTGAGTCAGAACCAAATCATAGCTGAGTGTCCAGTGGGTTTTGAGAGTCTGTAAATCTCAGGACAGGACATTGCCTATCTTTCTCCCATGGAGCAGCTGATGGATTCCAAAAGCCTGCCTTGGGGTGGTCAGCACAGCTCCTTACCCACTAGGTCACGAGAGACTCATGTTATAAAAAGCTAAGGAAAGGTGTACATACTGAATCAATCTTGGAGAGTTAACAGGGATGGGAAAAGGTGGAGAAAGGAGTAAAAATAAATAGTTAAGTTGGATGAAGGCAAAGGCAATATGCAATAAGGGATTGATGAACATTATAATTATATGAATCAATTATAGTTAATGTTATATAAATTATTGCATGAAAAACCAGTATGATTTGTAAACTAAAAAAAAAAGCTTAAGAGAAGACAAATTTCTTGCTTTTAATCTGATTGGAGGGAATATAGGCATGAGGATAATTAATTAGAAAACAAGACAAAGCAGCATAAATATGAGCTGAGACACTTGGCACAAAGGCTTTGTCGGACTGATACTGCTAAGGTGTGATCAGAGTGATAGGGTAACTGATGATCCTGTGTTCTCGTACTATTTCAAAACTCCTTTTGTGTTACGATCTTCTGCTTGGTAATCAAGTTAGTTCATGTTAGTCTATTTATTTTGATAACTTTTGCACTGATTGTCTGCCAGGTATAGATGCCAGCTTCATGAGTTTTCTGTTTTAATACTTACATCAGTACTTACCAATTTTCTCAATTGCATAGACATATTTTCTTGGTGTTAGAAGATAAAATGGCAGAATAGATAAGATAGGAAAGTAATCCTTTTTGGAGGAGTGACAACAGTATACAAAATAACTTACAGTAAGTAATAGTAAAGTTCTAGGCTATAATGAGTATAAGGATATACAGGTGATACAGGTGATTAAGCGCTTGGCTGAAGTTCAGTCTTACCCTGTGGCTTTGTAGGAGAAAGCATAATCTGTTCCTGTAAAGATCATAACCTAAATAACCCATGCAGCTGTTCTGCCCATTTACATGGGATCTTTGTAAATCAGAATTTCCCGATCACCCAAGAACATCATCAATAGCACAGTGACCCTAAGTCATATACAGTGAACATGGTAAGACGGTGCTTAAACCATGGGCTGTTGTACATAGGGTCGCTGTGAGTCGCAAGCGACTTGACAACAACAACAACAACAGAGTCATATGATGTCTTCTCAGCTGAAGCTCTGTTAACCCATTGTTGCAAAGTTGATGCTGACTCGTAGTGACCCTATAGGACAGAGTAGAGATTCCCCTGGGGTTTGCAAGGCTGTAACCTTTATGAAAACAGATTATCACATCTTTTTTCTACAGAGCAGCTGGTGGCTCAGGCAGCCAACGTATTTTTTAGCAGCCAGACAATCACGATACTGTCAAGGTTCCTTTATGACACATGAAGAAATAAAAAAGAATGCTTCCATTAACTTTTTTCCCCTGGTTTACTTGCAAATTTCGTACATATTGTTTTTCATACCAGATCTTTCCTATTTCCTTAACCCATCCCTCCCTCCACATATCAAATTGTGTATCCCTGTGATTACACTCCCCCATACTCACCCCTGTTCCCCCCCTTAAGTCCTCATACACATTTTATAAGTTATCTATTTTTACAATAATGGTCTTATACAGTATTTATCCTTATGGGACTGAGTTAGTTCACTTAGCATAATGTTCTCTAAGTCCATCCCAAGTTAGGTAGTGCTTTACAAAATCATTGCTCCTCTGTGTTGCATAGTATTCCATCATGTGGATGTACCATAATGTCTCAATCCATTCAATTGTGGTTGGCCATTATGCTCCCATAACTTTTGTATTAATTTGCTGCTTTTGCCTGTGGTCTTTAATACCTCAGGTATAGGTAGAATTAGTCTTGTACGTGTACTACTGAATGTGGTTTGGATCTTCCTGGTGAAAATCCACAAAGTAATTTGTGGATCAGGATGTTTCCGAGGTCTTTTTTTTTTTGGGGGGGGGGTGGTAGTTACTGTGATAATGCTATATAATAGCCTTGAAATCAAAGTGGTTTGGAACCACAAACGTTTATCTCACGTGCATGGATCTATAGGGCGACTGTGGTTTGTCTGGTCTTGGCTGCGCCCTGCAGAATTGGACTAGATACTACAAGAGAGAGGGAGTTCAGATCTCTTCCAGATGTCCTTTTCATGGAATGAAAGCAGAAGGAAGAAATGTGCTACCTGCCGAAACCTAGACAGGTCTTGGAAAACCCCAGACTGAAATGGCTCCTCTAATAATCCTCATAGCCCAGTGGTCAGAACAAATCACAAGGCAGTTCTAGTGAGGGGGTGGAGGTACGTGTTATGCATGAAAGCGTAAAGCAACACAAAGTTGAATAGCAAAGGGAATGGGTTTGTAATTCTTCTGCTGTGAAGGAGAGAGTGACTAGCTGAGACACGAATCTAGACTACCAACGGGCCATTTTTCTTTTGAATTATGAGAACCTTTATATTAAGCAATTCAACAAAGGAAGTGTTGCTTAAACTATGCATTTTATTAACCCAGGTTCCTGGACAGTGATTACTGATATATATATATATATATATATATATATATATATAGAGAGAGAGAGAGAGAGAGATACAAGATACCTATCTATCTATCTATATATATATCTATATACACACACACATATATATGTATATATTATTTTTTTTTTTCTCCCTAGAAGAGATAATGGTGCTCACAATGCTTACTCAGTCTCCAGTTGATCAGATTTCCTGTCACTCAGTTTTCATTATGCGTTGTAGATGAATGCATGTTCATTTATTGGCCACATTTTAAACTATACTAACCAAAGCTGTGTGCACCAGTATTCCTTCTTTACCCAAGAAACAATCTGTTAAGGTTTTCTGGATTTTTGCGTATGCTTTAGGTAGACAGCAATTTCAGTGAGGATAAACTGGTTTTGGTCTGCAAATGTGATTGTGGTTCCTGTAGCAAGCATTTTGAAACATAACCATGAGTAGTTATTTTGGGGGATGCCGTATTTTTAACAACAGTGGCTCTTGTGACCTGACCCTCTTTTTAATTTCCATTAATACTTCCTTTATTTATTGTATATTTATTTGGTATTAATTTTATGATACTATTTACTCCCCTCCCCCACCCTCCCGATTGTTTTACTAAGGTAAAGAATACTTTTGGAAGCAGAAGTGGCATCCACTTCATAAACAACATGCCTCTGGAAACTCAAGGCTTCAGGCCTTTTGTTCGTAGGGTTGCTATGAGTCATACTCAACTCAACAGCAATCAACAACAACAACAAGAAATCATACTTCTAAAAAAATCAGAGTTTCTTTAGGGAAAATTAGTCTTTATATTCGTAAATTTTAGATAAATAGTTCATGGATAAATATAAGACAGTTTCTTAGTAAATGCTTACTAACTTGAAAACTATTGCTGATAAATATGTTATAAGGCCCTACTTAGGTGTCTTAATTTTTTATTGTCACCTATAGCCTTTATGTAAATAATTCTGCAGAAAGCACATAAAAAGTAGTGATTAATTCAGTTTATTTGTTTTGCATTTTTATAAGTACAAGCATGTGTCAGTGTATTTTGAAAATGCATTAATTTACAGAGATCGTCTAGAGAACAGTGAAATAAATCCATGAAGCTTTTCTTAGTGAAGAGGTCATTTACCTGGTAGAGTAAGCATGCTTTACAAGTCTCAATAGACAATCAAATTCAACTCATGAAATCTAGCATTTGGAGCACACACACACTGTGTCTCTTTGAAAAACGTTCTGTTTAATGCCTTTTGCCCATCAAAGATGGAGAGTTTTTACCTGGAATTTACATCCGTGAAACAGAATACCTGCGTACCAAATAATACAAAGAGTAGGGGAGCCCTGCTGCCTTGCTCTGTAGGGAGTTGGGCTGCTAACACACAGGCTGTGCTTCTCGGTCAGTTTGAATCCACCTTTAGTTCTGAAAGAGAAAGATGAGCAATCTCTTCCCAAGTGATTTAGAGCCTGGGAAACCCAGTGGAGCTTTGACTGAGTTGGGGCTGCCCAACGGCAATGAGAGAGAGAGTAATAATAGCAGTAGCAGTGACCACTGCTCACATTTCTCTGTCTCCTGAGACTGAGGAGCTGGAGCATGACACAAGAGCCGGAGACAGACTGTGTGACGGTGCCTTCTGTGAATGCGGGGGCCTTGCACAGAGCTTTACACTGGCACCTCTTTTCTGCAAGGCCTTGAGTTCAGTACCAGTGGAGAGAGTCCAGACAACTGTGGAGCCAGTTTATGTGGGCCCACAGGAGGTGTCTGGGGGGAAAATCATAGAGCCATCAATAAGCAAGAGACTCTGGTCGTAGGAATGATTTTATCTGATATTATCATTAAGCACAGTTTTTTCTTCCCAAGTCACCTGTTTCTTTACTGATGACACTTGAGTTTGATTACCTGTAGATTAATTTTAGAGAGCATTTTAAGTGGTCCTTTTGTGCTGGATCAATAGGAAGTGTTTCCAGAAGCCTTGGGCATCAGATTTCTCCCAGAGCTTGTGAGGCACAGTTGTATGCATGCAGCAGGTCACCCATCAGGAGTGACTGATGATGAGAAAGAGGAAGTTTTCTTTTCTAACAGGCCACTGAGGTCAGCAGAAAAGACTTTGTTCTGCTTTCATTGCCTCCAGGACCTTTCTCTGTGACTTTCTCTTGCTCTTCTCCCTAAAGCTTTCTTTGTGTGTAGATAGAAGACTGTTCAAAACTGACTTCTTATGAAAGAATACAGGCTATACATTTAAAGTCTTTAGTGGGACTTTCATTGAATGATCGCAATTTTTATTTTTAAAAGGATCTATGGTTTTAGTGACTAGGAGAAAAGAGAGAAAACAATGTGTTCTACTCTTGGAATTTAAAATAAAGAATTTTTAAAATTTATTATACTAGTTTATTTACAAAATTCTGATACCTTGTTTTCCAGACCAGATTCTTCCCATTTCCCTCATGCCCCCCCATCAAATTGTACAACCCCATGATTAATCCTCCCCTCACCCCACACATCCTCATCCCTCTGCTTCCACCTCCCCCTGGATCCTCATACTCATACAGTAATGGTTTTATACAAAAAAGAAAGAATTCTTTTAAATATCGGAATTTCATTTTTCTGATTTTCTGCTCTCAACTAATCCAGTTTCTATAGAGAAGTGAAATCAGCAGACTACATTTCAAAACTGAAAAAGAAACGTTTATTGTCAAGTGTAAAGGAGATATTTCAGGCATATTCAAAGATTGTTACTTCTGCTTTGAAAGCTTAAAGGGTAATTAATTTAATTCAGTGAATTTAGGGGAAAGTGCTTTCTTGAGTGCCATATTACAATAATTGGCTTTCTCAATCCTGAGGTCATTCTTCAAGATGTTTTCAATAACCCCCAAAAGTCTGATAAAGAGACCTCTGTATTTCCATTAGAAGTCAATGAAAAGTTTACTCATGAAGACAGAGCCTAGGAAAGAATACCAAATGAACTATTAATTCAGCACAGTAAATGTTTATCAGGTACACTGACATGTTCATAGGAGTGCATTTTTTAATGAACGTTGCTATTGTTGGGTTTTGTCTAGTCGACTACAACTCAACAATCCTAAGAACAACAGATCACAACCGTACTCTGTCCTGTGCCATTGTCACAATCTCTGCTGTGCTCAAGGCCGTTGTTATTAATCTGTCATTGTGTTAATCCATCTCATTGAGGGTGTTCCTCTCTTTTGATGACCCCCTATGTTTTCCAGCATGACATTATGTCTTTTTCCAAGGACCAGCCCCTTCTGACAACATCAAAATTTTACTGTCTTTGCCTCTGTGGAGCACACTGGTTGCACTTCCTCCATGATAGATTTGTTTGGTTTTTTGGCAGGCAGCGCAGGAGAGGAAGACCCTCTATGAGATGGATTGATTCAGTGACTGGGGTAACGGGGGTAGATGTGTCAGAGACAGTGAGATTAGCACAGCATAAGGCAGGGTTTAGGGCTGTTGTACATGGGGTCACTGTGAGTCGCAGGTGACTCAATGGCACAAAGCAACACCACCACGTACATTTAAATACTCTTTGGCAACACCACAATACAAAAGCATCTGTCTTTGTTGTTCAACACTCAGATGCATAGGAAACATTTGGAAATACCATGGTGTAGAACAGGCACACTTTAGGCTTTTGTTGGTTTTTAAAAAAAGTTTTGTTTTTTTTTTGTGTGTGTGTGTGTGTACCATCAAATCGGATATGACTGGTACAGCAGGAGATTGGCCCTCCTTCTGCAGCAGAGCATCTGCTGGATTCGAGCTGCTCACCTCTGGGATTGTACACGCTTTAGTGTTTAAACTGACCCTCTTGCTCTTTAGCAAGAAGACCTCGACAACATAATTGCCTAATACAATACATCTTCTGATTTCTTGACTGCTATGGTCAGGAGTATTGATTGTGGATTCAAGTAAACAAAATTTATTTACAGTCTCTATCCTTCCTCCACCTATTTTGATGCTGCCTTTTGTTTCAGTGGTGAGGGGGGTTTTGTTTTTTGGTTGTTGAGATGTAACCCATACTGTAGTCTTCGATCTTTTGCAGTGAATTGTCTTCAAGTCTTCTTTGCTTTCTGCAAGCAAGGTTATTTCAT
>NW_006399752.1:2920052-2957763 GCF_000299155.1 Elephantulus edwardii | reverse complement strand
CCCCCCGCACCCCTCCCACTACCCCAAGTACATTCCACTATGCAACCTTAATTGTGAACTATGATTTTTTTTTTAAGGAAAGCTCATTTATTCCATTTATAGTAATTTATAGTCTTTTTTTTTTTGTAAAAAGGCATAATAATAGATCACAAACAGTAAGTTCTTGGCTGTTTTACAGATATAAGTACAGAATTTAAATATTCAAACTTGTGATGAAAACAGCAAGGTGGTCAGAGGGTACAGTGTAAACAAGTAGCTTTGGAAAGTGAACAAAGTCCTTGAGTGTTTTTTCTTTAATTAAGAAAAGAACTCTCTTTTATTCCTTCCTGAAGCTTCTGTGATCTTTGTATAGTTTTCATATGAGCACAATTCAGTGTTACGGGATTCCCATTTTTTTCAGTGTTACCCATAATTATGATCAACGCTATCAAATGTCTTTGCATAATCAATAAAGTAGACTTTTCTTTTCAGAGGCATTAAATTTCATTTGAGGAATTTGACCATCTTTTTTTTTGCAGAGAAGCTGATGAATTTGAACTCCATGCCTTTGGGATTGCAGCACAGCTTCGAAAAAGGCTACCAGAGCTCCCTTTATTAATGAATAAGAATACTTAATCTTGGTACCATTCCGAGTTTGTCCTTTTTTCCAGCTCTAAGTAAGTCTTCGAAGAGTCAGGCCATGGAGAGGAAAATTCTCTGTAATAACCACTTAGCATGGCAGGCCATTATTAGTGGTTCTGATTTGGGGATCAGGCTGTCTGATCCTTATGACTCTAACTGCTTGAATAAGTTTTAACCTTAATATAACTTTCTATAACTTAATAACTTCCTAACCTTCAGATTTCATATCTGTAGAAGATGGAGACTATCAGCATCCACACAGTCATGACGATTAAACCATGTGTAACAACACTCAACACCAAATTTGACACATGTGATCATTGTTCAATAAATGTTGAAAAAATGTTCAATAAATGTTGCTGCTTTCTGTCCTCTTTGTGCTGTCTAGCTTGAGTGAGTTAGCTGGCCGTCTGGTTCTTCTCTTTGGGGTTTATTTGATCTAATTCCCTGAGTGTTCAAGGTGTATGTGATTTTTTTTTTAACAAAGACATGAACTTTTTGGTTTTTCTAAATCTTAATAAATAGAATTTTTTGTTCCATAGAATGATGTTGTTTTTTATTCTTGAGTCAGAATGGAATCATAGCTGACCCTTCAGAGGGTTGATTTACAGCCTAATAAAACCCTCTGGAGCCTCAGCTATCTTCAGTCAGTTCCAACTCTGTGGCACATAACACCACTTGATGTTTAGTTGGGGGAAGGAAATAAAAGGGATAAAAGAAAACCCAAAACGACACAAAAAAATTGCCTTGAGTTGGTTCAAGCTCATAGTGACTTACTACTATTGGTTTCCATGGCTGTAAATCTTCATGGGAAGAGACTCTCTTCTTTCTCCTGTAGTTTTGAACTGTGGACCTTTTGATTAGCAGCCTCACTTGTCATGCACTATACTATGCTACCAGAGCTGCTTTGAGGGATGCAGAGGTTGCAGATCATGTGAAATAATTGAGACAGTCCTAGACAGTGAAGAGTTTTACCTCTTCTTTTCTTCTGTGGGAAGTATGTGACTGCTTACTGGAAAGAAAAGAAGTTTCATTCCAGTTTACCATGTACAGAAACACCTGTTTAGTGGTTATTTATCATGCTAGTTTTTATTATAGTAGTGTTTCCCTACTCCACTTCCCACTACACCTAACCTTGCCTCCATTCTTTCACCTGCTTCTAGTGAAATAATTTCTGATCTTATTCCTTCTGTATATAATGTTATTTTATGTAAGTAAGTATATGGAGTTTTGCTGCCGGGCCCATGGGTTTGAACCCACCACCTACTCTGCCAGAGGAAGATGGACAATCTTCTCCCATGCAGTTATTTTTGTTGTTGTTGTTTTCTTGTTCATTTACTTTTCCTCACTTTTAATATTTTTATTAATTTTAATGAAAGTTTACAGAGACTTTGTATTTCCATTCATTCATTATTGCAGTTTTCTCCCTGTCCATCCCTCCCCCCAATTAGCTTTTCTCTTTGAAAGTAAAAGAAAATTTGTTTCATAGTTATATAGTCCCTCCCCCCAAGTCCACCCCACTATCCACTATGCAGCCTTCATTCTGGAGTCCTGTCAAGTCTTCTCCCATGCCATTTCTTTTGAAAACCTAGTGTAGTGACCCTGGTGTAGTCAGTCAGTCCTAACTCTCTGGTACAAAACAGTGTAATAACAATGAACATTTAGGCATTTCATTTTGTCCTCTAATTAATGTGGATCTGAGAATTGACACATTGCAATAAACTAAAACCACACTTTTCAGAACAATGAGATATCACCATATTCCAGCAGTAGTAACAAAGTTCAACGATAAATGTAGGAGAGGATGTGAAAAGATCAGAACTCTTCTCTTCCACCCATTGCTGCTCGGATTATGAAACGGTACAAGTGCTAATGGAAGGTGGTTTGGCATTTCCTCAAAAAGTTCAATAGAAATCTCATTTGACCCAGCTGTTCACTTCTAGGAATATATCCCAAGGAAATAAAAACTAAGACATGAATGGGCATTTGTACAACTATGTTCATAGCAGCATTATTCACACTAGCAGGAAAATAAAAGCAGCTGAAATACCCATAAACAAACCAAAGGATTGAGAAATTGTGGTACAGTCACACAGTGGAATACTATGCATCACTAAGGAACAAAATACTATAGTATTTTTTGTAAAATACTGTATAACTTGAGAGAGACTAGAGAACATTTTGCTGTGTGAAATATCTCAGTCATATAAGGACAAATATTATATAAGGCCGCTGTTGTGAAAATCAGAAGCCAGCTGAGCAAGATATGTATAAATGTTCAAAGTGAAAAGGAGAGAAGGGGGCTGAAATCACTGGGATGGCAGAGGTTAGTGAGTGGAGGGGAGGTGAAACGATAGGCAAGGTTCAATGGGAGCATGAAAAACGGAGTGATAATAGGCATGCAGCAATGGCTACTATATAAAATATATATGAATGATTGTCTAAAACACAAAGTACATGTACAAAGCACGAGGTATATGAATGTCTATATGCACACCAATAAAAGAATTTAAGAAACTCAACCAACCAAACCTTTGCTTAGTTCTGGCTCATAGTAACCCTGTGTATGTAGGTATAGAACTGTGCTGTGTTTTTAAGGCTGTTGCCTTTTGGAAGTCGATCACGAGACCTTTCTTCCAAGGTTCCTGTGCATATGTTCAAACTGCCAACCTTTCATTAGTGGTCAAGCACTTAACCATTTGTGCCACCCAGCAGCTGCTACACATTGAAATATCTGGCATAAATGCCTTCTGAGTGGTATGTTGCTTTTTAACAGTTATATGTGTAAGCAAAAGATACTTTCTGAGATTCATTTAAATATTAAACAGTATATGATAAGAGGTTTACATGTTTATTTCATAAAATGCTCTGGGTTTGATACAGTGCTGGACTGCAGTCATCCAGTGCTTGCATTTAAATGCTGGTGATCAGAAAGCCCCATTCTGCATATGTCTGTAAGATAATTCCACCTTGTATTAAGCCTCTATCCTGTACCAAATGCCCCACCTCTGTTAGGCTTCTCATAGACCTTCAATACACTCTTTGGAAAGAGTAAATCTTTCAAAAAAGGGGAAAAAAATCCTCAGCTATTAGGCAATGTCTGTCATTTCAAGACTTCCATCTAAATTTGACCCATGACCCATTCCCTTGACTAATATTCTTAACATTTATGCCAATTAATTAACCACCCTGGCTGTTCTAGTCATCCTGCATTTTTCTTATAGTACAAGGCCCAGGAGTCAAAGCAGTAATCTTGAAAGATTCTAATTCTTCTAGAGCATGCAGCAGTAATATTTTTCTTCCGGGTTGATTGCATGTTGTTGTTAGGTGTCCTCTAGCATGTAGGTGTTAGGGGTCAGTTGATCCCACTCATGGGGACCCTGTGAAGAATAGGTCTGACCTTTGCCCCTCCTCCTGATCTCTGCTGAGCTCCAGCCGGTTGTTGCAGTCACTGTGGCAGTGCTTCTCACTGAGGGTCTTCCTCTCTCTCACCGACCCTCTGTCTTTCCCAGCGTGATTTCTTTCCTCCAAGGGTGGCCTTTCCTGACAATAGGCCCAGTGCACACAAGACAGAATTTGCCATCGTTGCCTCTTAAGAAGTCTGGTTGCACTTCCTCAAACACAGAAATTGTTTGTTCTTTATTTATAAATGGTTTTGATTTAATTACTAAAAATAAAAAAAAGGAGGATGTGACATTCAGATGACATCACTGCATGTTGGTGTGTTAGGTGCCATCAAGTTGACGATGACTCATTGCAACCCTATAAACAGCAGGCCTGACGCTTGCTGTATGGTGAACTATCTTAATCTCTGATATTCTGTAGTCCAGTGTTATGATCACTGTGCCAGCATATCTTGTTGGGGGTCATCTTCTCTCACTTTGTCCTTTGATCTTTTTTAAAATTTTATTGTGATTTTAACAAAAATTGACAGAAAAGTTGTATTTCTATTCATTCATTCCTTGTTGCAAGTTTCCCTTCCTTCTTCCCCTCTTCCCGGATTTTTTTTAAAAAGAAATATTCTTTCATTGTTGCCCAATTTCCCCCTGTTCCCTCCTTTTCCCTCCCCCTCCTTCAGTTCATTTTGCAGTATACCTCTTTTTCTAGACTGTCAGACTTATAATGCCTAATCATATATTCTTTCCCCCCCTTCATATATTCCTTTTAAATGGTTCTTTACTTCATCTGTTCCAGTGCAGTGTTCATTATCTATCCACTCTTTTCACCTAACTCCCACATGTCAGTCCTGCTCTGTAACAGTGGTGTTCTGTCAGTATTTGCCCTTTTGTAACTGAGATATTTCACTCAGCAGAATGTTCTCCAGGGTCACCCCTGTTGTGTACTGTTTTACGAGTTTATTGTTTTTCAGTGCTGTAGAATTCCGTTGTGTGAATGTATCATAGTTTATCATTTGTTGATAGGCACTTGGATTGCTTCCATCTCTTTGCTGTTGTGAATAACACAGCTGTAAACATGGGTGTGCTTACATCTGTTTGGGTGGTGGCTCTGGTTTCTTTAGGATATATTCCCAGGATTAGAATTGTTGGGTCAAATGGTATTTCTGTTTCCAACTTTTTGAGAAAGTGCAGTCTGTCTTTTGGGGATCTTCCTCTCTTTCTCTAACTCTCCACCTTTGTAAGCATAATGTCCTTTTCCAAGGACTGGCCCTTCCTGACAACATGACCAAAGTGAGATGAAGTCTCATGCTCCTTCTCCCTAAGGAGCAGCCTTGTTGCACTTTCTCCAAGACAGACTTATTTGTTCTTTTTCAGTACACAGGACATTCCGTAATCTTTTCTTGCCCCACACTCAAGGGCATCGATTATTCTTCTGCCATCCTTAGTCAGTGCCCAGCTTTGGACAATGGAATGTATAGGAAATACTGCACAGGAAGGTATTAGGATGCAGGGGAAGTCATTGCAAAGACCATTGCTTGAATGAGGCACACAATCTTTAACATGACCTTGTTTGGAGAGGTCCTTGACAGTAGATTTTCCCAATCTGTAACACATCTTTTGATTTCTTGACTGCTGCCATGAGTGTTGATTGTGGATCCAAGTAAAATGAAAATTAAGTTGTTGACATCTTCATTCGTTTCTTCATCTACCACAATGTTGCCTATTGGTCCAGTGGGGAGGATTTTTGTTTTCTTGATGTTGAGATGTAATCCATGTTTTTTATTATTATCTAACTTTGCAAATCATTTGTGCAATTTCTACATCCTACCCTTAGTATTCCTTATCACCTCACACAGGTGGAAAAGCTGAGAACCAGGCACAATACAACGCATCTTAAAATAACTCATTTCTAGATGGCTGAAGACTTTGCTGATGAATCCTGATGCCTTTGTTCTGTATTATTTATCCCTCCAAAAATCTAACAAAGATTTCAGTTAATTTTCATTCAAGTCAGTGGTACATTTCCTGATGAGGATGAGATCTAAGAAAAACTACCATGATAGTCTTTTAGTATCCTCCTTCCAGCTTTGGAACAGTGGTACATTAATTTCCTGTTCCAGCTAATCATAGAAACATCTACCTATATCCTGCCCACATGTCACTATCTTATTCAGAAGGAAATAAAGCTAAGCTTATTAAATGCCTTGAAAGTTTACATACAGTGTTTATATATGATCCAGTAGAATAGTAACCATGTACAAAAGGAAAATTGAGTCAGCATAGTTTGATGAAATGGAACATTAGTGGTTTCCTGGTAGAATTCGGTCTTCCGTGAGGGAGACCTGTGCTCAGTTCTTGTCCAGTAACCTTACATGTGGCTGTGATACTGAACCCATTTCAGTAAAACCTCCAGCCTAGTGAGCAAGGCCTGGGATCTACTTCCACAAATGAGCCTCTAGTAAACCTGTGGATCTCAGTGGTCCAATCTTAACCCAGGTGCTTCACAGGAAGCATTTTGTTCTGCAGTGCAGGGGGCGTGATAGGAGCTGGGAACTAGCTTGACGGTAGCTAACTAACAACAACAACATACTTTGATTAAATCACCATTCATTTAGTCTCCACCCTACCAGGATCCCTACATGCCATACCTGACAGAATTCCACAAGCCCTCCACATTGCTTCGTGCACCATTCATTTAATCTCCACCCTACCAAGATCCCTACATGCCATGACTGACTACTCAGGATTCCATGAACACTCCACATTGCTTCATGACTGCTTGTACATCCTTAGTCTTCTTAATGAACTCAACTTACGCTGCACTCAGGAACGAGAAACTTCCTCCTCCTCCTGCAGAGTGCCCAGCCCTGACATCACCTGTGACGTTTTCCTGCTGCTCCTTCCCTTCTTAATAGAGTCCTTTGTACCTATCGATACCAGAATACTAGGCACTTCTTACTTTACTAATGGGTTTCATTTACCTGTTCTACTTGAGCTTCCTCTCGAGAAGGATACTTAATTCATGATGAAGTTACCACTGAGTATAACTTGTGGTGGTCTTGTGAACACAGATCTAAATCCCGTCCTGTCCTGTGCCAACCTCATCACCTCTGATGTATTTGAGCTTATTGCTCCAGTCACCGTTTCAGTCCATCTTGCTGAAAGTTTTCTTCCTCGTCACTGACCTTCCACCTATCCAAGCATGATGTCCTTTTCCAAGGAATAGTCCCAACAATATGCCCAAAGCCTGTGAGACAAAGTTTCATTATCCTTGCCTCCGAAGAGCACTCTGGTTGCCAAGACATATCTGTTAGTTCTTTTTGCAGTCCATGTGACATTTAATACTGTCTCCAGCACCACAATTCAGAGGAATCAGTTCTTCTTCTGTCCATGATATATGCTCCAGCAAGAGTGTGACTCTCTTGCTGTTACTGTTCAGAATGATTTGTTCTCTGAGAATATTCAGAGTCTCAACTGTTAGTGCTTCCTCTTCTAGCATCTTTCCAACCTAGCTTTAATCATAATTCCTATAGTTTTGCCACAGATGGTCAAGGACTGCAGCCTTCAATATGGATTGAAGCTCAACATCAAGAAAACAAAGATTCTCACCACCGGGCCAATTGGCAGCATCGTGACAGTGAAGAGATTGAAATTGTTAATAGCTTCAATTTGCTTGGCTCCACAGTGAACACTCTTGGAACTAGGAGGCAGGAAATCAAGAGGTGAATTGCATTGGGAAAGTCTGCTGTCAGTGACCTCTCTAGAGTACTGAAGAGCAACGATGTAAGTGTGGAGACTAAGGTGTGCCTGATCCAGGCTGTGATCGTCGCAGATATGTGCTATGCATCAGAAAGTTGGACAATGACTAGGGATGATAGGAGAAGAGATGCAGTTGAGCTGTGGTGCTAGAGAAGAGTATTGAATATACCATGGACTTCTAGGAGAACAAATAGGTTCATCCTAGAAAGGGTGAAACTGGACTGCTCCTTAAAGGCAAAGATTCTGAAGCTCCATCTGACTTACTTTGGGTGTGTTGCAAGGAGTGAGCAGTCCTTGGAAAGGGACGTCATGCTTGGAAGGGTGGAGAGAGAGCACAAGAGAGGAAGACCCTTGATGAGATGGATTGACTCAGTGACTGTGGTAATTGGAGTAGATGTGTCAGAGACAATAAGGTTAGCTGAGGATTCAGAGAAAGGTTCAGAGCTGTTGTATATGGATTGCTATGAGTCGTTGGCAACTTGATGGCACCTTACAATAACAGTTTTGCCTGGAGTACGTTTATTCTCTTGTCTGTTGTTTACACAATGCTCTTTCCCCCCCTTTATTTAGAAAATGAAAATATATTTCCCTGTTTTCTGGCGTCTGATCCAATCTCCTTTCCTGCGATTTACTGTCTCTAAAAACCTGTTGGAGGATCAGCTATGGGTCAATTCCAACAATGTCACACAACCACCACCACCACCATTGATCGTCAGGAAATTTAATTTCCACATTCTCTTGTTAGCACTTATAAAAACTTAGCCTGACTTGACTTCTTATTTAGAAGATCTGTGAATTCTTGTGTAATCTTGTCACTCATATTCAGCAAACCGATATTAACCATTTCAGTTTTAGAAGGGTATCCTGGAGGTTGTAAATGGTTCAGTGTTCAATTATTGGTCTGTTGATGGTTTAAACCGTTCCAGCACTGGCTTAAAATACTGGCCTGGTGATCTGCTCTGAAAAATTCTTAAATAGCTTATGGAGCAGTTCCATTGATTGCGTTCATTCCTTTTCCCAAGTGTATCATCCTTGATCAACTTCTCGGTTGAACTGTAACTGAGTTACTCTTGGTTGCTATTGAATTCTGTTTCTTTATATTTTTGCTTGTTTTATTCTTTGTGACCCCCTATTTATTTACTTGAGATGTTTGTCTCATTTAAGGCTTCCCTTATGCACCTGTGGTACACTTTTGTATCAAAACCTATGTCCGTCTTTTTAGGCTTTTTGTTTAGGAGAGTATTCAAATTTCTGACCTTGGTTAATCCTGACATTTCCCTTTGTTTAGTTAATCAAATGGCCTTGGAGAGACTGCAGACCTGTCATATTCCCGTCAGAGTGTTACCGTTCAAATACTCTGAATTGCTATCAAGTGAGCTCCTGCTCAGAGCAGACCTTCCATTGGGTTTCAGAGGCTGTAAATCACATGAGAGGAGATTGCCCATATTTCTCCTGAGGAGTCACGAGTGGATTCAGACTTATCAGCGTGGGGTGGCCTTTGGGTTAGCAGTGTATACACCCTTTGCACTGAGCCACCAGAGATGCCCAGGTGCAAACTTCCGAGTGAAACGATGAGAGGAGTTTGCTGGTAATACACAAAAGCCTTTGTCTTCAACATAGCTCTTAGGAGGTGAGAAATTTACATATGCCATTTTTAAAATTTGAATAATAAAATGAACTTTGCTATCCTGATTTAGGATTGCAGATAGGAAGAAATATCTGCCGAGAAAGGTAGAGTGGCTGTGTTCCTTTAAGAATCCTAATGCTGTAGAAGCAAGCCCCAGACCACTATTCTTATCATGATTCTATTTGTATATTAGAAAACATGTTGTTGGCAAAACAGTTTGAGAACATCATAGGTACTCTGGTGTTTTCCTAGTTTTGGTCAGACCTGAATGTATGAGAGGATCTATCTAGTGTGTTAGATGAGAGACCAGAAAATGACTGTGCTGTGTGGGTGGCTAGCCGATAGCCACACTGGTTGGATACACTCAGAGTTTCTGACATCTCTGTTTTAAACTTCTGAGTGAAACTATGGGAGGAGTTTGCTGGTAATACAGAAAAGCCTTTGTCTTCAACATAGCTCTTAAGAGGTAAGCATTTTACACATGCAGTTTTTTTTATTTGAATAATAACATGAACTTTGCTGTCCTGATTTAAGTTTGCAGAAGGAAATATTTAGGCAAAAGGCCCATCTTGTCCTCCCTTATAAAATCCTTTTCAGTCTGTCATGTACTGAGAATACAGGATCCTCTTGCAGTTCAGTGCTTAGATGAATGCGGAGGTTATTGATGTGAAGAGAGGTTCTACATTAAATGAAAGAAGAACTTTTAAGAAGCCCATTATAACCACTTGTAATGGAAAATGTTGTTCCTGTTAGATATTGATTTAAGGTGCTCTGGTTTTTTCTCTGGAGAGAAAATAAAGGCAGCTGTGGAGTGCTCCATGAGAATTGTTTTATGGCATCTTCTGCTAATCTCCTTCTGGTTAATCTCTTGGTGGATCTAGACTTAGAGGGACTGCATCTGCCTTTTTTATGAAATAAAAAATGTATATATCACCCAGAAACATAAACCAGAGATTAGCATATTTATGTTGTTGTTGTTGTTGTTATGTGCCATCGAGTCGTTTCTGACTCATAGCGACCTTATGCACAACAGCCCTAAACCCTGCTCTATCGCTCTTTCCTGCGCCAACCGCACTGCCTCTGACACACCCATCCCGATTACCCCAGTCACTGAATCGATCCATCTCATAGAGGGTCTTCCCCTCCTGCGCTGTCCCTCCACCCTCCCAAGCATGATGTCCCTCTCCAAGGACCCATCCCTCCTGGCAACATGTCCAAAGTATGTCAGACGAAGCCCCAGAATCCTTGCCTCCAAGGAGCAACTTGGTTTAATCCTCTCCAAGATGGTTCTGTTTGTTTTCCTGGCAGTCCAGGGTACATTCAGTACCCTTCTCCAGCACCACAGCTCAAAAGCATCCACTCTCCTTCTGTCCTCCCTAGTCATTGTCCAACTCTCTGATGCATAACAAGCGATTGCAAATACCATGACCTGTATCAGGCGCACCTTAGTCTCCAGAGAGACACTGTTGCTCCTGAGTACCTTTGAGAGGTCCCTAACAGCAGACTTTCCCATCGCGATACGCTTTTTGATTTCCTGACTGCTGGTGCCAAGAGTGTTGACTGTGGAGCCGAGCAAACTGAAGCTGTGAACACTCTCAGTCTCTTCGTCATCCATCCTGATGCTGCCAATTGGTCCAGTGGCGAGAATCTTTGTCTTCTTGACATTGAGCCTCAGTCCATACTGAAGGCTGCAGTCCTTGACCCTTCGCAGCAAGTGCATGAGGTCCTCCTCAGTTTCAGCAAGCAGGGTTGTGTCATCTGCATAACGCAGATTGTTAATAGATCTTCCACCAATCCTGATGCCACAATTCTCCTCATAGAGCCCAGCTTCTCGGGTAATCTGCTCTGCATACATGTTGTAAAGGTATGGAGACAGGATGCATCCCTGGCGTACACCCTTCCCAATTTTGAACCATGCAGTGTTACCCTGCTCTGTTCTGACTACTGCCTCTTGATCCAAGTACAGGTTTCGCATTAGCACAATTAAATGTTCTGGGATTCCCATTCTTCTCAGAGTCAGCCACAGTTTGTTATGATCCACACAGTCAAATGCCTTTGCATAATCAATGAAACACAGATAGACATTCTTCTGGTATTCCCTGCTTTCAGCCAAGATCCATCTAACATCAGCAGTGATATCCCTAGTACCACGACCCCTTCTAATCCCAGCCTGGACCTCTAGCAGTTCTCTGCTGATGTTCTGTTCTAATTGTTAAATTCTAGAACAGCATATTTATAGTAATAGAATTTATCTAATAAAATATGTAAAAAAAACCTATAAGCATGCCAACTCCAAACAGACACAGCAGCACCAGATGTCCATTCTTGGATCATTCCATCTTTTTCTTGGATGATTACTTTTGTCAAGATTTTTCCAGTTAAACCAAATACTAGTTTCTGGCTCAGCATCCAATTAGGTAGTTATGACTTCATTTTTATTCATGAGGGGAAATCTAATAAACGGGGACCTTCACATATCTGTGGCATACAGGAGAATAACTTTCAAATAAACCAGCTTGCCCAGTGGCAGAGAGCCTGGGATTCTAATCCTTCCTGGATTCTGAGCAAGCTTGCCTTGAGCCTTTGCCTTTACCCCCACCTAAGTCTTAATTTGGGAGAAACCCGTGGGTTTATACCAGTCTGTCTTATAATTGACGTTACACCAAGTCTGGATTAATTGACTTTGTTCTTAGCTTTTATGTGGACTGCCCATGCTAGATATTTTCGGAAGTAAAAGGAAAATGTGAAACATGGTGGGCTTTTATGTTAAGAACTTCTTTGTTTGTATGTGGCCTAAGGAGGTTATGTGTTGTCACACAGTGTGTGATTATGTTTCTTGCAGTTAAGTGTTAAATGGTGTGTGAAATGATCTTAGAACAGGAGGGCCTACATGTGGTATGAAAGGCTTTAAAACCAAGTGGTGGATGGTTTCCAGGGATGGGAAGGAAATGAGAAAGGAGGGAAAATTAATACATAGATTGTTTCAGGATCAGCCTTCACACTGCGTGCCCTTTCCCCCTTTAGCAAGAACGATATAGCAAGAGACTGAGCATAGCTTGCAAACAAGGAATGTAAATTTATGCAAGTAACTTTGGCCAGAGTAGTGATCACGTTCCTACCCAAAGGTGCTATTGATGTCAGGGAGCAGTGGTAGTTTCTAAGTTCAAGATAGTAGTAAATACTACTTATGGAAGGCCCTTTAACCCTATTGCTAGACCAGTTTATGACTGGCAATAGTAAAAGTTGCCTGTGTCATGTCCTTTGACTTGATTGATTAGTGCTAGATGTGAGATTGTTATAACAAGAACAAAAGATTTGCAATCAAGTCACCCCGAAAGTAAAAAAAAAAATCCTCTGAGGACTTACTTGAATGCACGAGGAAGCCTGTTAGCCACCTACTTTGAGCCTCAAACACAGGGTGGGGCGAGGGGTCTGATAGACATCATAGGAAGAGACATTACAGAACAGAGAATGCCGACAGACCTGTGGGCACTTTGCTCCTGGACCCTGACCTACTCCTTTTGGCCACCCACCTACGAGGCCGGGCTTGATCCTGAGATGTCAGCAGACCATCTTTAAGGCAACCATGCCAAGTTTTCCTCAGATCTCCAGCCTCTGAATCAATCACATTTCAGAGAGTCAGTCCTTGTTTCTACTCTATTGCCTTATCAGTGATAGTCATGCTCTTTTTTCCAGTTACACTCTTTAAACACAGACCATCCTCTGACCATCCTAGTCACTAGCTTTCACATTTGAAAGATTGAGTTCCCCTCAACAGTCATTTTATTAATAACTACTCATGAAAACATGCAAGTCACATGCTTCATGCCTTTTTACCTCCCTCCATTTAAATAGTAATGTTGTGGCTGACATTGAGACCACTGGGAATCCCAGAGCCCTTGATTGTACTCATGCAGAACCTATACCTGGATCAGGAGGCTTTTGTGTGAACGGAGCAGGGAAGCATTGCATGGTTTGGAATTGGGAAGGGAGTGCCTCAGGTTTGTATTCTCTCCCATACTTGTTCAGTCTATATGCTGAGGCAATTATCCAAGAAACTGGAATCTATGAAGAGGAGTGTGGCACCAGGATTGAAGGGAGACTCGTCAATATCCTGTGTTATGCAGACAACACAACCTTGCTTGTTGAAAATGAGAACTTGAAGCACTTGTTGCAGAAGATCATGGAATGCAGCTTTCAGTATGGATTGTGTCTCAATATTAAGAAAACGGGTTTTTACCACTGGACCAATAGGCACTGTTATGATCAATGGAGAGGAGATTGAAACTGTCAGTAGCTTCATTTTGCTTTGATCTGCAATTAAACCCTTGATATGAACAGTCAGGAAATAAAGAGACATATTGCACTGGGAAAATCTAGTTAGAGACCTTTCAAATTATTGAGGAGTAGTGATGTCAGTTTGAGAACTAAGGTACGTCTGATCCAGGCCATAGTTTTTCCGATTACTAGCTGTGCATCCAAGACCTGGACAATGAATAAGGATGACAGAAAAAGAATTGATGCCTTTGAGCTGTGGTGTTGGAGAAGAGCACTGACCATCCCATGGATGGCCAAGAGAAGGAGCAGCTATGTCTTGGAGAGGGTGCAGCCATAGTGCTCTTTGGAGGCAAGAATGATGAGGCTTCACTTCACATACTTTGGACATGTTGCTGGGAAGTGCTATTCGTTGGAGAAGGACATGGTGTTGGGAAGGGTGGACGGTCGATGAAGAAGGAGGAAGTCCTCAACCAGATGGATTGACACAGTGACTGCTGCAATGGGCTCCGTGTGTCAGGAAGTGTGAGGATGGCGAAGATAGAAGAGGGCTCAGATCTTTTGTTCATAAGGTTGCTATGAGTCATGCCCAACTCAATAGCATCTAATGAAAACAACATCCCAGTGAAACCACTACTCGGAGGAGAAAAGCATATTTTTCTCTCCACAGCTATGATCATCTGTATCCATAAGCAAAGTCCAGCCCAGATTAAACCATTGGATTGCAGTAATTCACACCAGATCACAGTGTAACATCTTGTCGGGGTCTGGTCAGCTCATCCCTAGCCCTGGTTACTGCTCACAAACAGAGAGGTATTACCTCAGTCAGAATTGAACATTGTGTTTGAATCATCCCATATTCTTGGTGTACTATTTATTGGATGCTTCCAGCTTTCCCCCTACCTCGTAGGCCTCTTACTTTCCCTGACTAGACTGACACAGTGATTGCAGCAGTGGGCTCCCGTGTGTCAGAGCTGATAAAGACGGCACAGGGTAGGACAGGGTCAGGCCTGTGGTTCATAGGGTCTCGATGAGTCATACTCACCTGAACAGCACCTAAAGGCAAGAGCAATAGATACTATGAAAACCCCTTCTCAAGGGATGAGCCTGTGTCAGAGATGGGAAGCACACCAGTGAGAGAGGAAAACTATACCCCTCACCCCTAACCTCCCACTGTTCCCATCCAGCACCTTTTACATAGTTGTCACCTTTCCAGGGTGATCTCATCATGGATCAGTTTTTCTTTCTTAACTGTAACCATATGCTCAGTGTATCGAAATCTTTTTCTTAAACCCTAACTGCTCTCCCGTGCTTTAAACTTTGGTCATCCAATGCCTGGTGAATGTCTCCAGCTGACTCTTCCACAGACACCTCCACAGCCACCTTTCCAAAGCTCATCTCTCCTCTCCTCCTGCCCCTCCCCACACCCCATCCTCCATCCCACGCACGATCTGCGCTCTCTGTGCACACTGTATACTTTTGTAGTGTCACAGTCCACCCAGTCCCTGACGTGGAAACTTGGAGGACATTCTTCCTGCCTTCCTTAACCATGCCGTGTACATTCAGTGCTTTGCCAAATCTTCTCTTTTGTTTCTTAAGTAGTTCTTAGATTCATTCTTGTTCTTTTTGTCTCAACTATTGCTAGATAAGATTAGGGTCTCTCCTCTCAACTAATTTTACTATATTCATAATAAATCTACTGAAGTCTGTTATTGATGCTCTCAAATCCATTCATCACAGTCCAAGTGTGACACACTCTCAGGTATAAAATCCTTTGGTGGCTTCTTTTCATATGCATCAGAGATAGAAGAAAAGCTTTTATTTCACTCTCCAGCCCTGGTCACTTTTGGTCCTGGCTGCTGTGAATACTGTCTTTGGGTCTGCATGATCCCTTAGTGGTGGGTCACATAATGTGTATCTCGCACTCTAGGATTAAGTGCATCTTCCTTGGCATACATGTCTGCAGCATCTTTCCTTAGAAGGTCAGGTCTTCCAGAATCCTCATGCTGCCTGAGTTTTCATTTTCACCTCCCATAATCGCCAGATTTTAAAATTTAACCACAGAGAGTCTGGAAAAATACCTTATGGTTTTTCTTTTTGTTCATCTGGGCTTGCTTTCTTTTCCCCTTTGCCTGGGAAGCTCATACACAATCTTCAGATTTTGAGTGTGTATGGAGTACGCAGCAGGGATGCTGCATAAGGCTAAGTGCTCTTCCTCTAAGTCCACTGGCTGTTTGTGCCTCCTTTGAGTTGTGCTGGAGAAGAGTACTGAATAGCCCATGGCCTGCAAAAGAACAGATAGATACCTCTTGGAGAAAGCATACCCAGAGTACTTCTTGGAGGCAAAGATGATGAAGCTTCTTCTCACATACTTTGAACAGCAAAATCCAGTAGGACGGAAATCATGTTTCATTTTTCTCTGATCTCTCAAATTTACCACCCATTAATGTAATCTGTATTATTGAACTGAGTTCTGTATTGAATTGAAGTGAATTAATGCTTTTCATTGAATGCATTTTGCTTTAACCATGATAGCTGTGCTTTAAAGCAGTAAGATAGATTTTAGAAAGTGTTATAATTTTGCAGAAAATTTAGCTCATTCAGCCAGTCAGTAAGTAAGTCGACATTAGACATTTTTGAACAGGAGAGTGAGGTGATGAAAATGGTATTTGAGGAAAATTGAGCTGGTGACAGCCTTTTATTCTAGGTTGCAGTCGCTCCTGGGAAGAAGAACTGAGGGGAGCAGAGGAGGGGGGGAGGGTAGCAAGCACAGAAAACCGTTCTGGAGACTAGTTTCCTGAGGTTTTGAGCTTTCATTTCCACATTTGCTCAAGTGGATGTACTAGCTCACATGTTCCAAAAATAAGATAGAATGCTGGTGTTTTTCTTTTCAAAGAAATAACATTCTTGTAAAACACTGACTGGGCTCATTTTTTAAAAAAAAAATTGAATATGAAACATCATAGTTACTTGCTATGCATCAGAAAGCTGGACAGTGACTAGGGCTGAAAGAAAGAGTATGGATGCCTTTGAGTTGTGCTGCTAGAGAAGAGTTCTTAATATACCATGGGCTGCGAGGAGAAAAACGGGAGACCGTGAAACCAGACAACTTTGTGGAGGCAAGGATTCTGAAACTTTATCTGACGTATTCTGGGCATGTTGCAAGGAGGGACCAGACCTTGGAGAGGGATGCCATGCTTGGGAGGGACAGCACAGGAGAGAAAGACCCTGGATGAGATGGATGGATTCAGTGACTGGGGTAATTGGGGTAGGTGTGTCAGAGACAGTGAGGTTGGCACAGGACAAAACAAGGTTCAGAGCTGTTGTACATAGGGTCGCTGTGAGTTGCAAAGCAACTCAGCAGCACTTAACAACAACAATATGAAACATCAGAACACATGACTCTACTGCCATGTAGTCATTTCCAACTTCTGGCCACTTCCATTCTGATTTTCCAGACTATAAATATTTGCAGGAAGAGACTGCCCATCTTTCTCACACAGAGTAACTAGCAGATTTGAACTGTCAACCTTGCAGTTAGCATTCTGATATGTAGGACCCTAGTCTCCAGGGCTCCTTAACTGAAAGAAACATATGCTGTTAATTACTTGAAAAGAGTCATTATGAAGACATTCAGATGGCGAACAAACACATGAAGAAATGCTCAAAATCCCTAGATCTAAGAGAGATGGAAATAAAAACAACTAGAAGATATCATCTCACCCCAGTAACAATTGCAAAGTTCACAGAGCAGCAAATAACAGATGCTGGCGAGGTTGAGGAGAAATTGGAACCCTTATTCACTCTGGTGGGAGTGTAAAGTGGTGCAACCACTATGGAAGGCAGCATGGCATTTTCTCAAAAAGTTGCAAATAGAAATACCATTTGACCCAGCAGTTCCACTACTGGGAATATATCCTAAAGAAATCAGAACTGCCACCCAAACAGATATATGCGTACCTATGTTTACTGCTGCATTGTTCACAATAGCAAAGAGATGGAAACAACCAAAGTGCACAACAAACAAATGATAAAGAAGCTGGTATAGTCACACAATGGAATACTATGTAGCACTGAAAAACAAGGAACTAGTGAAATATACAAAATGGGTGACCTTGGAGGACGTTATGTTGAGTGAAATATCTCAATCACAAAAGGGCAAGTACTACATAATACCACTGTTATAAAACAGGACTGACATGAGGGCTAGGGGGAAACTAAGAGGGGATAAATAATGTGCACTGTATTGAAACATGAGGGAAAGAACTGTTTAAAATGAATATATGATTAGATATTATTTGCATGACAACAGCCCAGAATAAGAGGTGCATAGCAAAGTGGACTGGAGGAGGGATTGTGCAACAATGAAAGAATTTTTTTTTTTGGTCAAAGAGAAAAGCGAACTGGAGGGGGAGTGGATAAGGAGGAAAATGTGCAACAATGAGTGAATGGAAATTGAAATTCTCTATAAACTTTATTAAAATCTCAAACAAAATAAAAAAATTTAAAAAAAGTAATTAATAATAATGATAATAATAAGCATCTGACTAACCTAAAATCTTCCTAAATCAGTGAAAGTTTTCATTGTGGCACATTTTGAAATAATGTTAATTGTGAGGAAAATCTTTAGTGTCTTTTTTCTTATCTGCCTTTTATTCTGTAGTTGGACACCAGTATTCTAATTACAGTTTTTCCCTCTGGGTATTTGTGTTTCCTCTATTTCTTCTGTGACTGTTTCCTGGTTAAAGTTTATCTTCCATTTGTCTAGGCCCTGTAGCTTTAATCTACTTTAATCTTTTTCTGGCCATTGTAACTGCTTTAGATACATTTGTTTTGTTTTGTTTTTGTTATAGGGTTATGACACACTGATTTCAAAAGGTGGACTTTTCCAAATCCTTACTTTGCACTTTTGATTGTGTATTATGGATACCAAGGAAGAGAAGAAGGAACGGAAACAAAGTTATTTTGCTCGGTAAGCTTTCACTTAGCAAAATTCTATCAATGCTTTTAAAAAAGTGTTTTAAGGGCCTTGTTCTCAAATTCAGATATATTGTCTGGCATTTGGTGGTTTTTTTTTTGTTTTTAAGTTGTCTTCTTATTTACCTTAGAATAATAATAATTGGTTCTCCTCTTTCTGTCTTTGACAGTTCTCTCAGGCCTAGCTGTCATTATGCCCTGAACTGTATAATGAAGCCCCCCTTTAGTAACATATATCGAATTTAAAATCCCGAGTGCTTAGCTCCTGCTGCTCTGTGGTTTGTTTGAGCTACAGCTGAAGTATCTATCACACATTGCTTAAAGTTTATGCTCCAGTAAATAGCCTAATACTAAAAAAAAACGTATTTAGATTGGATGAAATTGTCCTTAGAGTGTAACTCAATTAATTCATCGTACATACATTTGTTGGTTTCTGTAGAGAAGTAATCTAGTATATATATGTATATATGATTGCTTAATATTTATAGTCATTCACTAATCATAGTAGAGTAAATTACATACTGAAGAATCAGAAATCATTCTGATAGCTGGAATGTTGTTAAACTCAGAGTGAGAACATAGACTTAAAATGATTATTGTGATCTTTTATTAAAATACTTAAGAATCGAATTCAATGTCTTTTCCCAACCCTCAATCTACACTACTTAAATATAGTTTTCCTTTTTTTCTAAATGTAAACCTTGGGGACTAAAATAAAGAATTTAAATTCTATATTTATTGGAGACAAAAAGCTTTTGAGTGGTGATACCTCAAAATTAGGGTGGAATTTATGTTGCTTATAGGTAAATGTGTCTTGAAGACATATATGTCTTGGAGAAAGTGCAACCAGGGTGCTCCTTGGAGGCAAGAATGGTGAAGCTTTATCTCACATATTTTGATCATGTTGTTGGCATCATGCTTGGAAATGTGGAGGGTCAGTGAAAGAGAGGACGACCCTCAACAAGATGGACTGGCACAGTGACTGAAGCAGGGGCCTGAGATACGTCAGAGATGATGAGGGTGACCCAGGAAATGACAAGGTTCAGATCCATTGTTCATAGAGTTGCTGTGAGTCATAGGGAATTCCATGGCACCTAACAGTGATGATAGGAGAAGGAGGGCAACAACATTTAAGGACCTACTATGTGCAAAGCATGTTATTCTTTTGCTTACCTTCACAATAAACCTCTGATATGGATTACTTTATCCCCATTTCACAAGGAGCAATGAGGACTTAGAGAAGTAGGTGAATTACTCATTTCATGCAGAGTAATAGCCACTTTCAAATGTACCACTGTCTCCAAAGTGAATGTTCCAGTTCAAAAGTCATATTCATGAAGAGAGCTTATGGAAAAGCAAGAGTTAAGCTGTTAATTATGGTGAAGGATTTTCCACTATTAGGATTTCTAAGAGTATCAAGGTTTGTTGAGAGAAAGAAGAAATCAGAACTCTAATGGGTGAGACATTGGAAAGATAGAACAGGGTAAGGAAGAACTATATAGTGATTTTTTAAATATGGTTTATTTTGCGATAATTGTAGATTCATGTTTATTTGTGAGAAATAGCAGAACGAAACCCCTGTACCCTTCATATAGTTTCCTCCCCAAATCTCATTGCTTGAAGTAGGGCCAAACCATAGCTGACCCTCCATTGGGTTTCTGAGGCTGTAAATTAAGCCTGTATTTCTCACTTAGAACTGCTGGTGGATTTGAATGAACCACCAGAGGATTGTGGTCCTTGGGTAAGCAGTGCAACTTTCACAGATGTTAGACTTTGTAATTCTTGTATAATGTCAAAACTTGAATCTACTTTACTAACCTTTCTCACATTTCATTAGGTTTACATGTACTCATTTGTGTTTGTGTCTGTTTAGTTCTCTGCAATTTTATCACACTCACATCACAGTCAAGGTACAAAACTGTTCTGTTACAGGTCTCTGCCCTTTTAAAACCACTGCAGTCTCTCTTCCTCTGCCTGCCAATAACCTTGGCAACTGCTGGTCTGCATTCTTTTTAATGTTTGACATTTCAAGAATATTAGGTAGCACCTCTCTGGCAGTTGAATCTACCAACCATTTCTCAGACCAAAGATGAGCAGTCACCTTGCGGGCAGTTTCTAGCCATGGAAAACCTGCTAGAGGGTCAGCCGTGAGTCAGTTCTGACTCAATATCAATGAGGATGTGTTGTTACCACATATAATGGAGTTGATCCGCACGAGTAGTGACTGTAGAGTGTTACATAGATGGTGTCATACAGCATGTAACTTTATAATTTTTTTCTTAAATCTTGTGGCAGTTTTTAAATTTGTATGTTGACATTTTATATTTATCATAAATATCACAAACTGAAATGTTAAATATCAGCAATTAATGGGAAGATGCTGATGAGTCTTCCCCCATTCTGATGCTACATTCTTTTTTTTAAATTGATACAGTATGTAATTTTTAAAAATGTACTTTTTTTATCCATGACAGTCATTGTATGCAGCACTAGATTGTTCTTTTATATTGACTTAACTGCGGCTGAGTCAGCTGCTGCTTGTAACAACCTTTCATTAGGTTTCTGAAGCAGCAAATCATCGAGGGAGGACGCTGCCCACCTTTCTCTCACAGAGCGGCTGATGAGTGCCCGAGATGTGTGGCCTTTGCTCAGCAGCCTAACACAATATATAGACTATACCACCAAAGCCCTTTTCCTTTATATTACTGAAGAGTATTCCACTGTGTGATGTATCACAAAATTCACTGATTTTCTTTAACCATTCACTTACAAAAGGACATTAGAGGACTGTACTATTTACAGTTTCTGGTTATTGCTAATAGAGATGCTATGATTGTTAATGTATAGGGGTTTTGTTTTTTGTTTTTTTTAGTAAACACAACTTTTTAAATTTTTCTTTGATAAATTCCCATTTATCATAATGGAATTGCTAACATACACATATATACACATAGAGTAAATCATGTTAAGTTTTGTGAGAAACTGCTGGAGTGGCTCTGTTGTTCTACATTCTTATCAGCAGTGTATATGTGATATTATTTTTATCTTGGCCAGCATTTATTGTTATCACTAGTACTATTGTATGACTTTTGATAGTTCTGTGGTGGTCTTATTAAGATCAATTATGGTTGTAATTTACTGGGTGGAAGAGATCCGTATTTGTTTCCATTCCCAAGAAAGGTGGTCCAACAGAATGTGGAAATTATTGAACAATAATTGTAATATGATACGTATAAAAGGCAAGCAGAGTTTTGCTAAAGATCATCCAAAAACACAACAGCACACTGACAAAGAATTGCCAGGCATCCAAGCTGGGTTGAGAAGAGGCTGTGTCACCAGAGATATCATTGCCAATGTTAGATGGATCTTGACTAAAAGCAGAGAATATCCGAAGCATATCTATTTATGTTTTACTACTATACAATGGCATTTGATTGTGTAGATTGTAACAAAATATTATTAACACTGTGTGGGAATCTCAAGATATTTAAGCATGCTCATGTGAAACCTATTCCTAGATCAAGAAGTTGTTGTATGAATAAAGCAAGGGAACATTACATGTTTTAACATCTAGAAAGGTGTATGCATCCTTTCCCAATTGGTATGCTGAACCCATAATTCAAGAAGCGGTCCTCTATGAAGAAAAATGTGACCTTGGCATCAGAGGAAGATTCATCAACTTGCATCATCAGATGACATAGTCTTGCTTGGTGAAAAGAAGACTTGCTGAGAAGATCAAAGACTACAGCCTTCAATATGGATTGCATCTCAACATCACAAAAACAATTTCTCCTCACTAGACCAATAGGCAACATCATGATAAGTGGAGAAAATATTGAAAATGTCAATGACTTGATCTTACTTGGATCCACAAGAGACACTCTTGGCACCAGCACTCAAGAAATCAATCCACGGGAACCAAAATAAGACCTTGAGTCTATCCCACCTGAATTTCAGAACTTTCTCAGGACCAGATTTGAGGCCTTGAACACCAGTGAGCGAAGACCACGTGAGTTGTGGAAGAATTTCAAGAGTATCACCCAGGAAGAGTGCAAAAGGTCATGACAGAGATAGAGGAGGAAGAAAAGACAAAAATGAATGTCAGAAGAGACTCTGAATACTGCATTAGGGCATCAAGAAGCCAAAGCAGAAGGAAGAATTCAAGATACTAAAGAGCTGAACAGAAGATTTCAAAAAGCTGCTCAGAAAGACAAAGTAAAGTATTACAATGAAATGCGCAAGCAGCTGGATCAGAAAATCAAAAGGGCTGAACTCGCTCAGCATTTTTTTAAGCTCAAGGAACTGAAGAACAGATTCAAACCTCGAGTTGATAAACTTACAGATGCTTTGGGCAGAGTATTAAATGGTCCAGGAAGTATTAAAAGAAGATGGAAAGAGTATACAGAGTCACTGTACCAAAGAAATGGGCAGATAGAGAATTTCATGAAACAATATAGGAGCAAGAGCCTATGATGATAAAGGAAGAAGTTCAAGCTGCTTTGAAGGAATTGGCAAAAAATAAGGCCCCAGGAATAGATGGTATACCAATTGACATATTTCAGCTAACAGATGCTGTCCTAGATGTGCTCACCAAGCTGTGCTAAGAAATCTGGAGAACGACCACTTGGCCAACTGACTGGAAGAGATCTATATTTGTTCCCATTCCAAAGAAAGGTGTGACCCAACAGAGTGTAGAAATTGTCAAACAGTATCATTGATACCACATGCAAGCAAGATTCTGCTGAAGATTATCCAAAAACAACTGGAACAGCACATCAACAGAGAACTTCCAGAAGTCCATGCTAGGTTTAGAAGGGGTCGTGGTACTAGGGATATTGTAGCTAATGTTAGATTGATCTTGGCTGAAAGCAAGGAATACCAGAGGAATATCTATCTGTGTTTCATTGATTATGCAAAGGCGTTTGACTGTGTGGATCACAACAAACTGTGGCTAAGTCTGAGAATGGAATCTCAAAACACTTGATCGAGCTAATGCAAAACCTACACTTGGACCAGGAGGCAGTCGTCAGAACAGAGCACGGAAACACTGCATGGTTCAAAATTGGAAAGGATATACACCAGGGATGTGTCCTGTCTCCATACCTTTTCAACCTATATGCAGAACAGATTATCTGGGAGGCTGGGCTCTATGAGGAGAAGTGGAGAAGTGTGGCATCAGGATTGGAGGAAGATTCATCATCAACAATCTGCGTTGTACAGATGGCACAACCTGCTTGCTGAAACTGAAGAGGACCTGAAGTGCTTGCTGCAGAAGGTCAAGGACTACAGCCTTCAATATTGATTGAGGCTCCATATCAAGAAGATAAAGATTCTCACTACTGGTCCAGTTGGCAGCATCAGGGTGGATGGTGAAGAGACTGAGATTGTTCACAGCTTTAATTTGCTTGCCTCCACAGTCAACACTCTTAGCACCAGCAGCCAGGAAATTAATAGACGTATTGCGATGAGAAAGTGTCACTCTGGAAACTAAGGTGTGCTTGATATAGGCCATGGTCTTTGCAATCACTTGCTATGCATCAGAAAGCTGGACAAAGACTAGGGAGGATAGAAGGAGAATTGATGCCTTTGAGCTGTGGTGCTGAAGAAGAGTGTTGAATATACCATAGACTGCTAAGAAAACAAGCAGGTTCATCCTAGAGAGGGTGTAACCAGGCTGCTCCTTGGAGGTAAGGATTCTGAAGCTTCATCTGACATACTTTGGATATGTTGCCAGGAGAGACCAGTCCTTGGAGAGGGGACATCATGCTAGGGAGGGTGGAGAGAACACAGGAGAGGAAGACCCTCTAAGAGGTGTATTAAGTCAGTGACTGGAGTAGTGGGGGTGGGAGTGTCAGAGACACTGAGACTCACACAGGACAGAGCAGGGTTTAGGCCTGTTGTACATAGGGTCACTGTGAGTCGCAGGTGACTCCATGGCACATGACAACATTGCGTTGAGAAGTCTGCTGTCAGGGAGCTCTCCAAAGTACTGAGGAACAGTGATGTCAGTTTGAAGACTAAAGCGTTCCTTATTCAAGCCATGGTCTTTTAGTCACTTGCTATGCACCTGAGAGTGGGACATTGAATAAGGACGACAAGAAAAATCAATACCTTGGAGCTACGGTGTTGGAGAAGAGTGCTGAATAGCTCATGGACTATCAAATGAAAAAATAGACATGTCTTGGAGAAGGTGCAGTCAGGGACTCCTCAGAGGCAAGAGTGGCACAGCTTCATCTCACATACTTGGGCATGTTGTTAGAAAGTTCTCTTCTTTGGAAATGGACATCATGCTAGGAATGGTCAGTGACAGAAAGATCCTTAATGAGATGGATTGACACAATGACTGCATCAGTGGGCTCAATGTTTCAGGGATGATGAAGAAGGTGCAGGATAGGACATGGTTCATGTCTATTGTTCATAGGGTTGCTATGAGTCATACTCAACTTGGTGGAATATAGCAATAGTATCAATAACTAATGAAGCTTAATATTTTAATGAACTTACATGCCCATAGCTTCCTTAGTGAAATGTCTGTCATGTCTTTTGCCTTATTCTAAGTGGATTATTTCTTGTTGTTGTTGACTGCCTTCAAGATGAACATGACTCATAGTGACCTTGTAAACAAACGGCCTGAAACCTCTCTATAACTATTGACACTTATCAATATTCATAGTTTCCGGAGGTCTGTTGTGCAGGAAGTGTTTGCCACTCCTGCTAGTTTTTAAAATATTTTTATTGTTGAATTTTGAGAGTACTTAATATATATCAGTAATAATAGACTTTTATTTTTCCCATTCTCTAACTTATCTTCCTGACATGATCTTTTACAAAGCAAGTATTTGATTCTTTTAAAAAAACCATTTTCTTCTCTAGTATTTGAATACATTTACTTTTTTCTTCCATAGACTATGCTTTTGTTATCAGGTGTAACAACTCTTGGACTAACCCTGTGTCTGAAGGTTTTATTCGATTGTTTTCTTAAAGTTTTATAATTCATATGTAATATTGTGTGTTATGTTTAAGTCTGTGGTTTATGTTTTACTTTTTGGCATGAAATGTGAGTTTAGGACAACGCGTTTTTTTGAGGTCCATGGATGTTTTATGTAATAATTTTAGCACTATACTACCTTCTTTGTCTGAATCTAAAGTAATTTTAACAGTGAGGGTCACAGGTAGTTCATGAACAGCCTGTTCAAAGTGAATTTCTTTTCCTAAGGAGTACAGTAAATGGTATGGTGAATGATACAATTTTTGCTTGCTCAACTAATAATTTGCTTCCTAGGTCTGCTGCAGTCATTACCATGCTAAAACATCTTTTCCAAGTTAATTTACATCTTTATTGTAAATAAGATAGAGGGTTGAGATCTCCCAAGGACCTGCTCAGAGATACCAGGGTCCAGAGTGAAAGGCAGAGCTCTGTACCTTTTATGTCTTTGGTTTTAGCCATTAAAAGTCAATAAAAAAGCAGAGATTCAAGGTAAGGAAGAGGGTAGGGACAGGGTCCCAAAGTTCAGCTGCCCTCCCTAATTCTCCTCTCCACTTTTAGCTAAAACATTTTTTAAAAGCCATTGTTAAAACACAGAATATGTACAAATAAAATCTATACTTCTGGAAGAACACGGTTTTGTTCAATTCAGAAATGTGAAATCAAATTGTCATGTTTACCTTGTGGCCTTTTGAAAAGTAATCTAACAATGAATGGAAAGGAAAATCTGTTTAAAAAACTCTGTATGACTTCGGGAACAGAGGGACAATAGGACTGGAACCAGAAATCGTTGTGCTGGTATAACAGTAAGCCAAAGTCAAGCCTTCAGTTTCTAGGAAGCAATAGAGTGAGAGAGAGCTCTGATGGCCTAGGGGGTAGAGTGTTGAGTTACTAACTCATAGGCAGGCTGTTCAGTTCCTCTAGCTGCTCTATGGGAGAAAAATGAGCTGTCTCCTCCCATGAGATTAATAATGTATAGAAACTTGCTGGAGGCTTAGATATGAGTCAGTTCCAATTTGACAGTAGTGATTTGAGTTGAGTTGTTTTGAATTGGATGGAGAGAGAAAATATGAATATGAGTAAATGTGAGAAAGAGAACAGACACTCATAGTTCAGCCAGTAATGGTTATAGTTATTAAAAGCCAAAACCAAACAATTAAAAACAGCCCATAATCAGTAAAGAACTAGCCAAAGTTATAAACTTTTTCAGATGCCTTCTCATTGAACTTGGCATATCTATGAAATACAACTATGATAGAACTGATTTGGAAGTCAGTTTCTAAAAACACAGGGCAGATTTCTCTGGACAAGTGTTCATCAGAGCAGTCCCAGGAGGATCTCTGGAGAGGAATGTAAAGTCAGGGTAAGGCCAAATTGATGTAATCACAGTTTTCCAAAAACTCAATTATACCACCTTCCATGGATTTCTACTGAAGTTCAAAGACAACAGAATGGAAGATTTTTCCTCATGGTCTGTCTGTACCACAGTCTTTATTGGAAACCCTAACTTTTATATTCCTATCCCTTTATTCTGAGTAGTTCATTAACTACTGTTTGTGTGTACTTCTACCTTGTGGGTTAATGAACAGGCATGCATGACTTTGGTAAATAACTCTTCATATTCACCTATTTTGTTGATGTTTCTTCTGGGGGCATACTCTGTTGCTTTCTGAATTTAACATCAAAATTATTTTGATCCTATTTTAGTCAATATTATTTGAGTTATTTTGAATGAAAATTTCCAGTCTGAATACTCTTCTTGAAATACACCTGTGGTTGTAAATAGAAGGGTGATTTAGCATCACTGATAGGTAGATTTGTTCTAGATAAACTTTAAGGAGCTAGGGGAGGTGCACACTATCTTGTTACTTGTAATTTATATTTTTGGCTCTCAGGATCTTCAGGTAGTTTTGTACCAGCTGTTTATTTCAGATCAGATGATTCATTACACATTGTTGAATGCTTTTGCAAATAATTTTTATATACAAACTGAGTATATTATATAACTCAAAATCTAATTTCAGATCAAATAAAAAACTAATTTTGGCCAGATCTGTTGAAACTCATAATGACCTCACATAGATTGTCATAAAGTTGTGCTGTTCCATATGGTTTTCTCAGACTGATTTTTTGGAAGTGGATTGTGGAGGTACTCCTAGTTGGATTCAAAATCCATCTTTTGTGTTTGCGACCTCGTGCTTAACTGATTGTGCCAGCCAGTCATTCTCTGTATATTCTCTTTGTGAATACCAACGTTTTGAATAACGGTGGCAGAAGAAGAATTTATTCTTTTGAGTTGTAGTGTTGTAGAAGAGTACTAAGTAATAGCCCATGGACAGCCAAAAGAACAAACAGGTATTTCTTTGAAAAAGTGCAACCAGAGTGCTCTCAGGAGACAAGGATGGTGAAGCTTTGTCTCATATACTTTGGACATGTTGCTAAGAGAGGCTCTTCCTTGGAAAGGAACATCATGCTTGGCAAGGTGAAGGGTCAGCAAAAGAGAGGAAGGTGGCTCTGAAGATAATGTACACTAAATGGGTGGTACCGTGAGAACTCCGGTGTTCCTTTCCTAGCAGTTCATTGCCCACTTAGCTCTTGACCCTACCTGCATTTTGGTCTGCCCCGAAAAGAATCCTCATGTTGATTCACTGCCATTATCCCGTGAGTTCCTGCTGTTCTGATCAGAGGAGGGAGTACTCATAGCAGTCTAAATTGGAATCATCATTGCAGTTTCCCAAAGATACATTATTTATAAGAGTAGTTAGGTTCTGGATTATGAGGAAGTGGAATTATATAACCTAAAGGGCCTTGTCTTGTGATGTTGTTGTTGTTATATGCCCTCAAGTCCACCAAAACTCATGAACAATGGCTCTCAACCGTGCCCTGTACTAAGCCAGCTTCACCATCTATGACACATTTGACTCCATTGTTACAGTCACTGTGTCAGTTCATCTCATTGAAAGTCTTCCTCTCCTGTGCTGCACCTCTGCCTTTCAAAGCATGATTTCCTTCTCCAAAGACTGGCTTCTCCTAACAGCATGTCCAAAGTATGTGAGATGGAGTTGTACTATCTTTATCAACAAGTACTACTCTTTATTTAATAATTGGGTCATAGCCCCTTAGGAAAAGTGTCAGTCATGTGCCAGGCACAATATAGGACAATTTACCTATGCTCTGGTGACCTGTTGGTAAGGAAATGCATTGGCAACTCAGAGGCACACCTTACAAACTCACCAGCTGCTCTGCGAGAAAAAAATGAACTATCTCCTCCAGTGCAATTGAAATCCCACTTGAAGAGTCAGCTATGAGTTGGTTCTGATTCAACGTTACACAACCACAACAGTAACTGGTAATCAGAACTTCACGTTGTGTGCTGCTTAACACACCATCTTGCCTGGCTCTGATTATGACTTCCACTAACCCTCTAGGTGACCAGGCAGGGCTGGGATGGCCAAAGCTCCCCAGGCTGTTCCCTTTTAGCTGCGACAGCATCTTAACTCCAGGGTGTTATGCAAATAATATAATCTCCTGTGAGAGCCTTGATGTGAAAAGGTTTGTGAAAACTGATCCAGATAATCTTCACACCAAAATACATTAACACTTCACACTCTGATGCATAACACCTTTCATCCCCCCCAAATTGTGTGATCTCAGCGGAAATTTAAACTCCAGGGTGGTTAATAACTTCACTGAGTTGTTCTACTGAGCGTGGTTGTGGTAGAATGTGAATTCAGCTCTGCCTTCTCTATTCAGCGCTTACACTCTGATAAGCTTTGGTCTTGTGGCCAATTAGTGGCACAATAGAGCCTTTAAGCCAAAGGCTCCTGACACATATGGGTTGAGTAAACTTTTTGTGGACAATCCTGGCAATGTAACTTCCACTGTTGTAAATCATAATGTTCCAGGAGTCCTCGTAGCACAATGGATAAGTATTGGCTGCTAACTGACAGGTCAGTGGTTCAAACCTACCAATTGCTCTGCAAGAGAAGAGATTTGCTGATCTTCCCCTCATAGAGATTTAAAGCCTAGAGAACCCTGTAGAACAGAATTCCTCTGTCATGTTGGGTCATGAGCTGGAATTGACTCCGCATACAACAACATTGTTATAAATAAATTTGAAGAACAAATCCTGGAGTCTTAACATCTATTAAATATCCTTTTTAAAAACCACTTGTTTATAATTGATGGCATCTACAGGCCATGGTTTTTGCAATCACTTGTTATGCATCAGAGAGTTGGACAATGACTACGGAGGCTAGAAGGAGAATTGATGATGCCTTTGAGTTCTGGTACTGAACATACAATGGACTGCCAAGAAAACAAACAGATTCATCATAGAGAGGGTTAAACCAGGCTACTCCTTGGAGGCAAAGATTCTGGGGCTTTGTCTGACATACTTTGGACATGTTGTAAGGAGAGACAGGTCTTTAGAGAGGGACATTATGCTGGGTAGAGGGACAGCGCAGGAGGGGAAGACCCTCTATGAGGTGGATTGATTCAGTGACTGGGGTAATCGGGATGGGTGTGTCAGAGGCAATGAGATTGGCACAGGATAGAGCACGTTTTAGGGCTGTTTTACATAGGGTCGCTATGATTCGCAAACGACTCGACGGCACATAACAACAACAACAACATATTTGTTAACATTTTCTACCCAGAGTGTGGTTACTCTCAGACCGTTGACTGTGATTATAGAGAATTTGCAGTCAATGTATGCCTCATCTGGATAAGTCAAGGTTTTGAGTTTTAAGGATACCTTCTCTAGGATTACAATGTGTTTTAAGAAAGTAATTGTCTTTGATAGAAGGGAATGCTGAGATAAATTTGAAGATCTTGGTTAAAAGTATCCCCTGCTTAGTGGCTGACAGGGTAGTGCTAACTGTAGACCTTGGAGTAGCTTTGTTCTCCCAATGATTGTATGTAAATACTGATGTTTAATCTGTGGTTCAGAGATTACAAATAAATTGTCACAGTCATTTATCCTTTAAATGGAAAGTCTGAGCCTTAAATCCCATTCTATTGTGTCTTTGTACTCAGATTGCTTTCATTTAGTCTGTGTTTTCTTAGTTTACAAGTCTGTTGGCCTAGGAAGAGCATAGCATACATGTGTAAATCTTCAAATCCTTGTAATTTTTTTTAAAACCCATAGTATCTTTGCTTTGCTTCCTTAAAGGCAGTCTTTGAACCATAGGAAAGAGCTATCTTCATGGTATGCATGTGTTCAGAATGAGTCATGGATGGTCAGGTGTGATGTGAACCCTTGCCCTTTCTTTGTGTAAGTCTGGAGATTGTTTATTCCTGCTGGCCAAGGACTCTTAGAGGACATTTGCTAGTCTTAGAATGTCTAAGATATGAAGGGAAACTTCATTACTGCCAATTTTTAGGCTCAGATATTAATTGCTATCACAGACTGAGTTGACGTGTAAAAAGCAATGAGAATGATTTTCCGTGGAACCTCGATTTGTATTTTCAGTCTCTCATTGCCCTCAACTTAGAACTCATGAATTTTCAGAAACTGTAAATCATACTGGAGGAGAAGGCTCACCCTTTTACCTTGTAGCTGCTGGTTTATTTAAACCACCAGAGAGCCCCTGTTTTGGGATTTAGCAGCACAACCCTCTATGGACTACATCTCCAGAGTTTCCTAAGCTTTCTTTATAGTTGACCGTTTTAGCCCATCAATTTCATGTTCCTGACTGTATACCTTTGGAATAAAGTGCTTTCACATATATTGTCTTTGCTCTAAGAATGATTATATTAGGTGTAAATACAGATGATGAATCTGTGCTTCAGAAGATTAAATTACTCATCATGAATAATTTATCCTTGAACTCTGAATCCTAGTCTTCATCTCATAATATTTTTCCTCACTACATGTTTTCTTAGTCTTCATAGCCATTGGCTTTGGAAAAGTCTGTTGAACAAGTGTAGCTCTTTAAATACTCTTTTTTTTTGTTTTTTTTTTTTAACAAACCAAAGCATTCTTTCATTAAGGAACAGCCTATGCAGGTTACCATTGAACAGCCAGTGGTTTATGCAATGAAACTAGGGTTGAAATTAAAATTCTTATAAAATATTAATTTCTATCTGGTCTGAAAGGAAATTTTAAAACATAATGTGATATTTAAGAAGAATCATATGTGGGAAAAGTGGAATGTTTTAGTTGACTTCATTAACGATCTTTTATTTCAATTTCAAGGAATCATGCTAGTTGACTTAGGGGTATATACTTACAGTAATTCACAGTGCTCATGTTGCCCAAGACTTATGAAAATAATCTTAATAGAGTTCATTACTATTATTTCATGCTTTCACAATTTTTCTCCTGCCACATGGACCCTCTAGAGAGTGGGGAACTGCAGGATTTAAGTGCTCCTTCCCTGTTCCTTATTAAAAAATTGCTGGCATATAAAAATACTAAATATTAGGTGAACCACTGATGTGCTACAAGTATTTGATACAGTTTCCTAAGGGGGAATAGAAATGTCTTGTGAGGCCTAATTTTATCACTAAACATTTTTCAGCAGTTATACTTGAGAAGGATGCAAACACATTCATTTTCCAAACAGATTTCTGTGAAAAAGCTACTGTTGTTATGAGCAGAATTTGACAATAACTCATAGTGCTCCTATGAACAACAGATGCTTAAGCTTATTGTTACAACCAGCTGTGTCATTCCTCCTCGTTGAAGGCCTTTCTCTGTTTCTATGATCTAAGACCTTTCTCAGCATGGTGTTTTCTTTGTCACCGCTCCTTCCACTCCTCCACCCTCTAAAACATATCCAAACTATGTGAGATGGAGTTTCATAGAGTTTCACCATTCTTGCCTCCATGAAATACCCTTGGAAAAAGAGCAAGGGCCTTGTGGGATGGCCATATCTGATCTTTATTAACTTTAAAAAGGGAGACTGTCCCTGACAACAATATCAACAACACAGAAGCAATTTCTGTGAGGTCAGACATGGACCTTATACTCTGATACCTCTTTCTACTCTTTCTATTACCAATCTTATTGCTTTGTTGAGTCCAGAATACCTATGCAGTATTTCACAGACCACACAGAACCCTATGAGGAAATAAAATTGTTATAATCCAGGCTACTAGCAGAATACAGTCAGGATAGATTCCAAATGTGCTTTCAGACAACTTAACCTTGAGCTTCACAGCTTTAGGCAGTGTTACAAAGTTCTCAGTCCTGTGAATTATGGCCCCCACCCCCATTTGTTCAACGAACTTGGGAAAAGGCTTTTATTTTAGCTCCAGTTCTAATGGTGTAGCTGTCCCAAGTTCCCGTCTGTAGAGCTTATCTTTCAATACCATTTTTCTAGCCGTTATTTGATTTTGCTATGTCAATGGGTGGAACTATGCAAATAGGGTGTGTTGGCTTATCCACAAAGGGATTGTCTATCTACCATTCCACAAGGGGATTCACCAGTCTCAAAAATCTGTAAAAGGATTGGCTAGTCTCACCAATATATTGACCAGCTCTAGCCAGAAGAATCAGAATCCTCCCCAATCAGAAAAGAGAGACTTATCCACTCCAATGAAGAGGAGGCAGGACAGTGTATGATATGCTTCAGACAATGGCAACAGCCATGACTGAACAGGAGAATTGATGTGAGGTGGGACTTTGGTGATGAGGAGGGTAGCCAGTATTGGCAGGACTGAGAACATTCCTGGACAATGGAGAGAGCTAGTATTGGCAGTCCTGAGAACTTAGTTTACAGTTGGGAGAGGGAAGCCGATATTGACAGGACTGAGAACTTTGAAACACCGTAAGGCTTAAGTCTGAGGTGCCTGTGTGCGCATATTGAGAGCTGTATTGACTGTATTGTTATTAATATGAATTATAACCCTTTGACTTCCCCAATATGATTCTGTGTGGTCTTTAGGCCATCACATTGACTTACTGCAAAGCAGTAAGATTGGTGTTGAGATGAGTAGAAGAGACATGGAGGGGCATGTCTGAACTCATGAGAATTTTGTTATTAATGCTGTGGATGGGGACGGGGACAGTTGCCTCCTGTGACGTTAGTAAAGGTCAGATATGGCATTCCCTATGTGGTCCTTGCTCTTTTTTACACCATCTCATGTCAAGTCTCTGGTTCTCTGCTGTGGTTTTTATGACTATAGGCCCTCTTACTTCCTCTTTTCCTGATGGAGAAGATCCTCTTTGTGCTGTTGGATCTTCTCAATTTAATGGCAAGACTGCCCAGTCTCTTTGTGGATTGGTGAGACTTTCCCAGTCCTCTTGTGGATAGCCTAACATGTCCTATCTGCATATTCCTGCTCATGACAAAGTCAGGCAACGGAAGAAAAGCCATTTTGAACAAACCCTTAACTCCACAACCCTGGTTTCACTTCCTCCGAGACAGATTTGTTTGTTCTTTTTACAGTCTAAAGAATATTCATTCAGTACTGTTCACCAACACCACAATTCAAAGACATTGATTTCTCTTCAGTCATCTTTATTTGTTTCAGGTAATTACTAAGGAAACTTTTTCATTAATTTTGAGGCTATTTCAGCCTTATATTTCCTGTTTTCTTGGTAATGATTGGAATGCTGAAGGAACATTTACTCATTGTTTCTTTTTATTTATAGGAGGAAAATAATTAATGATCAAGTTGGATCAGTTAATGTTTTCAGGAAATAACATTTTTGTAGAAGTAAAAATGAAAGCTTCTAAGACTTTTACCTATGAACAGTTTAGACTCATGCTTTTAGCTTCATTTTAAAGGAATAGGCTGAGCTTCTTGATTTCATTCCATGCATATCATTGTTTTTTCCAAGTTGTAGGACATCATGAAATAAATTTATTTAATAGAGGCTAGAACTTGTTTAAAATAAATAAGATAGAATGGAATAGGCTAGAATGGCTTGAGGGAAACAAATACCAGCATATGTTATATGTAGTCAAGATAAAAAAAGTATGAAAGGGGAGCTCTGGTGGCCTAGTGGCAAGGAGCTGCAACTACAGTCCCAGAGGCGAACGGTTCGAATCCACCAGATGCTCTGCCGGGGAAGGAGGGACAATTTCCTCCTGTACCAGTCAGATCTGATTTGACGGTACACGCACACAAAAATAATAAAATAAATATAAAAAAATGTGAATGTTTTAAAAAAAAGTATGAAAATTATGTTTTGAATGTTTATAAGTATATATGTATGTTGTTGTTGTTATGTGCAATCGAGTCATTTGCGACTCATAGCGACCCTTTGTACAAGAGCTCTAAACGCTGTTCTATCCTTTGCCAACCTAGCAATCTCAAAGGCATTTATTCCCACTGCTTCAGTCACAGAATCGCTCTATCTCATCGAAGGTCTTCCTCCCCTTCGCCGCCCCTCCACTCTGCCAAACATGATGTCCCTCTCCAAGGACCAGTCCGTCCTTGCAACATGCCCAAAGTACGTCAGATGAAGCTTGAGAATCCTTGACTCCAAGGAGCATTCTGGCTTCACTTTCTCCAGGACAAACCTGTTTGTTCTCCTAGCAGTCCATGGTATATGTATATGCATATATGTATATGCATATGTATTTTTCCAATCAAAATGTAAAATTATTTTTATTGTGAGTCATGATCAAAAAGTTTGAAAACTGCTCATTGTCTTAGAATATTCTTTAGTGGTTAATATTGTGGGACTGAGGTTATTTGTCATCATTATAAAGTGAGTTTCTTTGAAATGTATTGATTTGAAAATATATTAGCCAATTATTCAAAGACAGCTGTGCATAAAATATCTGCTCTCTAAATCTGCTTTACCACACCATCATGTACTATAATATTACTATAAAACTAATTTTTAGGACCAATTTTATGCATAGATTTTCTTTCAAGTAAAATCTTAGATTGATCTGAACTATCCAAGACACTAGAGAGAAACTCAAGACAGCCATACCCTGAGCAAAACACCACATAGGATTTTTATGAGGACAAAGCATCAACTTTTGGTTTTTGGCTCTCTGTAAATTTCTTCTCTACAGAACTACTTACCAACTTTGTGTGACTTTGGCTTCTTGGGGTTCTTGTATATTAGCTAGTCAGTGACTACTCATAGCTACCCTATGAACAACCGATTTGAATCTTGTATGCTGCACCATCTTCATGACCTCCAGTAGGCACTAACCCATTGTTACAGTCACTGCATCAGCCACTGTCTTGAGGATCATCCTCTCTTTCTCTAATGCTCCACCAATCCTAGCATGATGCTTATGTCTGAGGACTGACCCCTCAAACATGCCTAAAATATGGGAGATGAAGTTTCACCACCCTTGCCTCTAAGGAGCACCCTGGCTGCTCTTCCTCCAAGACAGACTTGTTTGTTATTTTGTCCGTGGGATATTTAGCACTGTTTGCCAGCACCATAATTGAATGACATCAGTTCTTCCTCTGTCATCCTTATTCATTATCCAACTTCCAGATGGTTAGGGAGCAGTTGTAAATAGTGTGGCCTGGAACAGGCATTCCTTAATCTTTAAACTTTTCTAGAAATAAAAATAATAATTGTATCCACTTTATTGGTGGATAATTTGATGAATTAAAAGTCACAGTCTTTAGAATCATGTTTCTATAAAAAAGCACCAACACATTTTAATACAAATCATAGCTTAAATGAGGAATACAAAAATTAATTAATAGGGGGAATGAGAAAAAAAGAATACATTGGAGAAAATGACAAAAAGTAAATGTACAAATACAAAGCTTTGTGAAAATATTCAGATGTTTATTTATCCACTAAGTAGCCCCAGAGAGGAATTGCGTGGCCAACCAAAGTCAGGCGGCTCGACTGCTTCTTCAGAGAAAGATGGGAAGTCTCCCTTCATACAATTTATAGCCTCTGGAAACCCATTGAAGGGTCAGCTATGAGTTGGTTCGTACTTGGTGATGGTGATCAACAAGGAACCCTGGCAATGTTTGGTACAGGGGGTAACTTACTAGCCTGTTAACCAAAAATGTCAGCAATTTCAGCCGACCGCTGAGAAAAAGATGGGCAGTCTCTCCAAGTGAAGACATGTACAGCCTCTAGAACTTTATAGAGGCTTGATTTGACTTGAAACCGTATTAATCACAGTGGGTTATGCGTTCACTAAAACATACTCATGTTTATTTATCTACTAAAACATATTCATAAACACATTCTGGTTAGTCAAGGAAAGACCTGTGATTTCCAGACTCCAAATAAAAAGATTAGCATGTGAAAAATTATTGATTAAAGCTTCCTGCCACCCCACTTTGTTGTTGCTGAGCCCTTTGCCTGTGTCTCACCTTGAAACTGTGGGATTGAGTGACTTTTACCACAGATAGAAGGAAACCTTTCCTTTTTTCAGCCAGGTAGGTTCTTCAGCAAGAGAAAATTGAGTTCTGAACCAGAAAATGTGTTTTCGCTCACAGCTTAGAAGCCTTGTAGTTCATACTTGCACTTCAGCTGTTGATGATTTTAGTGGAGAGTTTCCTTTCTCTTCCTCCAACATGTGTGTCTGAAAGTTCCACAGTCCTCACCCCCTCCACCCTCATAAATCATCTGCCGTGGCATATCCTCCCACCTTCCCTGCTTGATTAGTCCTCTGGAGGCCTAGCTGAGATATGTCACTTATGCCTCTCAAACCCTCTCCACTAACATTCCGGGTTTTAAATGATAAGGCTTTACCCAATCTTTCTGCCTTATCTCCTACTCTGATTGTCTGTACATGCTTTACACTTTATACCCTGTAAGAACTTTGCCTTCTACGTACAAAGGACTTCCCTCTCTTTTCTGTAGGGAGATCTGGAAGTGTAGGAGTAGGGTATCCAAAGGGAGTTGCACCGCTAACTCAAAAGCAGTGCTTCTCTGGCTATTCGAACCCACCCTCAGCTCTGTGGGAAAAGGGAGCACCCTTCCCTTGTGTAGCTCTGATAATCCCCTAGAGGCTCAGCCATAAGTCAGTTGTAACTCCGTGACAGTGAGGTTGAGGGTTTACTTTCTGTATACCATGATGTGCACATTGTCTTATCCAAACCTTTTCCTCCAACTGTGACACTGTTTTCTTGAAACTTGTTATTTCCTAGAACCGCTATGTTCCCCCCCCCCCC
>NW_006399752.1:2914720-2917152 GCF_000299155.1 Elephantulus edwardii | reverse complement strand
ATTGGGTTGCAACTCTTTTTCATGCTTTAAATAGAGTGTTCCTCATACTGCAGTAGACAGTGACAGCCCTGTAAGAATTTGATATTCATAACGTACCATGGACTGCCAAGTGAACAAACAGGTCTGTCCTGAAGAGGGAGAAACCAGGTTGCTCCTTGGAGGCAAGAATTGTGACGCTTCCTCTCATATCCTTGAGGCAGGTTGCTAGGAGGAACCAGTCCTTGGAGGTCATGCTCAGAAGAGTGTCAATGCAGAAGAGGAAGTTCCTGGATGAGGTAGATTAACACAGTGACTGTGACAATGGGTGCAGCAGGCATACCTGAGACCATGAGATTAGATCCAGATAGGACAGAGTTCAGAGCTATTGTTCATAGAGTCTCTATGAGTTATAGTTGACTCAACAGCTCATAGCACCACCTCCAACACAACAGATTTGGTGAGAACAGCTGGCCAGGCTAGTTGTAGCAGCCTCTGATATATGAAAAAAGCAAGCCAGTAACAAACATGCTCCTACATTTTTTTAGTAAACATGTTATTGTTTGTTGATGTTGTAAAGTATTTATGTTTGTAAAGCTCTTTACCTGCTGATTACTTCTTTTCTTATGTTCATAATTCAAATGAATGTTTGTGTGTCACTGTAAGCTTTCCCCCTTCTTATTACTACTCTAACTTGTGATTGCTGTGATACTAAACACTGTGACACTGATGTGTCAAATGCAGTAATGGTTACCCGTGGTGGACAGTGTTTGGTGGAGCTCCCAGATTAAAACAGGCTTTAAAAAAGGGATCTTAGGTGACCCTAGTCTATGGGGAGTTACACTGCTAACTCAAAGACTAGTCTTCTCAAAAAATCAAATCCACTAGGAAAGATGGGCAGTCTCCTCCTGTGCGATTTACAGGCTTCTGAAAGCCTGCTAGAGGGTCAACTATGAGTCAGTTCTGACTCAAAGTCAATGAATAGTATAAAAGCTTAATTCTGTAGGTACTTTATGTGGGATTCTTCAGCCTCTCTAGTTAGGTCAAGTTGGATGTAAATTCTGAGGCATCACTTAATACTGTTGTTATGTATTGTTGAGTCAAAACCAACCCATCGCTGGCTGACCCTCCAGCAGGTTTCCAGAGGCAGTAAATTCAACAGAAAGAAATTGCTCATTTCTCCAGCAGAACATCAGGTGGATTTAAACCACATACCTTTCGTTTGCCTTCACAACTCTTTACCATTAGGCCATAAAGGATTCTTCGGCTTCTCTCTGAGTTAGATCAGGATGGACTTAGAGGCATCAGTTAATGTAGTAATTAACTTATCTCCTGAAGAACTGGAAAAGTTGTTTGCAAAATGGAAAAAAACAAACAAAAAGAGGGCTTTAATTTTTTTTTAAAAAAGGTTAAGCTTTTGTCAATGTAGTATTCTTCCATCATTCATTATCATAATATAGACGCTATGCCTGACTTCAGAATCATGAGATCTTTTGGGTGAAAGGCAGAGGCCATCTGGAGTGTACACCAGGCCCAGTCTCCACTGCATCTTACAGACAGGCTATTTAATTTTTCCAGGAGCTAGTTTTGAGATTTTTGGTTTGTCATTTCTAGAATCTGAATTTCTTTTTTTTAAACTGGGCCTTTGTTTGTTTGATTCTTTTTTTCTTCTTTCTCTTTCCAGTTTTTCTTTTTCTTAATTTCTCAGAGATGACTTGTAATGAATGTTGGGGGGTAGGTGCTTTTTTGTTTTGTTTTTTTAAATGAGTGTGACTTTTTTTTAAACTCCCGTCTTGCTTCATCAACTGGAAACTTGAACATATTTTTAAGTAGCTAAGGCCCTTTTCTAATTTTTATTGCTCATCCTAAATTTCAATTACTTCTTAGCAATAAATACTTCATTCATCTTAGTTTTTGTTTATTCCTTTTGATATTATTGTCATCATTATGTGCAATCAAGTTGGAACCAATTCATAGCTGACCCTGTAGCAGGTTTTTAGAGGCTGTAAACTGCATGAGAGGAGATTGTCCACCTTTACCTACAGAGAATTTGGTAGATTAGAGCCACATGCCTTGAGATAGCAGTAACTCCTTACCACTAGGCTACTACTAAGAAGTGTTGAGCTAGGTGTCTGTGCATCAGAGGACTGGGTAATGACTGAGAATGACTGAAGAAGAATCGATGCCTTTGAGTTGTGGTGCTGGAGAAGAGTCTTGAACATATTGTAGACCATCAAGAGAACCAATAGGTCTGACTTAGAGAGGATGAAACCAAATTTTTCCTTGGATGCTAGGAATTTGAAGGTCCATCTCACATATTGTAGGCACTTGGCCAGGAGAGACCAGTCCTTGGAAAAGGATATCATGCTCAGAAGGGTGGAGGGACAGTGTGGGAGAGTAAAGCCCTGGAATAGATGGATTGTTACATTCGCCAGGGCTGTGGAGGTAGGTGTGTC
>NW_006399752.1:2905858-2914620 GCF_000299155.1 Elephantulus edwardii | reverse complement strand
AAGAGCAAGAGCGAGAGAGAGATGTGGTTGGGTGGTCTTCCTTGCTAGGGTACTCAGAAAGTTACCCAGCCTACCATGGGCTTCTTTTTGGCCCTTTGCATGGTCCGTCCTGAATTACACCCAGTAGTGTTCTCATCTCCACTGCCTTAGTTGTCTATTAGAATTTCTTATCAGTTCCATATTTGTCTCAGGGTCCTCAATGTCCTGCACCTAACAGTCATTTCCAGTGAATATGTATTGTTTGTTAAATACAAACCAGTGATTTGCATTCTTGTGAAGACTCTCCTAATTACCCTAGGAAGTAGGTCTCGGCATCATCCTAACTACAGTGAGGATTCTAAACCTCACAAAGTTGGACAACTTGCCCAGTCCTGTAGCTAGTAGTCAGCAGGCTGACCACCCAGCTCTCGTGTACCTGACCTCACGATCTGCACTTTTATTCATTTGCGCCCTATGATAAGTATATTGTATTGGATGTTTTAGAACGTTATGCATTCTCAATTACCAGACTATGTGGGAACTACTGATTTAAAGATAAAATGATTAGCTGTATTGAAGTACTAAACAGGTATTTTCTGTTTTTTAGTACAGAGATATTCTTAGGAACTTTGTAATAGCTAGGGGATTTTTACTCTTTTAAGGAAGCATGGAAAGTCCTTACATAACAACCAAAAAATCAGGAATATCCTGAACTTCCTCTATATTTGGTAGCTGTGCATGAATTCCAATTATTTCTCTTGATTCAGGGTTTGGGGTCCCTAGAGATCAATTACTCCTAGTGGGATGCTTCCATTGTAAGGGCAGTGAATGGCAAGAGGTGCTTGAGCCCAGGGCACATGTTCAAGGCAGCTTATTTCCCTTTTTCTTTGTGCATGCACTTCAGATCATGTTCGTATAAATAAAAATTGGTTATGGGTGCATTTTAGTCTGTGTTCTTTTTGTGATGTATGATGCTAGTGGTCACATAGCCCCTCTGCCCACTTATTTTAACTTCGTGATTCTCACACATCAGTGAAATGATAATGGGCCTGGCTTAAGGATACCTGGTAGTATTGGGTGAAGGCTATTGACTATATCATGGACTTCCATAAGAACAAGCAAATCTGCTTGAAGGGGGTGCAGCTAGATTGCTCCCTAGAAATGCGAATGGTGAGACTTTGTCTCATGTGCTTTGTGCATGTTCTCAGTAGAATCCAGTCTCTGGAAAAGACACCATGCTTGGTAAAGTAGAGGGTCAGTGAAAGTAAGAAAAGACTCTTAATGAGATGAACTAACTCAGTGACTGCAGCAAAGGGCTCAAGCACAGCAGAGTTTGTGAGGATCGCATGGGGGTGGCTAGTGTCTCTTTATGCTCCGAGTCCCTCTGAATCTGAGCCAGCTTGATGGCATCTAACCACAACAAGACATAATGGCTAACATTGAGAAGAATGACAATTCCAGAACACTTAATTGTGCTCCTGTGGAACCTCTACTTAAACCGAGAGGCTATTGTCTGAACAGAGTAAGGGAACACTACATGGTTTAATAATAAGAAACCTGTTTTATTGCCTCAGTGACTAGGGTAATGAGGTTAGGTGTGTCAAAGACAATAAGGTTGGCTCAGATAGAGCAGGGTTCAGAGGTGCTGTACACAGGGTTGCTATGAGTTGCAAGCAACTTGATGGCACATAACAATACCAACAATGTTTAATTAAGATAACTATTTAATCTGTATGCTGAACAAATGATTCAAGAAGCTGGACTCTGTAAAGAAGAATGTGGCATCAGGGTTGGAGGAAGACTCATCAATAACCTTTGTCATGTAGCTGACACAACCTTGGTTACTGTAAGTGAGGAAGACTTGAAGTGCCTATTGTAGAATGTCAAACAAGGCAGCTGTCAATATGGATTGCATCTCAACATCAAGAAAATAAAAATACTTGGCACTGGACTAATAGGCAACATCTTGATGAATGGAGAAAAGATTGAAACTGTCAATGGATTCATCTTACTTGGATCCACAATCAGTACATGTGGCACCAGCAGTCAGGAGATCTGAAAATGTATTTCACTGGAAAAGTCTCCAAATTCTTGAGAAGGAGTGATGTCAGTTTGAGTACTAAGTTATGCCTGATTTAGGCCATGGTCTTTCAGTCACTTGTTGTGCATCTAGGAGCTGGACAGTGAATAAGAATGACACAAGAAGAACTGATGACTTTGAACTACGGTGTCGGAGAAAAGTACTGATTATCCCAAGGACTGCCAAAAGAGCAAACGTGTCTGGGGAAGCCACAGCCTGAATGCTCCTTAGAGGCAAAGATGAAAACTTTGTCTCACACAGTTTGGGCATGTTGCTAGGAGAGATTATTCTTTGGAGAGAGATATCACGCTTTGAACGATAGAGGGACAGCAAAGGAGAAGACGACCCTTAACCAGGTGGATTGACACAGTGGCTGTAGCAGTGGCCTCAAGTGTGTCAGAGATTGTGAGGATAGCACAAGATAAGACAGGATTCATTCAGATCTGTTCATAGTGTCACTATGAGTTGTACTCTACTTAGTGTCACCTAACAAGAACAAAGGTTGTTTGCAAAGGTTTACAATGCCACTGAGCACCAAGAGTGGAATATTGTATATGTCAGCAACTTGGAACTTTTGAGTGTCCAGGAGATGAGGGTGGATGGGAGGGACCTCCAGGATTTCTTTCCAAAGAAAACAGTCTAGCATTTCCTGAGGCAGAAGGTGATGGTGGAAGAAAAGAGAGGAGTCTTATCTCAATATTGTTATTTGAACATACAACTAATTTAATTTGAAGAAGAGCATGGGAGTAGGAAAAGTCAAAGGTAAAATTGAGCGTATTATTTTCAACTGAAATTAGAAATGTACCCTGTTGGTATTGAGACAAGACTTGTTTATGTGTGGAGAATGGACAGATGAAGTGAATTTAAATTGGGCAAGGAGTTGTCAAGGCAAAGAGATGTGGTTTGAATCCACCAGATAGATTCTTCTTGGGAGGAAGATGGGAATTCTCCTCCTGTGCATTTCACAGCCTCTGAAAAACCACTGGAGAGTCAGCTATGAGTTTATTCTGACCCAAAGATGCATAACAACAACTATGAAGAATAACATTACACTAATATAATTTTAAAATGATACGTAATGCATTTATTGAAAAAGGTGAGATAAATAAGATGGCCAAAATATGATCATTTGAACTTGTGAAGTATTTAGAGAGCAATTATTTACATTTCAAGGATTTTTCTATACCACTTTAGAGCCACTAAAACTATACTTTTGAATTTGTTGATAGAAGTTGCACTCTCAAATCAAAGGCAAGCAGTTCAAATCCCATCAGCTGCTCAGTGGGAGAAAGATATGCAGTCCCTTCTTGTATGATTTACAGCATCTGAAAACCATTGGAGATTTAGCTATGAGTTGATTTGACTCGACAGTGCATTAACAACAGCAGGAACAACTATAGCATTTAAAATGGTTTGTACATAAACTTCAAGGGTACAACTGTTTCACAGGCTGAATGGAATAAAAACTGACTTTTAAAGAAGTGGAGTGATTTAAATGAAATCAATGTTGTGAGTGATTTGAGCTAAGACATTGATCATTCCATTAATTTTTCTCAACTGTGTAAGGCTATGCTGTTGTTGATTATGATAGCCATGGTACACAGTCTTCACAATTTAAGGTAGAAGAGATTTAGTTTCAGAAGTTTCATAATATATAATTTGAAGCAGATGAATTTTGATATTTCAGATTAATTTTGTTAGCATAGCAGAAAACTGAACAATAATTTGGTTATTTCATTTCCAGAGGGTAATTGAAGCAGATGCTGTTGAGGTCATTGGAGACTGAGCCATCTCCATTTCAAAAGCTCCATCAGCCTTTTCTGGGAATGAAGGCTTGTCAGGAGTGTAATTATTCTTATTCTGCTAAAGCATTTGCTTCACAAAAGAAACATTTTCAGCTTTTAAACCAAAATTGTAAGCATATATAACCAGGGCAGATTAAAACCTTTTCTTTAATTCTGCATCACTGACCACTTTATTTTTATTTTTGATGTATGTAGATACTTAAGACTTCCAGGAGCTCTTTGACTTAACTTCATTCGAGTCATATGATATTTGTCTTTGCATTTGAAATAATTAATAGTATTATAAGAGAAAGAAATATGTTTCTTACAACTCAGTTTCTGAATCTTTTAAGCATGGAGGGGATGTTGTTGTTAGGTGCTGTTGAGTGAAGTAGTACTCACAGCAACTCTATGATAGACCTGAACCCTGTCCTGTGCCATCCTTCTCAACTGTGACACATTTGAGCCCCTTGCTACAATCACTGTGTCAATCCATCTCACCCCAAATGCAGTCTGTGCTCTTTGTCCTTGTATCCGGTGCTCTTTTACCAGAAATAGCACAAGGGACAGTGTTAACAGGATTGATTTCCTCCTTGTTTCGGGAGTTAGAAGTCTTACTTTGGACTGCTGACTCTAGGGAAAGGTTTTGTCTTCTTTCTGCTCCTTTCAGCGTTTGTGGGTCTAGTGTTCCTTGGAGAGCTCCTTTTATCTTGGCACCAGTCTTCCCCTGGGTCTAGGAGGTTCTCATTGCAGAGGGCCCTGAGCCCAAAGATGCACTCCACTCCTGGCTTTTCATTCATGATGATCTTCACTTCTCTCTCTCTGTCTGTCTCTCTCTCATATGCCCTTACCTTAGATTAGGGTTGTGATCTGAGTAAAGGTGTTGCTTTCTACTCTAATCCACTTACAACTGATTGCTGGATCATATCAGATCACCTCATGGGAGATGAATACATAACTGAACTCATTGACAAGCATGACCCAATTAAGCTGACACATTTTGGGGGGCAATACAGTTCAATCCATGACACCTTTATAGAGATCATTTTTTCAGACGGGCATTAAAGGAACATATCAATGTATATGCATTATAAATTGCAGTATTATCTCTGTTGAGAAATGCCAGGTGCTATGAGAGAGACTTGCCAGGGTGCTGTCGTGAGTTGTATGGGAATCTCAGAATCCCACTATTCTGTCCTCAACTTCTCCATTTCTCTGTTCACTTCTAACAACAGCTACCCGTGCAGCACATCTGTACCCTAACCCACCTTAAGCTAGGTAAGATTTCACATCAGACTGCCAGGTAGATTGACACTGGCTTTTGGCTTGGAAGCTTCTGTAAATAGCCTCACTGCTAATCTGTAAACAACAACTTTGAGATTTTCCTCCTACATCAGGAGTCCAGCTGCAAGCTTTGGAGTACTCTCTGGTTTTCCTCACTTCTGACTTGCTGTTTCTCATTACTCCTTTGAGCTCAGTAATTAGCTGGAACAATTCACAGTATGCACAGCAAGTGCTGTACTCAGAGTTACAGCTTTATTATAGGGGGGGAAAGATACAGACAAGATGCACAAGGCAAAGTCTGGTATTACTCCACGCAGTGCTTCCACATCCCAAATGATGTGCTTACTGCCTTTATGCATTGTGGTCTTTCAACAACCAGGAGCAACTATAGACGGAATTTTCGTTGGGGATGTCATTACTTAATATAGACTCTAACCCTTCTCTGAGGATGGTCAGTATTACACAGTGCTCTTAAGCTGTCGCATGGTGTGTGGTTTTATAATGGCCAGCCCCCCTCGAGGATTTATCACCTTACCTTCTAGTTGTTTAGGCATAATTTGTAGGCCTTGTTATTGTTATGTGGCGTCAGCTCACCTTTGACTCGTAGTGACCCTATGTACAACAGCTCTAAACTCTGCTCTATCCTGTGCCAACCTTATTGTCTCTGATATACCTACCCACATTACCCCAGTCAGTAAGTCAGTCCATCTCATCAAGGGTCTTTCTCTGTTGCACTGTCCCTCTCTAAGACTGGTCTCTCCTTGCAACATGCTCAAAGTATGTCAGAATCCTTGTCCCCAAGGAGTAGCCTGATTTTACCCTCTCCAGGATGAGCCTGTTTGTTTTCTTAGCAGTCCATGGTATATTCAGTACTCTTCTCCAGCACCACAGCTCAAAGGCGTCAATTCTCTATCATCTCTTGTCATTGTCTAGCTTTTTGATGGATAACACGTAATTGCAAAGACAGTGGCCTGTATCAGGGACACCTTAGTCTCCAGACTGACATCATTGCTCTTCATTACTCCAGAGATGTCCCTGTAGTCCTTAGCGACAGCAATTAAAGTTCCATTGGTATTTAAAAAAGAGACCATCTGTTTGACCTAATTCAGTGTAAACACCATAGGTAGTGCCTATTTTGGTTAGGAATAAAATTTACGAAAGACTTCTGGGACAAGTGACTTTTAATCTGACCTCACTAGAGAACAGAAGTTTGTCATGTATTTAAGAAAAGGGCTGAGTAAGGGAAGAGAAGAGGAAGCTTGTCGAGGTTGAAGAAGTACATAAAAACAAAGAATTTAAGTTAGGACAAAGACTGCCCAGTTCTGGATCAAGAACCACGTTGGCTGGAACACAGTGCATTTTAGGAAAGCTCGGACAAAGTGCAGAGCCAGACTGAGCCAGCTCTTGTAGGGCCTTGTTGGTTATGTTTAGGAATTTGGGTTGAGCAACTTAATGGATGGTGGGATTATGCGTTGAAATTGGGAACACTGGGGTAAGATCAGTTTTCACAGGGAGTGTCCGGAATTTAAGTTTGGATATGTGACATTTGAAAGGATCAGCAGCAGTGCAATGGCTCTGATAGTGAAGATGATGCAGGGACCAAGTCCTGTTTCATTCTGATGTACATAGGGTGGCAATGAGAGGGAACCTAACGGAATAACATGGGACATCCCAAGGGAACTGCCAAATGCACAGATAGTAATGTGAATCTGGAGTAAAACAAATATTCTGGGGTGAAGTAGAAATTTGAAAGGGATTGACCTCAGCCATCGAAATGCATAATATCATGCAGTCAGAGAGTGTAAAGTGAGGAGAGAGTTGCCTGGAATGGGGAAGCAGAACTGGGAGTTCTGGCATTCAGAGGTACAATACAGAAAGAGAAGTAGCATGATTTTTGGAAAAGGTCAAATCATAGCAACTGAGAGAAGTGAGCATTTTAAGAAGAAAGGAGTGGTCAGCAATTTTGAAAGCAACTAAGAGGTACAGGATGGAAAGTATCTTGGGTACATTGTTGTTGTGGGTCATCGAGTTGGAACCAACCCATAGCTAACCCTCTGGAAGGTTTTCAGAGGCACCTAATCCCACCAGAGGAGTTTGCCCATCTTTCTCCCATGGAGCAGCTGGTGGATTTGAACCACATGCCTTTAGGATTGCAGCACAGCAGAGAAGCCATTTTGAGTTGAATAGGACGAAAGGGAGTGTAAACCAGACTTCTGTGCAAGTCTATGAATTTGGCTGAGAAGAGAAGCCAGAAATAAGGATGTTTGCAGGAAGGGAAATGTAGGCAGGAGGCGTCAAGGAAGATTGTTTTAATGATGAAAGAGGAGGGTGAGTGAGGTGATCCATCAGAAGGGGCAACTCGAACACTGACCCCTCTATAAAGACCCTATGAAGTTAACAAGGTAATAAAGCAGAAGAGAAGTTAGAGGAGCTAACATACACCTTGTCTACCCAGGGCTCTGTACATGTCCTAAAATTTCATTTGTGAGGATTCTTCTGCCAATCTTTTTGCAGACTGCTTTTCCTGAGACTTGTTCTGTGCCTGGAATTTTTATTGACAACTCAAAACAGCTGCATATAGGAAATGATATTATTTTCTTCATGTAACAAGTAAGGAAATAGATTTGGGATGGTATTTCCTAACTCCCCAACTTAAATGGCAAGTAATGGATGCAGCATTTTTTTCTATTTGTATCCTATTCTAAAATCTGTATGGTAACTGCTTCTCCCTGGCCACTAGTTACCTTTGAGTAGATTCTGGCCCATTATAAGCCATACATGTCAAATTCAAGCTGTGTTCCATAGAGTGTTCAGTGACTCCTTTATTTTCTTTTTAAATTTATAGAGTTGTCTTCTGGTGTGTTTCTAAGGAGGACTTGAACCAGTAACCTGTCACTTGACAGCCTTCAGTTAGCCATTTGCATCAAGTCAAGTACAGCTCATAGCGACCTTATGAACAGTTCAGAACCTTGTCCTATCCTTTGCCATCCTCATAATCTCTGACACACTTGAACCCATTGCTGCAGATACTATCAGTCCATTTCATTTAGGGTTTTCCTCTTTATTGCTGGCCCTTGTTTTTTCCCAAGCATGATGACCCTTTCCAAGGAATAGTCTCTCTTAGCAACATGCCCAAAATATGTGAGATGAAGTCAAGGATGGTGAAACTGTCTTTGCATCACAAGTACACCCCAAAATAATGAGTATAATTAGAATAATTCTGTTTGTAGACATTTTCCATTTTATTGTTAAAGAAAAACATTTTATAGAATTTTTATGTAAAAAGTTTATGACAGATCGACTTTACAGTTGTTGTTATGTGCCATCGAGTCACTTGTGACTCATAGCAATCCTATGTACAATATCCCTAAACCCTATCACAGTGATAGAATCAATTCATCTCATCAAGGGTCTTCCTCTCTTGAACAGATCCTCCACCCTCCTAAGCATGACGTCCCTCTCCAAGGCCTGGTCCCTCCTTGCAACATGTCCAAACTATGTCAGATGAAGCTTCAGAATCCTTGCCTCCAAGGAGCAACCTGGCTTCGTCCTCTCCAGAACGAACTTGTTTGTTCTCCTAGCAGTCCATGGTATATTCAGTACTCTTCTCCAGTACCACAGCTCAAAGGCAACAA
>NW_006399752.1:2898279-2900353 GCF_000299155.1 Elephantulus edwardii | reverse complement strand
CTGTCCTGTGCCATCCTTACATTTCCTGACACACTCGAGCCTATTTTGGCAGTCACTGGTCAATCCACCTGGTCAAAGGTCCTCCTCTCCTTCACTGACCCTCTGCCTTTCTGAGTATCTTGCTCCTCTCCAAGGAATAGCTCCTCCTAAGCAACATAGCAGAAGCTTTATCATTTTTACCTCCAAAGAGCACTCTGGCTCCACTTTCTCCAAGATGTATTTGTTTGCTCTTTTGGCTGTCCATGGGATGTTCAGTGTTCTCCAGCACCACAGCTCAAATGCATCAATTCTTCTTCTTTCCTCCTTATTAATTGTCTAGCTCTCAGATGCACAGCAAGTGCTCAGAAAGACCATGGCTTGGATCAGTTGCACCTTAGTCCTCAAACTGACATCATTACTCCTTAATAACTTGGAAAGGTCCCTAACTGCAGACTTTCCTAGTCCAATATGTCTCCTCTTAAACAGATTATCTTTGATAACTTCTTTTTTATTTTTTATTGGTTTGCTTACAAGGTTCTTATACATTGTGTTTTACACTATTCTTTATTCACATTTTGTTTCATACAATCATTACCATACATTATGTTTTAGAAAATGAAACACCATTAGACCTTAGGCATCATTACTCTGTCTTTTCAGGTCCCTTCTGATTCTTCCCATATCTTTCACCCACTCCCTCCACCACCAAATTGTGCAACCCTGTGACTTTACCCCTATCCATCCTCACCCCTCTGCTTTCACCTCTTCCCCTCTTGGGTCCCTGTACATGTTTTACTAGTTACCCTTCTATTTTTACAATAATAATCTTAGGGAGTATTTGTCATTATGAGACTGAGTTAGTTTACTCAGCATGATGCTCTCTGTCTCTCCCAAGTTATGTACTTTTTAAAAATTTTATTAATTTTAATGAACATTTACAGAGATTTGGGATTTCCATTCATTCATTGTTGCACTATTTTCTCTACCCTCCCCCCAGTTCTATCTTTGATAACTTTTAAGAGACTATCAGCCACTGTCATTTATTGTACTAAGCCTGATTTACTGTGCCAGAAAAAATATTAGTTGTTTCCATCTCTCTTGGCAGAGATCTGAAATAGTCTATTTTTATTTTAACTATTTAAAGGATAAACAAAAGGAAGCCTGAATACGTCTTATACTACCTGACAGGTAAAAGAAAGCACACTCACTCATTGGTTGAGCTCAAATTAAAGATTGAATTTTGCAGTTTGGACAGGACAGATGAGTCTATGAAGTTCACAAATGATTGGTTTTAAGCAGTCTGTTTTCATTGGCCAGTAAAGTGCCTTCAGTTAGGACTTGTGAGAGCCACAGTTAATAAGGATGGTCAAAGGTCACAATTTCGTTGTGTTTTTAAATCTTTGGCTGGTAGGGCGTTCAAAGCTCATAACCGCTTTGTATGGAATAGCTCCAAGTTCGCCTCCTGGGCAGGTGCTGCAGCAAGTATCAAGGTCTCTGACAGAGCTCGTGAGAGCTGCTTAGAGCCCTGTCAGCCCTACTTCCTGTATCTGGTGGCCTGTGGTAAAAACTGCTCTGTAATCTCAAAGACATGTGGTTCAAATCCACCAGCTCTCTGAGGAAGAAGGATGGGCAGTCTCCTCCCATAAGATATACTGCTTCTAAAAGCCCAGCTGGAAAGGTCAACTATGAGTTGGTTTCAACTTGACAGCAAACAGCAACTGGATGGTCAAGATATCATGTCTTTCTGACATCATCAGACTGTTGTGTCTGTCACAGCTTGGCTACTTCATCTTCTTTTTTCTCTGCCATTTTTTCTGCCCACCACAATGCTGAGCCTTAAGGTTTCAGTTTCTCTCTGCAATTTCTGAATAGTTTGCTTTCTTTCTTCTTACATAAATTATTTCCACCCAATCTCCAGAAATCATATTTAATGAAACATATTTATTCCAAAAGGAAATTCCTACCCCAATCTGTGTTGCCATGGAGTGAAGCATTTAGTCTTAGAAAGCTGCATGATTTGTTGATTTGGTATTGTTGTTGTTGTTGTTGTTGTTAAGTGCAATGTAGTAATTAACTTATCTCCTGAAGAACTGGA
>NW_006399752.1:2895835-2896665 GCF_000299155.1 Elephantulus edwardii | reverse complement strand
TGCCCTGTCCTGACACCTATCCTGACTCATTGACTCTGACACACCTAACCCATTACCCCAGTTACTATGGTCAATCCATCTCATCCAGGGTCTTCCTCTCCTGCGCTGTCCCTCTACCCTTTCAAGAATGATATATTTCTCCAAGGATGTCCCTCCTGGCCATGTGCCCAAAGTATGTGAGACAGATGTACTGTTCCAGTCATTTTTTTTATAATCTTCAGCAGAACTTTGCTCGTGTATGATTTTAATGATATTGTTTAATACCCTCAACACTCTCTCAGGACACCTTTTTGGCATAGGAATAAAAATTGCATCTCTTCCAGTCCATTGGCCATGTAGTTGTCCTCCAGATTTCTTGGAACAAACTGGTGAGACCATATCCAGGGCAGCATGTTTCTTGATATTTGTCAAACATGAAGGTATCCATCAATTCAAGGGGCTTTGTATGTGCCAGTTCCTTCAGAGCAGCTTGAACTTACTTCTTCATCACTATTGCCTGTTGATCATATGTTATTTCATGAAATTCTTCTGTGTCAGCCAATTCTTTTTGGTACAATGACTGTATACTCCCTCCATCTTTTAATGCTTCCTGGATCATTCAGTATTCTACCCATAACATCCTTAAGCATTGCAACTCAAGACTTAAATTTGTTCTTCAGTTCCTTCAGCTGCTGAGTGAGTTGAGCCCTTTTGATTTTCTGACTCCAGCTCTTTGCACATTTCATTATTGCTTTGCTTTGTCTTCCTGAGCTTCCCTTTGAAATCTTTTACTCAGAACCTTAACTACTTGATTTCTTCCCACTGCTTTGGCTTCTTGGTACTACTCTAGC
>NW_006399752.1:2882045-2883649 GCF_000299155.1 Elephantulus edwardii | reverse complement strand
CCATCAGGTGAAGTCCATGTGTATAACCTGCGTTTGTAAATAAACATTATAAATAATATAAATATAATACTAAAGAGAAAATATGAAATGAAGGCAAAAGTGAACACCAAGAATGGCAATGGCATTTGTAGTGAGGTCACACACATATGTATATAACATTTAGCCATGACTGTTGGAAAAACTAAGTGGGACTGATATTTTGTTTCTTTAATCAGGGTAGAGGCAAGACATGCTTTGGGAACTTTACATACTCAAACAAATACTTGTTATCAACACCTCCCACATTACCTCAAATAAGCAAGCAGGCCTTAGGAAGGGAGTCTGCTTGGCTAGTAGAGCTTTACAAGTCTCCAACCTCTTTTCTCCACAGTTCTGTCCTTAATCAAGAGGATATAGAGTAGTCTCTAGCTGAAGCTGCTCCTTTCTTTTTCTCACTGTCTCTTCCCTCTTGTTTGCTCTATTAAATTTCTTTCCTCTGAGAAATAATAATGGACGTGAGGTGAGGAGGAGACTTGCTTAGCTATAAAGCTTTTTATTATTTTTAGAAATCCAAATGCATATAAAAACATTTGGTAGTCAGATTTATCTAGAAATGAAAGACAATTTAAAAAGATAAGATGCACTCTGATAACACAATGAGTCTATTAAAAGAAAGACGTGGGTGACTTTTTCAATAAACACAACTGTTTTCTTGTAACCATGGAAAAGTTCCTCTGAGCATTTGTCTATATAGAAACTTTCTATTAAACACTTATTTGTCGGTCTCAACTTATTAGTAGATAAACCTAAAATGTCTTAAAAATATTAAAAATGCTTATTTTGTAAAATAGATGTAACATAACATTGTTACAATTTTCAGCTAGAAGAAAGTTAGAAGAAGCTGCTGCAAGACACAATAAAAGACCTAAAGCAATGGAAAAGTGTGTCCTGTTCATGCATAAAAAGACTCAATATCATGAAAATAACAATCCTACCAAAAGCAAATCTACATATTCAGCACAATCCCAATCCAGATACCAAATTCCTTTTTCAAGGAGATTGAAAGGTAAATGATCAAGTTTACTCGGAGAGGCAAGAGACACCGAATAAGCAAAACACTTCTGAGAAACAAAAAGTCAGTGGCCGGCATAGCACTCCCTGATCTCAAAACCTACTACACAGTATGGTACTGGTACAATGACAGACACATAGACCAGTAGAACAGAATTGAGAACCCAGAAATAGATCCAACTATCTATGGTCAACTGATATTTGACAAGGAAAACAAACCTAGGGAAAAACAACATAGGGAAATGACAACCTCTTTAACAAATGGTGCTGGCAAAACTGGACTGCTACCTACAAAAAGCTGAAACAGGATCCACATCTCATACCATAACACTATAAACTCAAGGTGGATCAGAGACATGGGAGTAAAGCCCAAAACCATAAAGTTCATAAGAGACTAACTGGGATCAAGCTTTAAAAGTCTAGTCTATGGTCTAAAGAGACTGGCAAATACAGCCAGAAATGCATAATCTAAAGATGATAAAACTGATGAATGAGACCTTCTAAAGATTAAATCCCTGCGAGCAAAAACTTCTCCCAATGGGGTGAAAAGAAAA
>NW_006399752.1:2880014-2881250 GCF_000299155.1 Elephantulus edwardii | reverse complement strand
TTCACAGAGGAAGATATTCAAATGACAACAGACACATGAAGAAATGCTCAAAATCACTGGCAATAAGAGAGATGCAAATCAAAATCACAATGAAATACCATCTCACCCCAGTAGTAGCGGCAATATTTAACAGTACAGCAAGTAATAAATGTCGGAGAGGATGTGATGAGATAGAAACTCTTATACATTGTTGGTGAGATTGTAAAATGGTACAACCACTCTGGAAGGCAGTTTGGTATTTCCTCAAAAAGATGAACATAGAAATTCCTATGACCTAGCTATTCCACTGCTTGGATTATACCCCAAGAGAATGAGAACTGAGGCTCAAACAGAGACTTGTACCCCAATGTTCATAGCAGCTTAATTCACCGTCACAAGAACATGGACACAGTCTAAATATCCAAGCAAAATGGAATGGATTGAGAAATTATGGTACATTCACGTGCTGGAATACTACATAAAACACAGGAGCAATGATTTTGTAAATTATTATCTAACTTGGGAGGGACTAGAGAGCGTTTATGCTGAATGAATGGACTCAGTCCCATAAGGACAAATGCTGTGTAAGACCATTATTGTAGAACGAATTTGAGGGTCCAAGAGGGGATGGGGGGTGGGGGACGGTAATCATAGGGTCATTCAATTTGATGGGTGTCGGGTGTGCAAAGGAAATGGGAAAGATCTGGTCTGAAAAACAATGTATTAGAACTTTGTAAAATAAACCAGTATTAAAGGGGAAAAAAATTAAAAAAAAAGACTAAGGTGCACCTGATCCAAGCTGTGGTACTTTTGATTGCTTGGTTTATATCTGGAAATTAGACAATGACTAAGGATGACAGAAGAAGATTTGATGCCTTTATGTTTTGGTGTTGGAGAAGAATACAGAATATGCCATGGACTCCGCAAAGAACAAACAAATCTATCTTGGAGAAAGTGTAATCAAGGTGCTCCTTGGAAGCAAGCGTGTTGGAGCTTTGTCTCACACATTTTGAGCATGTTATTAGGAGGTCCTGGTGCTTGGAAAAAGCACTATGCTGGGAAAGGGAAAGGCTCAGTGGAAGAGAGGAATACCCTTGGCGAGATGGCGTGGCACAGTGACTTGAAAAAAGGGCTCAACCATATCAGAGATGATGAGGATGGCAAAGGAGAGGGCAGGGTTCAGATCACTGTTTGTCGTTTCACTGGGAGTTGTAGTTAACTGGAGGGTACCTAACAGCAGCACATTGTTGTTGTTGT
>NW_006399752.1:2850530-2879187 GCF_000299155.1 Elephantulus edwardii | reverse complement strand
TGACCCCACATTTCTCCTCATAGAGCCCAGCCTCCCGGATAATCTGTTCTGCATATAGGTTGAAAAGGTGTGGAGATAGGATGCATCCCTGGCATACGCCCTTCCCAATTTTGAACCATGTGCATAGTCTAGCTTATTTATTTGCTTAATTGTTTATTTTCACTCATCTTTAGAGTTAGAAATTGCCTTAAAAACCATATGAATTTAAAAACAGTGATTTCTATTAAAAAGGTGTCAGAACTGGGGAAAAAAAACCCACCAAAAAACATATGAACTAACTTCTTTATGGAGATGAGATGCTGATTCTTGTGAGGTTGCTTTTTAACCAGAATTGGTTCATGAGTGGCTAGTTAGGGAATTCATTCATCTCACAAACAGATTGCTCCTTTTGTGTGTCCCGAATATGTGTCAAGCCCTAAGTATAACTTCGATGTCCTTGTTTCTAATCCCATGGAGTTTACCGTCTAATGTTGTTGTTGTTATGTTGAGTGGGAGTGAACTCATGGCTGACCTTCCAGTGGGTTTTCAGAGACTGTAAATCAGACAGGAGAGGATTGCTTATCTTTCTCCCATGGAGCATCAGGTGAATTAGAACTGGTGCATTCAAGCTTGCAGCACAGCTCCTTACCCCTAGGCCACTAGAGCTCCCTTCCTTCTAATGTGGAGCCAGATACACAAGTTGCAGTTATTTAGTTGATTAATGTTACTAAGAAGCAGCATATGGCTGCATGATGACCTGACGACATCTCAGAATCAGGGAAAGTTTCACAAGGAAATGACATTTGACCCAATCTCTGAATGATAGAATGAACGAGGTGAAAGTTGATGGTCAGATCTTTGGTAGAGGGAACAGCACATACACAGGTAGATGGTCAAGTCTATTGGAAATAGTGATGGAATGAAGGAAGGTCCAGGTTTCTGGCTTCCACAACTGAGAGGAGAGACAACAGGATAGGAAAATATTTAGTAGATACAGGTTTAGGGAAGCAAAGAACAGATCAAATTTTGGTTCATTGACCATGGGGATGTGTGAACTTAGTAGTTGGATATAGAGCAACAAATCTTAGAGTATAGTTCTAGACCAACAGTATATAGAGTTGAAAGACATCAGTCTATGAATGAAAATGGAGGAAAGAGTGTGGAACTCCCCAACCTGTTCTATCTCTGATCCCACCTTAGTAAGCATTAGCTTGCTCATTGCTGATAAGTTGGGACCAACTCATAACTGACCCTCCAGTGGGTTTCTGAAGCTGTAAATAAATAGCCTGTGGGAGATGCTCATTGCCCTCCTGCAGAGCAGCTAGTAAAGAGAGGACAGACCTTTGGGTTAGCACAAGTACCAACAGATCCCACCATCAAGCTCCCATCAGTAAGCATGTTGTTGTTGTTGTGTACTGTAGAGTTGGAACTGACCCTCAGGTGGCTTTTTAGAGGCAGTTAATCACAGGGGAGGAGATTGCCCATCCTTCTCTTGCAGAGCAGCTGGTAGACTCAAACCACATGCTTTTGGGATTGCAGCACAGCTTCTTGCCAGGAGGCCACCAGAGCCTCCTTCAGTAAACATAGTCATCTAAATTATATGAATGAAAAATACAAGCGTTAATGTTACTTCCTCTTCTCTTCCCTTTCCACATTGAACTCATTAGCAAGCCCAGTTTACTTCCAGAATTTGTCTTAAATCTGTCTGCTTCTCTTTATCTTCCATTGCTTTTGCCTCCTTCTTGGAATCTATCCCTCTAGTAATATATACTACACTGTTGTAATCTTTGCTGGTCTCCCAGCATCCACCATTGCCTTTTTACTATCTAGTTCAAGGAGAGACAGGTCTTTGGAGAGGGACATCATGCTGGGTAGAGTAGAGGGACAGCACAGGAGGGGAAGACCCTCTATGAGGTGGATTGATTCAGTGACTGGGGTATTCGGGATGGGTGTGTCTGAGGCAGTGGGACTGGCACAGGATAGAGCAGGGTTTAGGGCTGTTGTACATAGGGTCGCTATGAGTCGCAAACGACTTGACGGCACATAACAGCAACAACAACAGTTCCCACATTGCGGCGAGAATGAAAACACAGGTCAGATGATCATAGCTCTTGGTCAGAATCCTCTGTGGGACCACCTCAGCTAGATTGCTTCCCCTGGATGGAGGACCCCGCATGTCCCAGCGTCTCTCCACCTCTCTGACCTTGTCTCATCATTGCTTACTTGCATGATACCTCTCAGTCATTGTGACTTTCCTTCTTGAGCACACCAAAGAAGAGGCGTCACCATGAGGGGGTAGTGTCCTTCAGGAGAACCTGGTCAGCAGTGTCGATTGCAGCTGATGGGTCAGTTGAGGAGAAAACTGGAAGATGCCTTCCCAGGCCTCCCTGCTCACGCCAGCACAGCCACACCCCATCGAGGACTTTGCTGAAGCAATGACTCTGACCAAGCCTTCCTGGGAGGAACTTTTCACAGTCCTAATGGTCACGCAAGTGACAAACGGAAGCTTTACTCTTGTTAACATAAAAAAATAGAGGGGGAAACGCCACCTGAGGGTCAGTTCCAACGGCAGCAGCAGAAGTGCTATTTTTCTTGACCACAGGGGCTAACATTTGTCCATGATTGAAAAATAGTGATACATTCAAATAAGGCAAAAGGGCATAGTTTATGGTTTCAAAAGTTTCTTAACACTCCTTCTTCCCACCTCTCCAATTCCTAATCACTAGAGGTAATTCTGATAATGGAATAATATATATCATTTTAGAAATACTTGTACATATACAATCATGCTTTATTTTGTTTCAGTCACCTCCCATCCCCACTCCCCAAAATACAAGCCTTTACTGCTCGGTAACTTTGTTAGCAAATGCTTTTTATAGCAAGCTATCTTTTAATGACTTTCATATTAGGATTGTACTGTGCACACAATTGTGTAGGATGAAGACCTAGCGATGATCAAAGGCTGTGTGCAGTTGAAATTTTGATAGTTATTCCAAACTGCGCTCTGAAAGTGGTGCCCTAGTTTGCACTCCCACACAGTGCTTTTTGTGGGGTTTTATTTAACCTTCTGCTGTGGAGCATGGGTTTCTCTAATGTTAGGATGTCTTGGTCTGTGTCAGCTCCTCCTTGATCCTTACATCCCTCCCTTTACGTCGTCGTCTTTACTTCTTGTCTGCTCTCTTTTCGTGCCTCCTTTTGCCTTTTCCACCCATCTATCCATCCAACAGTCTTTCCTGAGAGGCTGTGAAGGGTTGCCCAGCTCATGCCATCTTGGGCAGCACTCAGTGATGGGCTCTGTTGAATGAGGGAGGGGACAATAGAGGGTAATGATGCCACCCTCACCAGGCCACACGTGAAAGACTGCAGGTGCCGAAGTACCTGTTCACTTGAGAGCATGCGTATAATAAGAAGTGCGGAAATATCTTGTATGAAGAGACGTCGAAATGAAGGTATTTATGTAGCCTCAGGAGAAAATATAGTGTGTTAGGGTTGGGTGAACTTTTTAACTTTCTGTTGTGGAAGGTCTGCTGGAAGGAGCTGGAGTCCTGCCCTACGACTGCACAAAGGAGAGGCAGTCAAGCCAAGAGCAGCAGCTTCAAGAGTAGATTTTAGGCCTTCTGTCTCATAAGTTGTGGGCATCATTTGTTTATTTGTAACTAATATTTGCTCTCTGTATCAGTGCTTTTTTTTTTTAATGCAAGACGAGCATTAAGGCGAGCAAACAAAAAGGTGTTGCTGCTGGAGCAGTTCTGACTCAGAGTAGAACTCCCCCATAGGATTTCCACGGCTGTGATCTTTACAGGAACAGATTGCCACGGCTTTCACTCTCAAAGATGCTGGATGCATTTGAACCACCGGCCTTTCCATTAACAGACACTGCTCCAGTTTATTCCTTACCTTACTCCTTACGTTTTGATGTAAATGATCTCAAATTCCTTAAGCACAGAAAGGTGATGGATTAAATCAAACTCTTCCAAAATCTACAAGTAAGTGTGGCTTCCTCTGGAGTTTGACGATCAAGGTTAAACAAAACTGAAAGATATAATATATGGACTCCGAATCCAGCTCTTGCCTATGCCTGGAGAGCGTTGAAGAAATGCCCTTCAGAGCCTGGACTTTCAAGCCCATTATCTGATGGTATATATTTGGGGAATCTGTGAATTAAATTGTATCCTCCTCAAATATATTAAAATTCTTATGTTTGTATCTGTGGATGTAACCCTGTCTGAATATAGTAGTTTAGTTACTTTGTTATGTTAATTAGGTTATACTTGAGCAGGGAAAGGAACCTTGTTGGCATTGTGCTTAATGCGTCCCAGTGCTAACCCAAAGGTTAACTGTTCGTATCCACTCCAGGCAGGGGAGACAGATCTCCTTTTGGAGAGATTTATAACCTCAGAAATTCAGTTGAAAATTTGGCAGAATGGACTCCATGGCAGTGAATTTGTTTTGGGGTTTGAATGGGGTACGTTCTAAATGTAATGACTTCTGAGCTTTCAAAACAACAGGTAAGATGAGGCTGGTGTGCATGGGGGATAGGCACCACGTGGGATTGTTCACGAGCCAAGGAACTGGGGAAACACTGCAGGGAAGGAATCACTGTGAGTGAAAACCCACTGTGAACTTTTTATCCTCCAAAGGAATGAGAGAATACATTTTTTTGTGCTTTCGAGCCACCCACTTGCAGTATTTCTGTTATCGCAGCCTTAGGAAACTAAGATGGGAACCTAGGGATTATTTTGGAGTTGAGCAATTATAGTCCTTTTGTTTAGTAAGTGGTATTTTTCTCTGACAATATTATTCCATTAACATTTTTCGTAGGCTTTTATTCTGTTTACCTTGGCCAAACCCTGCAATCTGGTAAGCAGAGGAATTTATTTGGTTGAGCTGTGATAATTTGAATAGCATAGAACTTGGCTTGGGAATTTTGGTCTCATTGCAGTGGGTTGGCTCAGCCTGTGTCCCTGGACTTCAGAACGGCATGCTTGGGGCCTCTCCCCTAGGGCAGGATGAAGAAGTGGCCTGAGCTGAAGAAGTACTGGGTGCCTGCTCCTTGTTACATACTGTCAAGTTAATGTTTCAATTCATAGCAACCCCAAGTCACAGAGTATTACTCCTCACTAGGTTGCTTAGGTATTTAGGTTTTTTTCCCTTTTTTCAGCCTAAGTGGTATTTGTTATCTAAATGCCCTCATGATGCAGGGAGCTTTGGTGGCTTTATTTGTTTGTTGTTGTTAGGTGCTGTCAAGTATGGCTCATAGTGACCCTATGAACAACAGATCTGAACCATGTGCCATCCTCACACTTCCTGACACACTGGAGCCAGTGCAGCAGTCACTGTGTCAGTCCACCTGGTTGAGGGTCTTCCTCTCCTTCACTGACCTTCAACCATTCCAAGCATCATGTCCCTCTCTAAGGAGTAGTTCCTCCTAGCAACATGGCCATAGTATGTGAGGCGAGGCTTCATCATCCTTGCCTCCAAAGAGTGCTCCAACTACACCCTCTCTAACACATATTTCTTTGTTTCTTGGTGATTGATAAGCAGTTGCACTTCCAACCCAAAGATAAGTGGTTTGAATCAACCAACTGCTTCAAGGAAGAAAGACAGTCTACTTCGATGCCATGTACCACCTCTGAAAACTCACCTCAGGATCAACTGTGGATCGATTCCAACTTGACAGTACACAACAGCAGTAGTGATTAAGTGTTCTGCCATTGACCAAAAGGACCAAGATTCAAACCTCCCCAGCCGCCCTGGAAGAGAAGACCTGCTAGAGAAGGTCTTCTTGGAAAGATTCAAAAACTCAAATGCATTGCTGTCAGGTCAGGACCAATTCATAGTTGACTCTCCCTTGAGTTTCTGAGACTGTAAATTGCCTGGGGAGAAATTGGCCACCTTTCTCTTATGGAGCCATTGTTGGATTCACACCACCAGAGAGCTACAGCTTTAGGATAGCTGTGCAGCTCTCCATGGTCTGCACCACCAGAGATCCTTACCTGTGAAGATTACGGTTAGGAAAGTCTCCTCTGTCAGATAGAGTCACTTTGAGGCAGAACCTAGTGGATTCTATTGTGAGGAGACACTATTCCTTGGAAAAGAATATCATGCTTGGAAGGGTGGAGAGTCAGTGAAAGAGAGGAAGACCCCCAACAAGATGAATTGACACAGTGACTGCAGCAGTGGACTCAGGTGTATCAGATGTGGGGAGGTTGGCACAGGATTCTGATCTGTTCATAGGTCACTGTGAGTGGTTTGGGAGTCTGTTCATAGGGTCCCTGTGAGGTACAGGATTCTGATCTGTTCATAGGTCACTGTGAGTGGCTTGGGAGTCTGTTCATAGCGTCCCTGTGAGGTGTACTCAACTCGATGGCACCAGACAATGTGTGAGTCAAGAATTGTGCTGCCAGCCGAAAGGCAGGCAGTTCAAACCACTGGCCGCTCTGTAGGAGAAAGATGGACTCTCTTCTCCCACGTGATTTATTGCCTCTGAAACCCCACTGGAGGTCAGCTGTGAATCAGTTCTGACTTGCTGGCAGTGGGTTGGTTATTGAATCAGAACTAGGTAGATGGAACAAAAGCAGATCTTTCTCCGTCGGAGCCCTTTCATGGGCTCAAACTGCCAGCCTTTCAGTTAGCAGCCAAGTGCTAAACTGCTACCCCATGAAGGCTCCTTAGGTCCGCACTGCTCTGTCTTTTGTCAGTGCAGTGTGATAAGCAGGATCATGGTCCTGTGTCTGGAGGGGAATAACTGGAGGTATTTGGGAGCGGCCTGGAGAAGGCCAGCTTCTCCCAGATCCTCATCTGTGTACAGCAGGCTCCTCTCCTATGTTCCAAGTACTAACTTTAGTTTGAGGACAAATATTTTGGCTTATCCAGCCCTATGAGACTCCAGGCTACAAGATTCTCAGCTGTTGCGACCCATAGACAAATGGTTCCCCTTAGCTGAATCTTATTTCATCTCTCAGCATTCAGTAGACCAGTTACAGCTCAAGCTTGTCTTTAATTGTGTTAGACTTTACTGAAGACTAAAAGAAGTGGATAACTTACAGAATCCTAAAGATTCTTATAAACCCCTTACTGAAGCAGTTTCAGTAGGCATTCATCCAGAATCTTAAGCTGTAAGGAGCACACTTTTTGTTACAAGGTCTGCTATCTTTCTAGCTGTCATAGAACTCCAACCCATCCAGGTCATATTTTTTTTTTGAGTCATTTGTGTGGGACAGCGTTACTTTATGCAGATCTCTATAATAGTTAGAAATAGTCTAATAGATGAACTTCAGCTCCTTACTATAGGTGAATGGTACCACTCCCTCACATAAAATAAATGTTGAAGTTCTGACTCCTGGACTTGTGAATGCAGCTATGCTTGGGAGTCATCTTTGAAATTAGCGTCAGTTAGATTAGAAAGAGATCAGTGGGGTAGGATAGGTCCTAAAGCTGTGTGATTGAATTTGGGGATTAACTAAGCTTTTTTTCATACTGTTTACTTACAAAGTTTGTATACATTGTTTTTCACCCTAAGTCTTTCCTCCTTCCTTTACTCATCTCTCCCTCCACCCTCACATTGTGCAACCCTATGATTAAGCACCACCCACCCCTGTTCCTCCTCACCCCTCTGTTCCCTCTTCCCTCTTTGGATCCTCATACTCGTTCTACAGTAATGGTCTTCTGTTTTGTGAGACCACGTTCACTTAGCATAATGCACTTCAGCCCCACCCATGTTACGTAGTCATTTACAAAATCATTGCTCTTGTGTGTTGTGTAGTATTCCATTGTGTGAATGTACCATAATTTCTCAATCTATTCCATTGTGGATAGGCATTTGGGCTTCTTGCTGTGGTGTATAATGCCTCTATGCACATTGGTGTACAGGACTGTGCCTCAGTTTGTCATCTAGTCTCTCTATATCTAAGTCTCCCTATTCTTTTTCCTTCCTTTATGAGCTTTAGTTGACACAATCTGACAACTCAGGAATTTAGTTATGAACAGCAGGTAGAATGTCTTTGCCAGTGGTTCTGGGAGTTACTCAGCTTGACACAGCTTCACTCACGTACAGTTCTAGGACTAATTACTGCAGCTGGAGGGGTGGATGAGTGCCTTGAAGGGATGGGACTAAGGCAAGCATTTTACTCCTGGAGCTGAGCCAGAGCCCTACCCAGAAGTGGAATTAGACTGAGAAGGTATATTTATTGAAAATAAAGTCTTGATGCCAAAACAAAGAGAAATAGATTATTAAAAGGTTACTGAACCTGACTAAGGCATCAGTCACTGCACTAAGGTGCTGTTATCATTAGCTGCCTTCAAGTTGATTCTGATTAATGGTGATCCTGACAGCCACAGCATGGAACTGCTCAATGGGGGTTTCTTGGCAATAATAGATATTTCTTTTTCTTTTTTTTTTTAAAAATACTGGTTTATTGTATGTTTTGGTAAAAGTTGACATAGCAAATTAGCAACTCAGCCGACAAATATCTACACTAATTGTTCTGTTGCATTTTTCACACTGAGTTAACATTCTTTCTGTGTTTTTGTTGTTCCATTTCCAGCACTCTGTTCTCTCTGTCCCTTCTCATCTTTGCTTTAGATTAATTGTTGACATTTTGATGTCATCCAGATGGATTTGTAATGCAGCACTACACTCCCAGATGATGTTGTTGTAGATGTTTGTTAAATGGATTCCAGCCAATAGCAACAGAGCTCTGGTGGCTTAGTAGTAAGGAGTTGCACTACCAATCCCAGGGCAAGTGGCTTGAATCCACCAGCTGCTTTGAGGGAAAAAAATATGGATAGTTTCCTTCAGTGAGAATTAATGCCTCTAAAAACCTGCTGGAAAGTCAGCCATGAGTTGATTCTGACTTGACCATCTGTAAAAACAACACAGGACAGGATAGAACTGCCCCATAGAGTTTCCTACACCACAGGCCGTTTTATTTTAACTTTTTGTTATGACTTGAGTGAAAAGTTTACACAGAAAATAAATTTTCTGTTCAGCAATTCATGTGCATTGTGTGACATTGATTATAATCCTTGCATTGTAACTACACTCTTCTTTCCTTTTCCCAGTTTTCATTCATTCTTCTTTACTTTTCCTTCCTGGAGTCTGAGATTTATCTCTGTGCAAATGCTGACCTTTTGATCTTATATGGTTGATTGTTCTAAGCATGACTCTTGCTTGGGTTATTAATCACCATATAGGCTTTTCTAATGTTAAATGGTGACACTGGTACATAGACAGCAAACTGCCAGGCCTTCAGGCTGGATTCAGAAGAGTCCATCAGGGTTGGGGTAAGACTGAGAAAAACTGGATAAATTATGTATACTGCATTGAAACAGATGAGGGAGAGAGCAGTTTAAAAGCGATATATGATAGGGTATAATGGTTATCACAAAAGTCCAGAAGGAAGGTTGCATAGTGGAGTGTACTCCGGGCTGGGAGGGTGGATTGTATATCAATGAAGGAATTTTTCTTTTACTTTTCAAAGAGAGGAGCTAACTGGGGGGGGGGTGGCCAGGGAGAAAAGTGCAACAATGAATGAATGGAAATCCAAAATCTCTGTAAATGTTCATCAAAATTAATAAAATAAATTTTTTTTTAAAAAAAAAGAAGAAGAGGCCATGACATCAGTGATATAACTGCTGATGTCAGATGGATCCTGGCTGAAAGTGAAGAATGCCAGAAGATTGTATATTTGTGTTTTAATGACTATGTAAAGGTCTTTGACGGCATGGATCATAACAAATTATGGCTAATACTGAGAAAATAGATATTTCAGAACACTTGATTGTGCTTCTGTATAACTTATACCTGGAACAAAAGGCTGTTATGTGAACAGAGCAAGATAATAGCATGGTTTAAAATTAGAAAAGGTGTGCGTCAGGGTTATGTCCTTTCTTCATACCTTTTTAATCTGCATGCTGAGCAAATTATTTGAGAAGCTGGGCTCTATGAAAAAAATGTGGCATCAGAATTGGTGGAAGACTCATCAATAACCTTAGTTATGAAGATGATAAAAACTTGCTTGATGAATGTAAGGAGGACATGAAGCATTTGCTGCAGAAGGTTAAGCATTGTCGCCTTCAATGTGGAGTATATCTCAATAACAAGAAAACAAAAATTCTTACCACAGGACTGATAAGCAAAATCATGATGAATGAAGAAAGGATTGAGATTTTCAACGGCTTCATCTTACTTGGATCCACAATCAATACACTTGGTACCAGCAGTCAGGAGATCAGGAGACATATTCCATTGGGAAAGTCTGCAGTCAGGGATCTCTCCAAATTATTGAGGGATAATCATATCAATTTGAGGACAAAGAAACCTTATTCAGGCAGTAATCTTTTCAGTCACTTGCTTTGCATCTGAGAGCTAGACAGTGAAGAAGGATAACAGAAGAAGAATTGATGGCTTTGCAGTGCGGTGCTGGAGAGGAATGCTGAAGATCCCATGGGCTTCTAAAAGAACAAACAGGTATATCTTGGAGCAGGTGCAGCCAGAGTGTACATTGGAGGCAAAGATGATGAAGCTTCATCTCATCCTGTTGGGGCATGTTGCTAAGAGTGTTATTCCTTGGAGAGGAACATCATGCTTGGAAAGATGGAGCGGGAGTGAAAGAAAACAAGATGCTCTACCAGGTGGATTGACGCAGTAACTGCAGCAGTGGGCTTGAGTATGTTGGCGTTTGTGAGCATGGCACGGGGTGGGACAGGGTTCAGATTGGCTCTTTATTGGGTTGCTATGTGTCTCCTTGACACATAGCACCAGACACAGTGTTAGAATGCACATTGCAACATGGGAATGATTTCACTTCCAGGCTTGAAGAATAACTGAGGGTCGTAGTCTTTGCCATTCCACCAGTCTGTCTGATTTGGCACATGGTTTGAATCAGCCAGCTGCTCCTTGGCAGAAAGATGGACAGGCCAGTATCCTCCCATTTGATTTACTACTTCTGTAAACCTACTGAATGGTCAGTTATGAGTCAGTTATGACTTGATGGGACATAACAACATTCAGACCAATAAACTTGGACTTTTAATTTTCTTATGTAATTTTTCTTTTATTTCACTTTTTCATCTACTCTATCAGGTGCTTCCACGGTGATCCCTTTCAGAGCAGCCAGCAATGGTAGGCAGGTGCAATCTAGTTCTTTGTCTCAGGCTTATGGAGACTGAAGTTCATGTGGTCCATAGTCCACTGGATAAATAGACTTTGATTTTCTTAACTCTTCTTTGATCCAGACTGGGAAGGACCCAGTAGTTGCACCTTAGATAACCAGTAGCAACCTCCTAAGAGCCCAGGTGCTTCTTACCAAAATAAAGTGTAGAGTGTTGTATTTGCAGACTCTGTGTTATTCTGGCTATAATGTTAACAGAGACACATCTCCAGACCTTTTCTACAGTACTGCTAGATGGGTTTGAACCACCAGCCATTAGCTTAGTAATCAAGCGCAAACCATTTACACCCATGGAAATCTTAGAAGTTTGAGTTTAAAGAGGGCTTATGTATAATAACCAATTCCATCACTTAATGGATAATTTGATGAGGTGATATTTCTTTTTCTTCATCATCAAGGAACTTTTCTACCTGAGATTGTACAGTTTATTATTATTTAAATTAGTATGGAAAAGATAATTGATTTAGTAGGTTAGGTGGTCACTTTATCATTTTGAGTTATTATTTTATGATTTTTTAACAGCTTTATGCAGAATTCCTTATAGTGCTTACTTTAATGTCACTGTGCTTTCAAAACAATATCTGAATAGAGAAGAATTGGTATACTGGTAAAAGTGCCTTTTTCCCCCCTATGTGTATAGAACTCTTACTAAGGAAAAAAACATAGTTGATATATGCTGCCATTTAGTTTCTGTCACTGCCATCAGAGAGCACTGACCCCCTATTTTTAAGCGGTACTTTGAGGAGGATAATGGAAATTCTTTTGGTTTAATACATAAAACCAGAATTCAAAATATGCCTTTGTTGACTTTTATCTTAGACTGTAACTAAGAAACTCCCTGCAGAATTCAGTAACAGTTAAAAACACATTTATTTTTTCCCCCTCCTAATGAAATAATGTTTTCATTCCATCTTGGTTTTCTTCATAAACATCCTTTAATCTCAGTCAAAATCAAGTGCAGCTGAGTTTTCTTATGGCTTAATATGGAACATGACAATCCCCAGGAAGCCTGGATGACTGCTATTCCAATAACATAAAGATTTAAGAGAATTTTAGAAAATGTTCTGAAATAAAAAGGAATCTCTGTAGTTAGAATATTAAAAAGAACAAAACCAACGATAAATCCATGAGAATCTCAGCTTTTGTCAGCAACTGGTAGATAACAAAAAAGAAATCTATTGCCAAAAATCATACTGCTCTTGAGTTAGTTCTGGGTCATTACTGACTCTCTCTGAGATTTCCGAGGCTTTATGGGAAGAAACTGCCCATCTGTCTCCCTGGGAGTGGCTGGAGGATTCAAACCACTGACCTTTCACTTAGGGAGCCCAGTGTGTCATGCACCATGCCACCAGTCACAGAAAAAGTGTGATAAAAGTAGAGTGAGAGTTTCTAGATTCAGACTTTCTGGAGAGAAGGTGATTTGATTATTCACTTAAAGGAATATAAAGTCATTTGTTTTACTGGTGTGCCAAGTTTGACATATAAGGTATGATAAAAAGTTAATAACTGAGCTTTCTAGTTATCTTTATTTGGGGGAACTAGACAGATGCTTGAGTGAGAATTATTGCTGGTTTTCCACTCTACTGTATTGTTCTATTTACTCAATACACTGCCATCCAATTCCATCCATATTAAAGTAATTTAAAAGCGATATATGATATAGAGTATTATGGTTATCACAAGAGTCCAGAATTAAGCTTGCATAGTGGAGTGTACTCGGGGGGGTGCAGGGGGATTGTATCCCAAAGAAAGAATTTTTATTTTGCTTTTCAAAGAGAGGAGTGAGGGGGGGGGGGGAGGGGGGGGGATGGGGGGAAAGTGCAACAGTGAATGAATGGAAATCCAAAATCTCTGTAAATGTTCATTAAAATTAATAAAATAAAATAAAAAAATAATTCATTTGTCCTACTGGCTGAGTTTGGAAGCAGAAGGGGCATCTACTTCCTAAATAACATGCTTCTGGAAACTCTACGAACTTTGATAAATATCGATAGTTATAGAAAGGCTTCAGGCATTTTATTCATAGGATTGCTGTGAGTCATACTCAACAGCAATCAACAACAACAATATGCAATATATTTTGTTTTTCTCTTCATTTATTGATGGGGATTTAAGTTGTTATCACTTTTTGTCTACTATCAATAGTGGACATTGGTGTACAAATTTGTGTCTGTTTTCTACTCTTGATGGCCTAGTGGCAAGAAGCTGCCCTGCAATCTAGAAGGCACACAGTCTGACACCATCAATTGCACCACTAGATGGGCAGTCTCCTTCTGTGAGATTAACTGCCTCTGAAAACCCACCAGAGGGTTAGTGGTGGGTTGATTTCTGGCTCTAGGGCACACAACAACAACAACAACAACAATATTGCTTTTTAAATTAGTATTTTGATATACAGAGTGGAGCTTGGTTTCCCTCATTGTAAGGAAGTAGGCCAACTCATTGAGATTGCTCCCTTTTCTAGTCTATGTAATATAACCTAAATGCAAAATGTATATCAATTTGTAAAATTTGGCATAGATCACTTTAATAGAAACATTTTATAGTTATGCATGGAATTATTCATATACATTGTTTTGGTGTGTTTCGTTGACACTATGTTTCATATAATCATTCCCATACATTGTTTTATAAAATTAGTCACCATTGGAGTTGATTACTTTTAATTACTTTGCTTTGTCTTTTTAAGACTGAAGTATGTTCTTCTTTTTTTTGTTCACTCATTTGTTCTATTCATTCATTTATCTTCCATATTGATTTCATAGCGATTTTCAACACCTTATTAAAACTGTTGTTTTGTACCATCAAGTCAAACTGACTCATAGCTGACCCTCCAGCAGATTTTCAGAAGCAGGAAATCACACTGGAGGAGAATACCCATCTATCTTCTGCGGAACAGTTTTTGCATTCAGAGTACCCATTTGCAGTGTATATAAGGAGTCCTATTTTGGTCTCATCAGAGCTCTGGTGGCCTAGTGGTAAGGAGCTGTACTGCCAACTGAGAGGCACATGGTTCAACTCCACCAGCTGCTCCATGGGAGAAAGATGGGCAGTTTCCTCCTGTGTGATTTATTGCACCTGAAAACATACTAGAACATCAGTTGTGGGTCGCTTCCAACTCGATGGTACCTAACAACAACATCATAGGAAACTCTGGTGGCTTAGACCATAAGGAATTGTGCTGCTATCCAAAGGCTACCCCTCTCTCTTTGGTGGTTGAAATCCACCAGTGGTTCTAAGGGAGAAAGATGGAGGGAGAAAGTTTTCTTTCAAGTGATTTACCGCTTTGGGATTCTTCTAGAGAGTCAGCGCTAAGTTGGTTGCTACTTGATGGCAGATTAGTGGGGGTGGGTAAGTGAAAAGAACTTGAACATTTGCTTCCTCTCTCAGAAAACATCCAAGAGAGGAATAAATGCATTATACAAAAGGAAAATTCATTAACCATTATTGTTGTTAAGTACCATTGAGTCAGAACCAACATATGGCTGACCTTTCAGAGGCTTTTTAGATTGTAAATTGTACAGGAGGAAGTTGTTGTTGTTGTTGTTATGTGCCGTCGAGTCGCCTGCGACTCATAGCGACCCTATGTACAACAGCCCTAAACTCCGCTCTGTCCTGTGCCAATCGCACTGTCTCTGACACTCCCATCCCAATTATCCCAGTCACTGAATCAATCCACCTCATAGAGGGCCTTCCTCTCCTGCGCCGTCCCTCCACCCTCCCAAGCATGATGTCCCTCTCCAAGGACCGGTCTCTCCTCACTACATGTCCGAAGTAAGTTAGACGGAGCCTCAGACTCCTTGCCTCCAAGGAGCCACCCGGTTTAACCCTCTCCAGGACAAATCTATTTGTTTTCCTAGCAGTCCATGGTATTCTCAGTCTCTTCTCCAGCACCACAGCTCAAAGGCATCAGTTCTCCTTCTATCCTCCTTGGTCATTGTCCAACTCTCTGATGCATAACAGGTGATTGCGAAGACTGTGGCCTGTATCAGACGCACCTTAGTCTCCAGAGAGACACCACTGCTCTTCAGCACTTTGGAGAGGTCCCTAACAGCAGACTTTCCCATGGCAATGCGCCTTTTAATTTCCTGGCTGCTGGTGCCAAGACTGTTGACTATGGAGCCAAGCAAACTAAAGCTGTGTACAATCTCAGTCTCTTCACCATCCATCCTGATGCTGCCGATTGGTCCAGTGGTGAGAATCTTTGTCTTCTTGACATTGAGCCTCAATCCATATTGCAGGCTGCTGCAGAGTGTCAAGGACTGCAGCCTGCAATATGGATTGAGGAGGACCTGAAGCACCTGCTGCAGAGTGTCAAGGACAGGAGGAAGAGCTGGTCGATTTGAGCCACATGCCTTTGGGTTTGCAGCACAGCTTCTTACCACTTAACCACCAGAGCTCCCTCATTAAACATTATCATAAAAAAAAAGAATGAAAGAAAAACTCTTTTCTATCTATATGACTCAGTGCCTTTTGGGGCTGTTTTGTTACACATTTTTATTGGTTTGTATACAATCTTTCTTATACACTGGGTTTCACGCCATGTACATTATGTTTTATACAGCCTTGCATTTACATTATTTTTTGTTCGTGTATATTGTGGATTTTTTTTTCCGTTTTATCTTGCTAACAACTGCTTTCATGAAAGCATGTAAGCCAGCTACTTCATGCCTTGTGGCTTAAGCCCCATTTGGAGAGCCAATTTCCAATTTCTCGATCCCTAGCAAACCACTACTGTGAGTGAATAAGCATGCCCCTTTTGCTAAAGAATCAATCTTCTGTTCAATTTGGAAACTTTGAGCATCTGTATCCATAAGCAGAGTCCATTCCAGAGAAAGCCATCAGGTTGCAGCAGTTAATGCTAACTCACACCATGGATTATCTTATCATCTGATGGAGTTCTGGTCAGCTCATCCCCAGGCATCTGTAGGTAGGCTCAACTAGGCATCACATGTAAACTTAGGACTCCATACGTCCCCCTGCATTCCAGACCTCTTGGTCCCTTCATGTAGCCCCTTCATGACTCTTTGGTCTTCAAGCCAAATTGAATGACTCAGCAATCTTTTTGTCTATTTGCTGAACTGAACAACTTGGTGTTGCTGTGATGCTGCACACTGTTCCATAATCTTGTCAAATACCATAATGGTTACCCATTATGTACAGTATTTGGATGAGCTTCCAGATTGATTTATGCAGGGAAGCAGGAGTGACATCCACTTCCTAAAATTCTGCAAGCTCTCAAAACTCTTTCAATGTACAGAAATGATGGTAGTTATAGAACAGAGTTCTGTACAGAAATGATGTTAGTCATAGAACAGAGTTTGGTCTTTTGGGCAAAACTTACTCTCAGTTGTATTCGACTTGATGACACTTAATCATTACTAAGTGAAACTAGGGCTGTTATATCTGGAGAAACACTCTTTTACTTTGCACATCACTCTTTGTCAATGTGCAGTATGAAGTAACGTGGGTTGCTGTGAGGCTGAACGTTGTGCCATTGGGGTATCGAATACCAGAATGGTTTCCCAGTGTAGAAAGTGTTTGGTGGAGCTTCCAGTTGTAAAACCGATTTGGAATCAGGAGCAGCATCCACTTCCTAAACCACATGCCTCTGGAAACTCTGTGAACTTGGTGAAATGACGACAGTTGTGGAAAGGCATTAGATCTTTTGTTCATAGGATCGCTATGAGTCATGCCAACTCGACGGTAGTCAACAACAACAACAACAACAACATGCAGTTGTGCATGCTAGGTGAGCATTGCTGAAGGAACACATCCAAGCTCAGCCTGTTTCTTCATTTCTGTATTCTTGCTGAAACTGAGGAGGACATGAAGTGCTTGCTGCAGAAGGTCAAAGACTGCAACCTTCAATATGGATTGAAGCTCAACCTTAAGAAAACAAAGATTCTCACCACTGGATCGATTGGCAGCATCATGATAGATGGTGAAGAGATTGAGATTGTTAACAGTTTTAGTTTGCTTGGCTCCACAATTCACACTCTTGGCACCAGCAGCCAAGAAATAAGAAGACAAATTGCATTGGGAAAAGTCTGCTATTGGAGACCTCTCCACAGTACTGAAATATACCAATGTCTGTCTGGAGACTAAAGTACACCTGATACAGACCATGATCTTTGCAGTCACTTGCTATGAGTCAGAGAGCTAGACAATTACTAGGGATGATAGAAGGAGAATTGATGCCTTTGGGCTGTGGTGTTGGAGAAGAGTATTGAATATACCTTGGACTGCTAGGAGAACAAACAGTTCATCCTGGAGAGGGTGCAGCCAAGCTGTTCCTTGGAGGTAAGGATTCTGAAGCCTCATCTAACATACTTTGGACATGTTGCAATGAGGGACCAGTCCTTGGAGAAGTACATCATGCTTGGGAGGGTTGAGGCACCTAGAGAGGAAGACCCTCTGGGGATGGGTGTGTCAGAGACAGTGATATTGGCATAGGATAGAACAGGGTTTAGGGCTCTTGTCCGTATGGTCATCATGAGTCGAAGGCGACTTGACAGCACTTAACAACAACAACCACCATCTTTTGTGTATTGTCAGCTGCTTCCGCTAACTCTTCTCATCCTCTTGAAATTCCCACAAATCTTCTCTAATCCTTTTAGACCATTTTTCACATCTTTAAGCAGAAAACACAAATTTTCCTTTAGCAGATGACTTTAGGAAGGGGAATATTCTCATGTTAATATACTTTCTTTTTTGTTGTCTTTATTAAAAATGTCAATAGTATTTAATAATAAAAGTCCAGATAAGGGAATTTATAAGGGCCATAAAATGCATACTATCAGTAGTGTGGTTGACTTGGAAATGGTTTGTGTTCAGTATTGAAAAGGGAATTCTTATCATAGTTTACCATATTTATGAGACAAGCACACTTAATCCTTAGGTGACAAAGGTCTTTTGAGCTCTTAACTATAAAACTGTATAGAGCTTCACATGGAAACCCAGTGAAATATCTCAATAACTAAAGAACACTAAAGAATTGTTATAAAACAGGAATGAAATTGGGTTTGGGGGAAAACTAAGAAAAGAAGGGATAAATAATGTATACTGCATTGAAACAGATGAAGGAGAGAACTGTTTAAAAGGGATATATGATTAGGTATTATTTGCATGGCAAGTGTCCAGAATAAGAGCTGCATAATAAAAGTGGACTGGGGTGGGGGGAGTGTATAACAATGAAAGAATTTTTTTTTCTTCTCAAAGAGAAAAGTGAACGGGGGTAGTTGGGAGTGGGTGGGGAGGAAAATGTGCAACAATGAATAGAAATCCAAGCTCTCTGTAATCTTTCATTAAAATCTCAATTAAAAAAGAATATTGTAGTGATGAATCTTTAACAATATCCATAAAAAAGGAAAGTTATTTCATGCAGTGTTTCTTGATGAAAAGCATAATGCTAATAGATGTATGACTCAGTAAGAGGTATTCTGCCGTGGAACATCATGACCACGGTATGGTCCAAGACTGCAGCTTTCTGATGATCTCACTTGACCCAAGGATAAAGCTTAATGTTGTTGGGAGCAGGAATAGCAAACAGTGTCCTGAAGGACCAGAGAATTGATATGAATGTGTGGAGAATCAGTGCTGACTACCATCCTCGGGTGTCTTAAGTATCTAAGCCTCATGAGGACAGGACTGGTGATGGGACAGCACAAGCCCATTCAAAGGAGGAGTGCTGCTTGCTTCTTCCTGCTTGACCATGTTGGTGTCCATCAGTCCTATTACACCATCTGATTCTTAAAGTTGAGCCTAAAGTCCACATTTTTCTATGAAATGTTCCCATTTTAAATATTCATCATTCAACTCCTTGTACAGAAGAAAGGTTGCCACATGTCTTTTGTAATGGTCTTTGTCAGTTTTATTTCCATCTTCATGGGTCTGCTCAAGAGGTTGGTTCTCTGGCGAAGTCTGGGGCCTGAGTTGTTAACAGTCTAATTAAAGAATCCTGGTGGTGTAGAGCATAATGTGTCAAATTGCTAACTGAAAGATTAGTGTTTTGAATCTACTAAAAGATCCTTGGGAGAATGATGGACAGTTTTCTCCTGTAAAGACATACAGCCTGGGAAGTCTGATGGAGGCTGCTAGGAGTCAGAGCTGACTGGGTAGCAGTCGGTTATACTGTGTACTTAAGAGACGACAAACCATCAGGCTGTGTAGAGAGTAACAGACACTGTCATGTGATGGGTGGTTGTCACCTTGGGAGATGTGTCTCTGAGAAGTATGGAAGCAAGCCTACGCTTACTTTTGCAAAATCTTGTGTTTTTTAAAATTTTATTTTCTTGTTATCTTGCACTAGAAGGTTTTTTTGAAAAAGTTCATATATATTATATTTCACGCACTCCTTCATTCACATTGTGTTTCATATGATCATTCTCATACATTGTGTCTTATAAAATTAATCACCACTATGACCCTTTTTCAGGTTCCCCTGGATCTTTCCTGATTTCTTCATCTCCTCCCTCTGCTCACCAAACTCTGGCCTTGTGACTCCCCCCTCGCCCACTCCCAGCTCACCTGCCCCCTCTCCTTCCCTTTTTGGACATTTACACGCGTCTTTCTAGTTATCCTTCTATTTTTACGGTAATGGTCTTATACAGTGTTTGTCCTTATAAGATTTAATTCACTCAGCATAATGCTCTCTAGCTTCTCCTGCTAGTGTCTCGTGTCCTTTGTTGGCTCTGGACTGAAAAGTTTTACATTAACTTTTAGAAGGAAAATTTGCAAAGTAGATATTACCAGTGTCACTCCTTGAGTTATATTTTTGAGCAATGTCATTTCCCAAGGAAGCTGCCAATATATATCCGTTGGAAAAATACTGCTTAGAAATTGAAGGGACATATTAGATGGGAGTCTACTTAAAAGAGGAACTCAGCCAAAATGGTCTTTAAAATGTTATTTCTTATATTAGATTAGTCTTTTTGAAAGTACATATAATGACAGGACAAGTTATGAGGCCACTTCTGGCTTATGACATTGAAATCATATTATCATAAAAGGGTAAGTATATGCCCATGTATAAAATAGTTAAGAAACATTTTAAAATTATTAGGATACATTTTAAAAGTTGAGAGAAAAGTTCAGTTAGAACTGCCTTATATTCTGATTTTATGGTACTCATCTTTCTTTTTCACCAAGTTCCTTTCTACTGATCATACAGTTCATATTTCAGCTACTAGGATTTTAGGAAAGCATTCATGTTTATTGTGAAATATTTTTAAGATTGTTTTTATTTTATCCTTTATTTTCCTTGATATCTTAAAAGTTAGAGTTTTTCTGCTTGAAAATTATTAAGACTGATGCAGCATCAGGATTGAGGGAAGACTCATTAACAATTTGCATTTTGCATATTACGCAACCTTGTTGAAAGTGAGGAGGACTTGAAGCATTTACTGCAGAACATCAAGGACTCCTGTGTTCAATGTGGATAACATCTCAACATCAAGAAAACAGAAATCCTTACTGGACCATCATGATAGATGAAGGAAAGATTGAAGTTGTCAATGATTTCATTTTACTTGGATCCACAGGCCGTATCTTTGGTGCCAGCAGTTAAGAAATCAAAAGACAATTTGCATTGAGAAAATAGGCTGTAAGGGACTTTTCCAGAGTACTAAAGAACAATGAGATCACTTTTTCAGAGTATTAGTGAGCAGTGAAGACCAAGATGTACATGATCAAACTCTTTGTCTTCTCACTTGCTCAGTTTGAAGCTAAAAGTTGGACAGTGACTAAAGGTGACAGAAAAGAATGAATGCCTTTGAGCAGTGGTACTGGGGAGAAGAGTACTGAATAACCCACGGACTGCAAAGATCACAAGTCTGTCTTGGAGAAAAGGCAACCAGGAGCCTCTTTGGCAGCAAGGCCGGGGAAAGTTCATCTCATCATATTTTTAGGAGGGGGCCAGTTTTTGAAGGGAGACATCATGCTTAGAAAGGCGAAGATATGAAGTTTAAGACAGAAAAACCCTCAACAAGATGGATTGACACAGTGGCTGTAAAAATGCGACTGAGTTGCAGTCGACTGAGTTGCACATAACAGTAACATGATTGAATTCCTTATGTGTTGTCCAATTTTCAGTTGTACTTGGAACAACTGAAAATACTGGGCCTAGAGTTGGGCTTGCCTTAATCCCCAGAGTGACATCTTTGCTTGGAAGAAATCTTTTGAAGCCAGTTTGGCAAGTGTAGGATGTCATTTGACTTCTTGACTGTTACTTCCACAGATGTTGATTGTGGACCCAAAGTAAAATGAAAACTTGGACAACATCAATATTCTCTTCATTTATCATGGCATTTCTTACTGTTCTCGTTGTGGAGTTTTTGGTGTGTTGGGTTTTGTTTGTTTTGCTTTTTTTTATTTTTTGTTGAGATTTTGAGTGTTAAAAAGTAAAGGTGCTGCTTTGAGGACTAATACGTCCTTGACTCCAGCCATTTTTCAGTTGCCTCATAAACCTGTAAAAGCTGGGCAGTGCATAGGGAAGACTGGAAGGATTGAAGGCTTAGAATTATGGTGTTGGAGAAGAGTATGAAATATACCTGGATTGCCAGAAGAACAAACAAGTCTGCATAGCAAGAATATAGCTAGAATACTCATTGGAAGCCAGAGTGATGATAATTTATCTCATGCTTTTGGACATATCAGTCTCTGGAGAAGGGCATCATGCTTGGTAAACAGTGTCAATAAAGAAGATCCCAACAGAGGTTTAATACAGTGGCTACAGCAATGGGCTCAGCCATAGCAAAGAAGGTGAGGATGGTGTCAGATTGGGTAGCTTTTCATTCTGCAGATTGCTGTGACTCAGAATTGACCCTACTAATGGCACCTTTCAACAACAACTACCTTATCATTGAATTAATTACCTGTTTTGCTGAAAGGGTTGCAGGAAACCATCATTTTCTGTTTCTCTAGAAAAATTATGTCACTGAAATATGTTTTTATTTCCTCATGTTCTTTTCTGTAAAATTTATCGTGGAGTCCAAGCATATGATTTGTTTTTATGAAAAAACAAAATAAAACACTCCCCCCCCCATTTAAAACAACAACAACAATAACAAAAAAGATCTCTGGACAAGTTAAGCTCTGGTAAAAGGGAAAAAATGTCTTTGGGAGACTTTCTTGGCTTTGCAGATAATTATAAACAGTGAACAATTGATTTCCTTGTCGACGATGCTGCATTAGATTGAAATTCTACATTTGTCTTAAGATCATTCAATATAAAAATAAGTTTTACCCCTTTAGAAATCCTTCTGCTTGTGGAAAATTCCATCCTTCTAGAGACTATTTTTGGGGTCACTCAGCAGGAACAAAAAAGGAAAGCTGTATTTGTAATATTCCCATTGCAGCTTGAGGTTCCGAGGGAGGACTTAAGGGTTTTTCTTCAGAAATAAACATTTATCATTGTCATTGGTGATATTGAACTTTCTCACGTAGCATAGACAATATATTGAGTGAATAGAATGATGCTTCAGACAACGGAAACTCTGATCCCACTGTGATATGAAACCTGGTGTACATTTCTAACAACAGCAGCAAAACAAGCACATTTAGAAAATATGGTGGATTGAATAAAAATCCCTGCCACCGGCAGTCAGGAAGTCAAAGGACAAGATGCATTGGGAAAGTCTGCTGTCAGGGACCTCTCCAGAGTGCTGAAGAGCAATGATGTTAGTCTAGAGACTGAGGTGTGCTTAATATAGGCCCTGGTCTTTGTATGCATCAGAGAACTGGACAATGGCTAAGGATGATAGAAGGAGAATTGATGCCTTTGAGTTGCGGTGCTGGAGAAGAGTATTGAACATACCACAGACTGCCAAGAGAACAAACCGTTCTTTCCTTGAGAGAGTGAAGCCAGGTTGCTCCTTGGAAACAAGGATTTTGAAACTCCATGCCACATTCTTTGGGGATGTTGCTAGGAGGAACCAGTCTTTGGAGAAGGACATCATGATTGGAAGGGAAGAGGGACAGTGCAGGAGAGGAAGACCCTGGAGGAGATGGATTGACACAGCTTGTGATGATGGGGACAGAGAGAGTGAGATTGGCTCAGGATAGGGCAGGGTTCTGAGATGTCGTGCATAGGATTGTTATGAGTCCTAGTAGACTTGATGACACGTAACAACAACAACAAAGCTGTCAGGGTCCGAACTGTAGAACATGTGAATGTCACCTCATATGACAAAAAAATAGGTTGCAGAAATGATTAAATGAGGGATTTTGAAATGAGTTTATTCTGCAATATCTGAAAGCTCTTATACGAGGGAAGTAGAAGGTGATTTGACTGTAGAGAAGCAGCACCGTGACATTGAAGTCAAGCTGTTGCTAACGTGGAGATGAGGTAAGGGGCTAGGCTAGAGTCACAGCTCTCAAAACTGAAAGGCATCCTTATGAAATCGATTTTGTAAAACATAAAAAAAATCCTAAACAATTGTGCATTAAAAAACAAACAAAAAAACAACCACTAAAACACCTGAAAGGCAAGGAAGCAGATTCTCCTGTTAGAAGCTCTGGAAGGAACGGACCTTGCTGGTATTTCAGTTTCTGCCTAGGAAAACTGATTTCAGACTTCGGACCTCCAGTACTACAAAAGAATAAGTGTGTAGTGTTTTGTGTGTGTGTGTGTGTGTGTGTGTTTTAATTGGTTAGTGCAGCCACCAGGGGAAAAATATAACCATTTGCCTTAACTATTATGATTTTATTCAAGGTTCAGATATCAGCTAGATACTCAGACTCAGTAGGTATTTGGGAACCCAGCTGTGTTGAATAATTGTGAATAGCTGATGTAACTACAACAAAGCTGGGTAAAACTCAGCCCTCAAGTTGTAGAACCACCTTACAGGGTTTTCATGGCTACACTCTTTTTGTTTGTTTGATTTTTTTTTAATAAGAAAAAAAAAACTCCAACAAAATCTCTCGACATTGTGCCACAGGTGGAAGTTTATGGAGCAAATTCCTTTTCCAGATGATAGTTCATACACTAACTGTTGCGGTAATGGTTGCCTGTAGCGTCAGCATTCTCCTCTCTCCTCCTTGGGGTCCCTATTTTGTCCAGTTTCCCCGCCCCTCCCTGCCATCTCATCTTTGTTTTTGTGCAAATGCTGCCCCTTTGGTTTCAGATAGTTGACCGATCTGAGCAGCACATTCTCCACCGATGTTTGTTTTGTGGACCTATTATTTGGCTGGAAGATGGTCTGTGGAAGTATCTTCACTTTCAAGTTAGAGGGTTGTCTCAGGCAGTAATTGCTCTTTCAAACCAGTAAGTCTGGTTTTGCTTTGTATTTTTTACCCATTCTAACTGGGGACTTCTGTTGTGGCCTTGGTCAGAGGGTTCTGTACTGATCATGAGCTGTCTTCTAGTTCTGGTCTCGGGTTAGAGGAGGCTGAGGTTCTTGTGACTGTTAGTTCTTCAGAACAACTGTTTCCTTAAGCTTTCCATTTTCTTCTTTCTCCTTTCTGCCAAAAGTTGTTCTTACAGGGCAGTTGGTAAACCCCAGATGTATTCACCAGACTAAAATTTAGAACATCGTCTTTATTAACTGTTTTCTGGTTGATCTAGTTGATTTAGATATCTCTTATCTAGGCTTGGTTCTTTAGAGAAGTAAAACTAAGAGAGAGAGAGAGAGAGTGTGTGTGTGTGTGTGTGTGTGTGTGAGAGAGAGAGAGAGAGAGAGAGAGAGAGAGAGAGAGAAAGAGATGTTAGAAGAGAATATCTTATGAGCTGCCAAAAGAACAAATAGATATAAAAAGGTGCAGCCAGAGTGCTCTTTGGAGGCAAGGATGGTGAAGCTTCATCTCACATCCTTTGGGCATGTTGCTAGGAGAGGTTATTTATTTCTTGGAGAAAGACGTCATACTTGGAAAGGTGAGGCCTGGTGAAAGAGAAAGACTCTCAGCCAGGTGGATTGACACAGTGACTGGAGCAATGGGCTTGAGTATATCAGAGATGGTGAGGATGGCACAGGGTAGGGCAGGGCTCAGATCTGTTGTTCATAGGGTCACTGTGAGTTGTACACGTAACAGTACATACACATTTATGTTTATCTGTATAGTTCACACGTTGTTGTTGTTGTCTGCCATCAGGACTCATTAACAACACACATTATGCAGATGACACATCTTAGCTTGCTGAAAGTGAACATGACCTGAAACACTTAATACAGAAGATCAAATACTGTAGTCTTTGATAATGGATTACGTTGCAACATCAAGAAAGCAAAGGTCTCTGCTTCTGGGCCAATGGACAACATCATTATAGATGGAGAAAGGATTGAATGTGTCAATGATTTCATCTTACTTGGATCAACAATCAACACCTTTAGTATCAGCATCGAGGAGATAAGGAGACACATTGCTTTGGGCAAATTTGCTGTCAGGAATCTCTCCAAAATCCTGAAGAGCAATGATATCAGTGAAACTGAAATGTGTCAGATTTAGGCCATGGTCTTTGCAGTCATTTTCTAGGTTTTGGAAAGATGGATAATGAATAAGGATGATAGAAGAAGAATTGATGTCTTTGAATTTTGGTATTGGAGAAGAGCAGTGAATATCCTATGGATTACACAGAAAACAGACATGCTTTGGAAAAAGTACAGCCAGAGTGCTCCTTAGAGACAAGGATAGCAAGGCTTCAGCTCACATATTTGGGGCATGTTGCTTGGAGAGGCCAGTCCTTGCAAAGGTAGATCATGCTTTAAAAAGCTAGAAGGTCAAGGGAGCTCTGGTGGCCTAATGGCAAGAAGCTGCATTGCAATCCCAGAGGTACGCAGTTTGAATCCACCAGATGCTCTGCTGGAGAAGGAGGGGCAATCTCTTCCTGTACCAGTCAGATCTGATTTGACGGTACACTCAAAAAATAATAATAATAAAAAAAAAGGTAGAAGGTCAGTGAAAGAGAGGAAGGTCTCAACAAGGTCGACTGACACAGTGACGACAGCAATGGGATCAAGTGTAGCGAAGATGATGAAGATGGCGCAGGATAGGACAGGATTCTGTTATTTATAGGGTTGCTGTGAGTTGTGACACCTAGCAGATTGTGTGTGTGTGTGTGTGTACTGAGAGAGAGAGAGCGATAGACAGAGACAGAGACAGACCGACCTCTGGTGGCTTAGTGGTAAGGAATTGTGTGCTGCCAACCCAACTGCACGTTCTTTGAATCCACGTGCTCCAGGTGAGGATGGTCAGTCGCTATCATGTGATTTGCTGCCTCTGAAAATCTGCTGGAGGGTCAGCTGTGAGTTTATCCTGACTCAGCAGTACATAACAGAGAGTAAGGATTTGTGTGTTTTTTCAAGGAAGCAAATTCCAAGTTGATACATCCGGCTTCCAGGTGGAAACATCAGGGAGCCTGAGTACAAGGTGTGAGCAGGTGGGTAGGGTCTCAGGCTGCTGCCCTGGAGGCTGCCAGTTTCAGAGGCTGACACGCCCAAGGTGATGTTGAGAAGCAGTGTCACAGATGACAGGCTCTCGAGACTGCAGGTTGCCAGCTTCAGAGGCTGGCACACCAAAGGTGGTTGTAAGGAAACAGGGCCACAGAGTGCTGGCCTTGGATGCTGACAGGACTACGACAGGCTGCTGCTTTAAATCTGGAGACCATGAGCCAGAGTGTTCAAACTTAAATCCCATGCAGGCCGTACTCCTAAAGAGACCTACATTTAATCAGTTAAGGCTAACCATCTCTTTACCAATTCTCCTGTAATCCTGCCATATTAATTACATCACTGTGGCTAAAATTTACCACATGTAAAATATGTAGTGTATACTGAGGGATCATGGCCATGTTGATGTACAACATTATCGACAACATCCTCTGAAACAGTGGTTCTTCAAGGCCAGTGGCTCAATCATGTTGTCTATATGGTTTCTGCTACTGTGCCTCTGTTTTCTCTATTGTGCAACATGTACAAATAGGTATGTAGATATATTCACCACCATTACTGTGTGTAGGGAAATCTGGTAGACCCGTGGGTATGGAGTGTGCTGCCTACCTAAAGGTGACGCCTCTTTGGAGTTTGGGATCCACCAGCAGCTCCACAGGAGAAAGACGGGCAGTCACCTCCTGTGAGATTTACACCCTTTAAAAACATGCTGGATGGCAAGTCTGTTCTTACTCCATGACAGTGAGTGAATGACTGATAGTTATTTGTATACAGTTGTGCTCCCATATTTACCTATATATCTACTTACGAATTATCATTTGTGAATACTACTTCTGCAGGATTATGTGTTATACCATTTGTTATTATTGTCCTTTGTTGGTGCATAGCTTTCACTGTGTTCTTTGCCTTAGTCTTGCTGTGCTGACTTCCTGCAGATAGTGTATTGCCCTTTATTGTGTAATTAACTGTTGCCTGCCATCTAGTTAATAATTCTCCTGACCTCTCCCTCCCCTCAGTAGTAGCCTTCAAAGAATCTTTCTTTCTACATTAAACCTATTGATTTTTTCGTAGTACAGTGGTCTCAGACAATGCTCGTACTTTCTGTATTTGACTGACATTACCCAGCATGCTGTCTTCCACGCGTATCCTTGTTGTGCGATGCATTGCAGATTCGTCATCGTGGTGGTGGTGGTCTGTGTTGTCGGGTCGAGTATGACTCCTAGCCACCATCTAAGGAACAGCCCTAAACCTTCTTCTCTCCCGTGATTCATCATTATTTACGAATTCTATTCTGTTAATGTATCCCATGGTATTTATGTACCACAGTTTATTCATCAGTTGATGGACACTTCATGGATTATGGGACCCTCTGCCACTTACATGCAAATGTGCTCCTTCAGCCCACAGGCGTAAATACCCTAATAATTCTTGCTCGCTGCCAGGGGCAAGGCCTGAGGAAGGCAGGTCATGGAGTCTGGTGGTTGAGGAATCTCCCTCCTGTGTGTTGCATCTCTGTCATTTGTGAGTTTACCTGATTTTGGATCCTGGTTCTATCCCTACTCTGTGAACGACAGGATTCTCAGAGTTTTTGCCCTCCTTTTATATTTTTCCTTCTTTAATTCCATATTCTGGTCCCTTCTCCTTGCTTCTATCTGCGGGTGTCTACCTAGTTTCTCTCTCTCTTCTAAGAGTGTGGTGAAGTTGCCTTCATTCATTGCTAATGGCTTTTTCTCAAGATAATCATATTGAGCGGGGATGACTGGAAGCGCTCTTCCATCCTGTTTTATGACTTGCTTGCTGTATCTGTTCAGTTTTTCTTCTTGTGACTGTCCCATTTAAGTTTTATATCCTTCTTTCTTTATATTTACATTTACAGTATTATTTTCTGTTATCTGTTTCTCTTGATTTTGGGGGGGCTTTGCTGTAGAACGTTGGTATGGTGTGTCAGACTAAGCCACTATCTTAACTTTACCTCTCAATTTCTGTGTGAGTGTTTCAGCTTTTTCTTGGTTAATAAAGTTCTGGCTAGCTATGGTGGCCTAGTGGCAAGAAGCTGCACTGCAGTCCCAGAGGTGTGCGGTTCGAATCTACCAGATGCTTTGCTGGAGCAGGAGGGACAAT
>NW_006399752.1:2849201-2849860 GCF_000299155.1 Elephantulus edwardii | reverse complement strand
TAGAGTTTCCGGAGGCATGTTGTTTAGGAAGTGGATGTGACTCCTGCTCCCAAATTATAGATATAAATTATGTATAATGCAGACACACACATCTGTATATCACACACATATTTACTGGACTTTGCTGTTTACTGTTATCACAACATGACTCTCTTATCACCTGGAACAGGTTCTCATTTCTGGCTCCTTCCCCTGCCTTATGGCTCAGTTATATATCACTGTTGTCTGTGCCATCAATTTCCCTATAACTTGTTCCAACTGTGACTCAGGATCCTGACTTTCAGGAAGGGGAATTGGGCACCTACTCCAAGCAAAGGCTTGTCCTGTTTCATAAATACAAGGCACATGTTTTTCACAGTGTGTATCCATTTTGTGCACAGTGTCCTTGCCATCCAGGTACTAGCAGTTGCCTATACGATCCTGTGAAGGGTCTGTTATGAACCAACCTCAAGACACTTTTGAGACTATGAAGATTTATTTGTAGCTATTTCTCACACCTGCAAGAGTCTCTGAAGATATGATACTGTACTACTGTTAATCACTTAAAACCAAACCTCCCCGGTGTAGAGTTGATTCCAGCTCATAGCAATCTTCCAATGCTGCCTGTTTTTCTCCTTCAGAGCAGCTGATGGATTTGAACTACCAACCTTTTTTTTTTT
>NW_006399752.1:2840022-2848631 GCF_000299155.1 Elephantulus edwardii | reverse complement strand
ACAAATGCTATATGGTGCCACTGTTGTAGAATGAGGCTGGCATTGGGGTGGGGGTAAGACTGAGAAAAACTGGAACTACCAACCTTTTAACAACCAGTCCTACATATTAAATACTATGTCCCTATGTCTCTTTATAAATCATATCAAATCTCATTACTGTGGAGTTGGGAAAAAACCCACAACTGAACCTTTATTGCATTTTTGATGCTGTAATTACATGAAGATGCAGTTTCATCATTCTTGGCTCTAAGGAGCACTTGGGTTGTATTTCCTCCAAGTCAAACTTGGATTTTGTTTGACAGTCCAAGTATTTTCAGTACTCTACATCATAGCAAAATCATTATTCAAATACACTGAGGATTCTTTGCTCTTCCTTTTTGGTCTTCTACTTGCATATGAAGCAACTACCAAGGCTTGGATGAGACATACCTTAGTCCTTTAAACTGACATCTCTGCTCTTTAGCACTCTTTGGAGATTTCTGACAGCAGATATGGCCAATGCAGCCCATCTTTTGATTTCTTGAGTGTTGCTATCATGGCGGTTGACTGAAGTCCTTGGCAATTTCAGTCTTTTCTCTATCATAACTGTTGCTTATTGGTTCAGTGATGAAGAGTTTCGTTTCCTTGATGTTGAGATAATCAGTAGCCAAGGCTGTTGTCTTTGGTCTCCTGCAGTGTGTGCTTCTTCATTTTCTGCAAGAAGGGTGTGTCATCTGCATATCATGGTTTGTTGATGAGTCTTCCTCTGATCTTGATGTCACATTCTTCTTCAGATAGTCCAGCTTCTTGAATTTGTTTAGCATGTTGTTGTTATGTGCTGTCAAGTTGTCTGCAACTCATAGCAACCCTATGCACAACAACCTGAACCCTGCTCTATCCTGAGCCAACCTTATTGTCTCTTGACACATGTACTGCCATTATCTCAGCCACTGAATCAGTCCATCTCATCAAGGGTCTTTCTCTCTTGTGCTCCACCCTCCCACACATGATGTGCCTTTCCAAGGACTGGTCCCTCCTTGCAACAAGCCCAAAGTATGTTAGGCAGAGATTTAGAATCCTTGCCTCAGAGGAGCAACCTGGTTTCACCCTCTCGAGGGCAAATATGTTTGTTCTCTTAGCAGTCCATGGTATATTTAATACTCTTCTTCTAGCACTGGAAGCTCAAAGACATCAGTTCTCCTTCTGTCATCCCTAGTCATTGTCCAGCTTTCAGATGCATAGCACGTAACTGCAAAGACCATAGCCTGGATCAGGTGCACCTTAGTCTTTAGTACGATGACAGTAGACTTTCCAAATGCATTCATCTTTTTAGTATTTATTTGATGTACCTCTAAGAATTTTAAAACATAGAGTGTTCCTTTGTTCTGTTTGAGCAACTACTTTTTGGCTTATGTACAGGTTTTGCATGACCATTGTTAAGTGTTCTGGAATTACCGTTTTTCTCAGTGTTATCTATAATTTGTTATGATCCTTTCCGTTGAATGCAATGAAATAGATTGACATGGTGACTGCAACAATGGACATGAGCATGATGGAGTTCATGAAAATGGAGCGAGATAGGACAAGGCTTCAGTCTGTTGTTCATAGGGTTGTTATGTGTTGTTCATAGGATAGTAGTTGCCCCAATGACACCCCACAATAGCAACAAAAAATTGCATGGGAGAAGATTGCCCATATTTCTCCCATGAAACTAGCTATTATGGATTTGAACCATCAGAGAGGTGTGTCCTTTGGATTAACAGTTCAACTCCCTACCTACTGCGCCACCAGAACTCTCTTTTCAATCACATGAGGAGATTTGAAAGCCATCATTCAGAAATTCTGACTCATGGTGACCTTTTATGTGTCTGAGCAGAACTCTATTCTATAGGATTCTCAGTAGTTTGACTTTTGGGAAGTAAATCATCAGTCTTTTTTCTTCTGAGGCTACTCTGGGTAGACTCCAACCTTCTTCTTTAATTAGCACACAAACGCATTAACCACTTGGACCCCTTGTGGTATAATCTGTAGGAAGCTGCATTGCTAGCCTGAAGGTGGAGTCTCTGATGGCTCATATCCATGGAGTGATGGTAAATTCACTCCATGAAGAAAAAGTGAGCAATGTCCTCCCATGCAATTTACAGTCTCCTAAAAACCCACTGTAAATTAGGAGTCTGTTCCAACTTGATGGCACTGAGTTACTGAGTTAAAAACTCTTAAGGAAGTCCTGTTGTTTTTATTGTTGTTGTTAGGTAGCATCAAGTCGAATGTGACTCAGGGTGACCCTGTGCACACCCAGTCTGAACCTTGTCCTATCCTGTGCCATTCTCATGATCTCTGACACACTTAAGCTCATTATTGGAGTCACTGTGTCGTTCCACCTGGTTGAGGGTCTTCCTTTCCTTTGCCACCCCTCCACCTTCCCAAGCATGATATCTCCCAGGAATAACCTCTCTTAGCAAAATGCCCAAAGTATGTGAGATGAAGCTTTATCATTTTTGCTTCCAAGGAGCACTCTAGCTATACCTTCTCCAAGACATAGCTTTTCTCTTGGCTGTCCTTGGGATATTCATCACTGTTCTCCAACATCACAGTCAAAGGCATTGATTCTTCTTCTGTCATCCTTATTCATTGTCCAGTTTTCAAATGAATAACAAGTGACTGAAAAGACCATTGCATTTATTAGGAACACCTTAGTCCTCAAACTGACATCATTGCTCTGCAATAATTTGCAGAGATCCTTGACTATAGGTGCAATAAATCTCCTGATCTCCTGACTGCTGGTATTAATTATATTGATTGTGTATTCAAGTAAGATGAAGTTGTTGACAGTCTCAATCCTTTACCTGTCCATCATGATGTTTTGCCTGTTGGCTCAGTGGCAAGGATTTTTGTTTTCTTAACATTGAGATACAATCCACATTGATAGTGCTTAACAAGAAGTCCTAGAACAAGGAAATTGGATTTTTGTCAGTTGTTTCTGATTGCTGCTGTGTGGTTTTTATTTGAGTGAGGTGGTTTATGGAGCTTGAAGAAATTCCATTATGTATGCATGTTAGTCTGGATAGGGCTAGGTTACTAGTTGTTGAACCCAAAACAAAATAATCTCTTTCTTCTGCTAGTTCTTTGGTATTCCTATTTTTAAAATATTTTCATAATTAGATAAAATGGAAAAAATGCATAAATCACTGGTGCACGAAATAGGTATATCTGTAGATTTTTTTTTCGTTGATTGCTCTTAAATTGTGTTCTTATTGGACCACATTGAGACATCCCATGGATGGCCAAGAAAACTGATATGTCTTAGAGTGCAGCAGGAGTGATCTTTGGAGGAAAGACTAATAAGGCTTTGCCTTATATATTTTGGGCATGTTGCTAGGAGGGACTATTCCTTGGAGAAGTAAATGATTCTAGGAAGGGTGGAGGATCGATGAAGAAGAGGAAGACTCTCAACTAGGTGAATTGTCATGGTGTCTGCTGCAACGGACTCTGTGTTTCAGGAAGAGTGAGGATTGTGTAGGATGGAACAAGGTTCAGATTTTTATTCATAGGGTCGGTGTGAGTTGTACTCGACTCTGGGGCACCAACCAACAACATTGGACCACAGTTCCAGGACAAAATTTTTATCAAGTGGGATTTCTTTTGCACTATCCTTGCAACCCCGCAGCTTAGCTTACTTTTATTTAGCTTGGATCACATTGTTTTATTTACATTGAAAAGTAGCCTTGGGTTTGTGAAACCACAAAATGACGCAGAATATAAGAAGCGCTTTTTTTCTTGAAGAAGAAATAATTTCATTTTAGTAACTAAATTCATGGCTAAAGAAGAAACCAAACCATATGTTGTTAAGTCTAACTCATGACGACCCCGTGTGTTTCAGAGTAGGACTGCGCACTGGGGTACATGGTAAATCATCTGCCTTTTCTTCTAAGGCTCTTCTAAGTGGATTTGAACTGCCAGTTTTTTGATTCATAGTAGAGCCCTGAAATATGTGTGCTATCCAGGAACTCCAAATTCATAGACAAGTTAGATAAAATTAAGATTTATGTGCAGTAAGGGAATACACATAATTATATCTTGAGTTTATAAAACATCTTGGTTTTTTTATTGCTTTTATACATTACCTCATTTACGTGAATCCTCACAAATCTCCAAGTAACAGTGACAGCAGAACAGAAGTGTAGCTTTTTATTATTGAGCTCTGTGAACTAGGCATACGCTATCTTTAATAGTAAAAGCAAACTTTCTGTGTACTTTGTTGATTATCTATTACCTGAACCCATCTGAGGCTATTATCTCCTTTTCCTGGACAAGGGACCTAAGAGTAAGGTTAGCACCTTGCCTAAGAAGAAACAAAGGAGGATGGATTCATTGCAGAAGTTTTTGATCCTTGTGCTGAGCTCTTTTCCTTGCAGCACCCCAACTTCCTGAGTCTGAATGTGGTGAAAGTGAGGATTAAGCAGTGGAGGGAAGGAAGCCTGACTCTGAAGGCAGAACAGTACAAAGACTAGGTTGCAGCCAGATCAGCTAGGAACCAAGAGAGTGTCCCTGAGGGAGACCAGTTCCATCTGATAAAGAAGGCCCTGGGACTTCCATTCAGGAGTTCACTGTAATTGCTGGACTCAGGAGGAAGAACAAACCATTAAAAGTGATTTGGTGAAATGCTGACATAGTTACAGATGGTTATTTTGACTTTCTCTTTTTTGGTCTCATACTTGCAAAAGCAATAGCCTTATACTTGAAAAAGCAATATACACTGAACAAAGAATTTAGCAATATCAGATTTTGTAAATATAAGGTAAAAATTACCTGTGGTTTCTCTCCCTCTCTTCATGGACAATCCATTTTTTCTGCACAAGCTCTAAAGCTGTATACCTATTTATCTAAATATACATAGACCTGCTCTTCACCTGTGGATATGATGAGGTTCCCAAGGTAGGTGCCATCGAATCGAGGACTTTTCATAGTGATCCTATGAACAGTTCACCTAAACTCTCTCCTCTCCTGTATAGTCTTTTACCATCCTCATCATCTCTGGTACAGTTGAGCACTTTGCTTCAGTCACTGTGTCAGTCTATCCCATTGGGGGTCCTCTCTCTTTCTGTGTCGTCTATTTATATTTTTTATATTTATATTTACAAATGACAAAACCCACTACAGTAATAAGGAATAAGTAATATACTACAAATGTCTCATGGCGTTTTAAGGCTATTAGTCACTAAAGAAGCAGGCTGATCTCTTTTCCTGCAGAGCAGTTAGGAAGTCCAAACTGTTGAGCTTTTGCTCAGTACGTGAGCTCCTTAACTGCTCTGTGTGTATATACATGTCTGTGTGTATATATCTCTGTGCGTGTCTCTCTCTCTGTGTATGATTAAAAAGACAAAAAATGATCAAAATATGTATCAGAAGTAACTTTAAAGTTTCTTTGGAATACAGAATAGCTAAAATGATCATGACATGAAAGAATGGAACTGAACTGAACTCCAAGGCCTCAGTGAGAGTACAAGCATTGAAAGGATTTGTACAAAGATAGGGAATTCGAAAACCAAAAAGGAAGAACATGGTTTATGTTCCCCCCCACCCCCAGCTTAAAGAGCTGAAGGGAAAAAAAAAATTCAAGCCCTTCCTTGTACTATTAGTGGATTTTTCTGGGCAAAATATTGAAGGAGAAAATGGACAAAATCCACAGAGCCATTTTACCAAGAAGAATTGATTGATATTTAATCATTATACAAGATAGAATATAGTAAAAAAAAAACCCAAACAAAAACAACACCACCCTGATGGTATTGAAGGAAGAAGTCCAAGGTGATCTTAAGACATTGGAGAAAAACAAGCCACCAGGAATTGTCTGATTACTAACTGGAATGTTTGTACAACTACATGCAGCCCTGGAGGCACTCACTTATCTATGCCAAGAAATTTGTAAAACCAACCTAATCAACCAACTGGGGGGAAATTGCACAGCCAGCTCTCCTGCTGCGGAGATGCGTGATGAGCCTCGGTTTGGTCCCACGGCTGGGAATCTTACTGGGTGGAGCGGGGGGACGGGCATAGCCTAACACTTCTCTTGCTGAGCTGCTATTGGATTCCTGCCTTTGGTTAGCAGCCCAGGACATCACCCCCTACACCACTAGATTGATATGTGTGCACATTTTAAAGAAGAATGATCCAACAGAATGTAGAAAGTCTCACACAATATTACACTTGGGCAGAATTTTGCTGAAGGTGATTTTACAGTGGCTGTAGCATTCAATACAAGGAATCACCAGAAATTCAAGCTAGCTTCCAAAGAATATGTAGAATAAAATATATTATGACTGAAAGCAGAAAATACCAGAAATATGTTAGCCTGTAATTTATTAACTATACAAAGGCTTTAGATTGTGTGGATCAGAACAAATTATGGTTAATATTACAATGAATGAGACTTGGGAACACATAATTGACCTATACAAACACCAGGTGGCTGGCATTTGAACAGAACAGGAAAGGTACATGTCGAGGTTGTTTTTGATTCTCACCACTGGGCCAATTGGCAGCATCAGTATGGATGATGAAGTGATTGAGATAGTTAACAGTTTTAGTTTACTTGGTTCCACAGTCAACAGCAGCCAGGAAATCAGGAGATGAATTGCATTGGGAAAGTCAGCTGTGAGGAACCTCTCAAGAGTATTGAAGTGCAACGACATCAGGCTGGAGACTAAGGTGCGCCTGATCCAGGCTGTAGTCTTTGTAATTACGTGCTATGCATTGGAGAGTTGGACAGTGAATAGGTATGATAGAAAGAGTTGAGGCCTTTGAGCTGTGGTGCTGGAGAAGAGTGTTGAATATACCATGGACTGCTAGGAGAACAAACAGGTTTGTCCTGGAGAGGGTGAAGCCAGAATGTTCCCTGGAGTCAAGGATTCTGAAGCTTCGTCTGACATACTTTGGGCATGTTGCAAGGAGGGACTGATCCTTGGAGAGGGACATCATGTTTGGGAGAGTGGAGGGACAGCGCAGGAGAGGAAGACCGTTGATGAGATGGATCGATTCTGTGAGTGGAGTGGTGGGAATAATGTGTTTGAGACAGCGAGGTTGGCACAGAGTAGAATGGTGTTTAGGGCTCTTGTACATAGGGGTCGCTATGAGTCGCGAATGACTCAATGGCATATAACAACAACAACAACAACATATACTGAGCAAATAATTTTAGAGGTCTACTACATGAAGAGGAATGTGGTATCAGGATTGGAGGAACTCTGATTAGCAATCTGTGATACACAGATGGCATAACCTTGCTTATCAAAAGTGAAGAGAGCTGGGAACACTAATGAGGATTAAAAACTACAACTTTCAGTATGGATTATATCTCTACAGAATGAAAACAGCAAATTGTATAACTAGAACAATAAGCAAAATCATGACAGAAAAATGAGAGATGTCAAAGGTTTTCTTTTACTTATAGTCACAGTCAGTGCTCATGGAAGTAGCAGTCAAGAAATCAAATAATGATCACATTTAGATAGATCTTCAAAAGGGTTTAAAAGCAAAGATGTTATTTTGAGGACCAAGATGTGCCAGGCCCGGAGCATGGTCTTCTCAGTTGCCTCCTATGCAGGTGAAAAGTGGACAATGAATTAGAAAAACTGAAGAGGAATTGATACACTTAATGATACTAGTCAAAGAATATTAAATATACTGTGGACTGCCAGAAGAAAGGATCAATATATATATTTCTCAATCTGTATGCTAAGTGAATTATTCAAGAAGCTGGACTCCATAAGTAGTAATGTGGCACCAGGATTGGAGGAAGACTCATCAATAACCTTCGCTATGCACATAATGCAGCCTTGCTTGCTGAAAGGAGGACTTGAGGTACTTACTGGCGAAGATCGGAGACTTCCGCCTTCATTAGAGATTGTGTCTCAGTGTCAAGAAAACAAAAATTCTCACCAATGGATTTATAGGCAACATATAATAGATGGAGACAAGATTTAAACTGTTAATGATTTCATCTTACTTGGTTCCACAATCAATACACTTGGTACCAGAAGTCAAGAAATAAGGAGATGTATTTATTGCACTGGGAAGGTCTGCAGTCAGGAACCTCTCCAAATTACTGAGGAGCAGTGATGTTAGTTTTAGGACTAGGGTGTGCCTGATTCAGGTCATTGTTACTATCACTTGCTTCACATCTGAGATCTGGACAATGAATAAGGATGACAGATGTGATGCCTTTGAACTGTGGTGTTGGAAATGAGTGCTGAATGAATAACCCATGGACTGCCAAAAAACCCAGAAACATCATGGAGAAGGTGCAGCCAGAGTGCTGTTTAGAGGCAAAGATAATAAAGCTTTGTAATTTCTTTAAATAAAACATACTTTGGGCATATTGCTAGGAGAGGCTCTTCCTTGGAGAGGGACATCATACTTGAATGGTCAAAGAGAGTATGACCCTCAGCCAGACGGGATGACACAGTGAATGCCACAGCGGGCTCTGGTGTGTCTGGAAGCAGGAAGATGGCACAAGGTCCAGACTTGCTGCTCCTAGGTTGGTGTGAGTCACACTCAGCAGCACCTAAAAACCAAGACCAACAGGAACAACACACACACACACACACACACACACACACCCTGGTGGCACT
>NW_006399752.1:2838267-2839770 GCF_000299155.1 Elephantulus edwardii | reverse complement strand
GACTATAACTTTTTTGAGAAATAATATTACACTTAGTATTGTATATTAATAGAATTCACTGCAGAAGAAAGTTTATATGAAAGGGAACTATGTTGCCCTTGTAGCTGATGAAATTTGATGTTTTCTGGTCAGTTTGGCTTTTTGTGGGTTTTGGTGTTTTTTTTTAAGCTGTTAAACTGCACAGTAAAACTCAGCCTGTCCAGCATTGCTAATTTTGTGTTTCTTTTACATCCTTTGTAATGACTGTGTTCCATCTTGAACCCTGGCCTTTTCCAGTGTTGGGAGGTTTGCTGGAAGGAAGATGTAATGAAATTTCAGAGAAAGGAAACCGAAGAAGGGACAGGGCTCTTGGGAAGATTTTATTTGGATTTGAAAAGGTTTATTTTGTTTTGTTTTACCTCAAAACAGCTGTTAGCACACTTCCTAATCTTCTCAGCCAAGTATAAAGTTAGAACCTGAGAGGACCTTGAAAATCTTGTCAGCTTCTTCCTTTTGTTTAATTTTGAAGTCCCAAACAGTTTATCATATTTCCAAAGAAGGTCACAGAGCTGATCGCTGAGAGAGCCAAGACATGAGCCCAAATCTTTCCTTCCTGTAAGTACACATATCACTGAGACTCACTTCTTCCCCCAAAGAACTCATGGAGTTTCCAAAATACAAGATTTTATTTTAGAATCACAACCCATGCCATACAACATTTTGAGATAGTATGGCCCAAAGATCCCTCTTGGCAACTGATTGAAACCCAGCTTTGTGAATTGTGTTCTCTGGCCTTGGAAAATGTACCTCTTATTTACTCACCCTTTCTTTTGTAATCTGTAATAGGAAGATATACTTGCTTACTCCACTGGTTTGAGTATTTTTGGGTGTGGGGGTATGTGTGTGATAACATAATATTTATAAAATAATTACCTGGTGGCTAGATGATTAGTTATTGCTGCTGTTAGAAGAAAGATACTTTAAAAGTGACATAACAGCATTTTTCATTTAAAAAAATTTCATAGTACTTAAATATTAAATTATTTTGAAAATTTAGAAAATGTCTTAAAAGACTAAACATTTAAAAACGTTCTTGTGATTTCTGATTAGATTTTTTTTTTATAGGTACAAAAGAGAAGATGATGAAAAATAACTTTCCCTACTCTCTTTCTTTTCAGCCACCAACTTTCCAATGCTAGAAACTAGCTTTGCCAATTTCTTGTGTGTCCTTAATATATCCTATTCATACTGTTATTAAGTTATAGGAATTAAATTATTTTGTAGGTAATGTTAGATGTATCTTGGCTGAAAGCAGGGAGTACCAGAGGAGTTTCTATCTGTGCTTCATTGATTATGCAAAGGCGTTTGACTGTGTGGACCATAACAAACTGTGGCTGACTCTGAGAAGAATGGGAATGCCAGAACACTTGATCGTGCTAATGCAAAACTAATGCTTGAACAAAGAGGCAGTCGTCAGAACAGAGCAGGGTAACACTGCATGGTTCAAAATTGGGAAGGATGTAC
>NW_006399752.1:2835736-2837497 GCF_000299155.1 Elephantulus edwardii | reverse complement strand
TCAGAGACAATGAGATTGGCACAGGACAGAGCAGAGTTTAGAGTTGTACATAGGGTCGCTATGAGTCGCAAGCGACTTGATGGCACTTAACAACAACAACAACAACAACATCCCCTCTGATCTCTTCCTAATAGATCTACCTGACAAATTAGTTTTTCTAGTTGAGAACTGTCCAGTAGAACATTATACAATGATGGAAGTGTTCCTTCTTTTTTTTTTCTTCTTTTTTTAAATTGTGATTTTAACAAAAGTTTACAGAAAAGTGAGATTTTCATTCATTCATTGTTGCACGCTTTCCTCCATACTCCCTCCCAATTTACTTAAAAAAAAAAATAAAAATCATTCATTGTTGCATAATTTTCTCCCTCCTCTCCCTTCCCCAAGTCCACTTTAGAAAGACAAAGGAGGAAGAAAAGACTGAGATGGATGTCAGAAGAGACATCTGAATATTGCACCAGATCACTGACAAACCAAAGCAAAGGGAAGAAATAAGGAAATTAAGATGCTGAATAGAAGGTGTCAGCGGGTAGCTTGAGAAGACAAAGCAAAGTGTTATGACGAAATGTGCAGAGCTGGAGTCAGAAAATAAAAAATGATGGACTTGCTCAGCATTTCTTAAGCTGAAGTAATTTTTGAACAAATTCAAGCCTCGAGGGGCAATACTGGACTTTATGGGGAGGAATATGACATCAGGATTAGAGGAGGACTCATCAACAACCCATGTTATGCAGGTGACGCAACCTTACTTAGTGAAACTGAAGAGCGCCTGAAGCAGATGCTGCAGAAAGTCAAGGACTATAGACTGCAATATGAATTGAAGCTCAGCATGAAGAATGTGAAGATTCTTCCTACTGGGCCATTGGGCAGAAAAGATTGGGATTGTTAACTATTTTAGCTTGCTCAGTTCCACTATCAATATTTTCTGCTTCAGCAGTCAGGAAATTAAAAAAAAACTAATTTCATTAAGAAAACCTACTGTCAGGGACCTCTCCAGAGTACTAAAGAGCAAGGATGCTAGTCTAGAGACCAAGGTGTGTCCGATCCATGCCATTGTCTTCACAATTACTTGCTATGCATCAGAGACCTGAACAAAATGACAGAAATGACCTGGACAATATGAGAAAAGAAGAATTGATGCCTTTGAGTTATGGTGCTGGAGAAAAGTATGGAACATACCATGGATTAATAGGAGAACTAAAAGTTCTTCCCTAGAGAGGGTGAAACCAAGCTGCTCCTTGAAGGCAAGGATTTTGAGTCTGTCTCACATACTTTGGGCATGTAGCCAGGAAAGACTAGTCTTTAGAGAAGGACATCATGCTTGGAAGGGTCAGGGGACAGTGTAGGAGAGGAAGACTTCAGATGATACTGGTTGACACAATAACTGGGGTAATAAGGGTAGGTGTTTCAGAGACAGTGATATTGGCTGAGGATAGAGCAGGGTTCAGAGCTGTTGTGCATAGAGTCACTATGAGTTGTGGTCAACTAGATGGCACATAACAATGTGTTGTTGAATATTGAATGATTCAGGAAGCATCAAAAGAAAATAGAGTACACAGAATCACTGTACAAATTGGCTAACAGAAGAATTTTATGAAACAACTTACGTTCAAGAGGCAATGTTGATGAAGGAGGAAGTTCAAACCACTGAAGAATTGGCAAAAATAATAATCCAGGAATTGATGGAATACCAACTGATATGATTCAATAAAAGATGAAGTTGTGGATATGCTCACTGCATTGTGCCAAGAAATCTGGAGGACA
>NW_006399752.1:2826377-2833740 GCF_000299155.1 Elephantulus edwardii | reverse complement strand
GAGGTTTGAATTTGTTCTTCAGTTCCTTGATCTTAAGACTGAATGAGCTTGGCCATTTGATTTTCCGACTGCAGCTCCTTGCACATTTCATTGTAATATTTTACTTTGTCATCCCATGCTGCCTTTTGGAATCTTCTGTTCAGCTCTTTAGTATGTTGAATTCTTCCTTTTTCTTTGGCTTCTCTGTGCTCCAGTGCAATCTTCAGTTTCTTCAGACATCCATATTTGTCAAATGGGTCTTTGCTGAAAGCAGAGAATACCAGAGGGGTGTCTACTTGTGTTTCATTGACTATGCAAAGGCATTTGAGTGTGTGTATCACAAGAAATTGTGGCTAACCTTGAGAAGAATAGGAATCCCAGAAAATCCTAGCTTACACTCATGAGAAAGTATACTTGGACTTGGAAGCAGTCATCCAAACAGAGCAAGGTAGTTGCCTGGTTCAAAATCAAGAAATGAGTGTGTTGGGGATATGTCCTGTCTCTATATATGTTTTCAATCTATATACAGAATAGATTATTCAGGAGGCTGGGCTTTATGAGGGAAAATGTAACATCAGGATTGGAGAAAGACTCATCAACAACCTGTATTACACAGATTACACAACCTCCCTTGCTGAAACTGAAGAGGACCTGAGGTGTTTACTGCAGAAGATCAGGGACTGCAATCTTCAATATGGATTGAAACTCAACATCAAGAAAACAAAGATTCTCATAACTAGGCCAATTGATAGCATCATGATAGGAGAGGAAAGGAGATTGAGATTATTAAGTTTCAGCTTGCTTGACGCGACAGTCAACACTCTGACACCAGCGTCAAGAAATCAAAAGATGGATTGCATTGGAAAAACCTGCTGTCAGTTACCTCTTCAGAGTGCTAAAGGGCAATGATGTCAGTCTTGAGGCTGACTTGAGTGTGACTGATCCAGGCTATGGTCTTCCCAGTTACTTGCTATGCATTAGAGAGCTGGACAAGGATGACAGAAGAATCGATGCCTTTGAGTTTTGGTGTTGGAAAATAGTATTGAACATACCAAGAAATGCCGAGAGAACAAACAGGTCTGTCCTGGAGAGGGTGAAAACAAGTTGATTCCTGGAGGCAAGGAATTTGAAGCTCCATATCATATACTTTTGGTATGATGTCAGGAGGCACTAGTCCTGGGAAAAGGGGCATCATGCTTGGAAGGGTGGAGGGTCAGTGCAGGAGAGGAAGACACTGCATGAGATGGACTGACCCAGTAAATGGGGTAATGGGAGTAGGTGTGTTGGAGATATTGAGATTGGCTCAGGATTGGACAGGGTTCACAGCTATTGTACATACTGTTGCTGTGAGATGCAGGTGACTCAATGGCACATAACAACAGCAACAACATGAAACTTATTTTAGAGCTAATGCAAGCCTTCTCTCATTTGATGCCTTTGTAGAGTGTTTTTAACTCTAATATCAGCAAGTAAGAGAAAGTACTTCTGCAAAGACTTGGCAAAGAACTTGTTCAAGGCCCTGACTTTGATTTGTATCCAGTACCGCAAACTCATATCCTTTTGTAGCAGAAAAAAATTAAAGGAAAAATGATTTTCACTCCACCCCCAGACCTTTCTTCAGCAGTATCATTTTGTTTCTCCATTCAGCCTTCTCCCTTGGACTGAAAAATTAACAGAAGAAAAAAAGAAAGAAATTTGCTTGTTCCTACAAGAAAGCACATCATTTGACCATTTGAACAACAAAAGTCAAAGGTTTCTAGGATAAATAAACTAATTTTCTGTCAGGGAACTGTGTAATTAGGCAGCTGAAAATCACAGCTTTGAGCCACACTGCCTCAGTCTTCAGGGCTCCCTGTTGGAGGAGTAGTTAAAGATCTCACCAGTGATTCTGAGGAAGGAAGATGCAGCAGTCAACTTCCATAAAAATACACGGTTTTGGAAACTCCATGATTTTTTTTCCCCAGTCTCATATGATTGCTTTGAGTCTTAATAGACTAGAAATGGATTTGGTTTGCCGCCATCTTCTGCCTTTGGGAAAAATCTGAATACCGTTATTTCTCTAATCTTCTGACTGTGACATACTTTCCCCTAAACAATGATTGCTACCTAGTATTAGTATTACATTTGATTTAGTTTTTCCTTTTTGTTCTTCTCTGAATTTTTCAGAAATTTCTAGTATGAACTTATATTACCTTTGTAATAAAGCAAGGATTAAAAATAATTCTTACTTAAAATATCTGAGAGATAAAAGGAAGGCATAAAAAGAGAAAAGCTTAAAATGATTCAACAAGAGTAGAGACTGAAGGGAGCTCTGGTGGCCTAGTGGCAAGACGCTGCACTACAATCCCAGAGGTATGCAGTTCAAATCCAGCAGATGTTCTGCTGGAGAAGAAGAGGGCAATCTCCTCCTGTACCAGTCAGATCTGATTTGATGGTACACGTAAAAGTAATACAATAGAAATTAAAAAAAAAAAAGTAGAGACTGAGAAAGGAAGGCGATTTTGAGAATCAGATTTAAGATCAGAATTGGCAAGATTTAGATAATTGTTACCAATTTTAAAGAAAGACTGCATAGCAAAAATTAAATTTTTTGTTTACTTTCCCCCACTTGTACAAATACTAACACATTGCTGCACACTTTTTAAATTGACCACCGTGCTTAAAAACACATTTGCAGCAACATGTTAAAATCAATATTTTCACTTCTTTATCTGTTCAAGGTAACTATGGAGTATTTTTTAGTTTGCGGTTTCGATTTGATAAATTTGGGATAATTGAAAAAGATGACATGAAATGAAGTACATTAACTTTAGCATATGGCCTTCCCCCCCAACCCCTAATTAACCTTAATGATAATAAAGTCTAACAAGGTGGATTGACACAGTGATTGCAACAAACAGTCTTAGAGACTGTGAGGTGGTAAAGGATCAAGAAGGGTCTGATCTCTTGTACCGAGGGTTGCTGTACATCTCTGAATCCACTTAACAGCCTCTAACGACATTTGTAAGAATGTCTTAGGACGATTATCGACTTGAAGAGCAAACTAGAAAATATGAAAATAGCCTAAAAATAAATGTTTGAAAAATATTAATTATACCTTCTTCATCATTGGCAGTTAATTTCCCCTTAAGAAGTAGTTAAAAATGCATTTTCCATCTCTGAAGGAATGGTTTTATAGTGTTCTTCCAGGAAACCATTTGATTTCCATTTGCAAGATCAGCACATTCCCGTTATATCAGTAACCTCCAGAGAAACACATTTTCAGGAGCATTGCAGTCATAAAAGTCGTAGCATGATATAAATATTAAGTGATACTTCTACAAATTAGTTTTAATGCCGATATTTTTTCTGAACTAGAAACTCTAGCTATATGTGTTGACAATGATGGTGTGAGAGTAGAGGGAGAAAGGAATAAAACAAAGTATCCCATTTTGTTATTTCTATGCAAACATTAGTGTCTAATGAGATGTCCCCAAACAGTGCTGCTGTTCATCAAAACACATGCCCTCGATCTGAATGAGTTTAATTATCGAGGACAATACAATGAGGACATTTCAATCAACTTAATGTGGAAAAATTTAGAAAAGAAAGAAGCTCATAACACTTAGCTGCATGGAACTAAATGTTTGTGCCTCTTTTCTGTCATCTTAAGAGGAATTCTTTTAAAAGAGTCCAGTATAATTTGTCTCCAGCATCTTTTTTTCTTTTTATCGCCACCTATATCAGAATAACAAGATCAGCACACATATAACCAGCCTTCTGAATACAGACCTCAGCTTTTTGCTTAGACAAATTTCCTAAGGAAAGAGATTTCATATGCATACAGTAATCTTGACAGGAAGAGAAATTGTTTTATTAGGGTATTATCTGACTTAGCTTTGAAAACCCCTATATATTATATCAGCAAATCAGTTTAATATCTGAAGATGATGTTGTTGTTAAGTGCTGTCAAATTGTAGATGAACAAAAGACCTGAACACTTGTATAACTTAAATATAAGTTCATAGAGTTCCTAGAGATATCGGAAGATGATGTGGCTAATGTTATGTGCCGTCAAGTTGCCTGTGACTCATAGCGACCCTATGTACCACAGCCCCAAACCCTGCTCTATCCTGTGCCAATCTTATTGTCTCTGACACACCTACTCCCTTTACCCCAGTCACTGAATCAATCCATCTCATTGAGGGTCTTCCTCTCTTGCACTGTCCCTCCACCCTCCCAAGCATGACATTCCTCTCCAAGGACTGTTCCCTTCTTGCAGTATGTCCAAAGTCTGTCAGATGAAGCTTCAGAATCCTTGTCTCGAAGAAATAGCCTGGTCTCACCCTCTCTAGGACAAATCTGTTTTTCCTTCTAGCAGTCAATGATATATTCAGTACTTGTCTCCAGCACCACAGCTCAAAAGGCATCAGTTCTCCTGCTGTCATCCCTAGTCATTGTCCAGCTTTCTGATGCATAGCAAGTAATTGCAATGATCTGGCCTGTATCAGATGCACCTTAGTCTCCAGACTGACATCATTGCTCTTCAGTACTCTGGAGAGATCTCCGACAGAAGACTTTCCCAATGCAGTTCATCTTTTTATTTTCCGGCTGCTATTACCAAAAGTGTTGATTGTGGAGCCAAGCAAACTAAAGTTGTTAACAATCTCAATCTCTTCACCATCTATCATGATGCTGCCAATCGGCCCAGTGGTGAAAACTTTATTTTCTTGATGTTGAACTTCAATCCATATTGAAGGTGCAGTCCTTAACTTTCTGCAGCAAGCACTTCAGGTCTTCCTCAATTTCAGCAAGCAGGGTTGTGTCATCTGCATAACGCAGATTGTTGATGAGTCTACCTCCAATCCTGATGCCACATTTCTCCTCATAGAGCACAGCCTCCAAGATAATCTGTTCTGCAAATAGATTTAAAAGGTATGAAAATAGAAGAGAAAAATGTTTATTGAATATAGTTCTTTTTTGTGAGTCTTCAACTTTGGTTATAGTTTTGTTTAATTTATAGCAAAATCAGAGATGATAACCTTCAGTATGAATAACACCTCAGCAAAAAGAAAACAGTTTCCCTCACAGCTGGGCCAGTATGCAACGTCAGTGCACAGGGAAGCAGCACATAAGAAATCAAACATGTTGAATTGGGCAAATCTACTGCCAAAGATTTTGTTACAGTGGTAAAAAGCAAAGATGTCACTTTGGAGACTGAGATGCACTTGACTCAAGCCATGGTGTGGTGTTAGTCTAAAAGTTGGGTTTTTTTAGCTATTAGAGTTAGCCCCTTCTGGTCTCTAGCTACTCTAACTGCAGGCACATGGTCTTGCAAATTATAAACAGCTGTGGGCCTAGGTTAAGCGAATGAGTGCTTCCCATACTGGGCGGCAAGAGTTGAGGAGACTTGAGCAAGATCCTGGTAGGAGTGAGGCCCTGATGGTAGAGCAACTGGGGCATTCGTGTGGAGAACGTGTGGCAAGTTGTAAGCAGAGGAGCCCTGGAATAAAGGTCTTCATTAAAGGCCTTTAACTGTTTTTTTTAATTGTTGTTTTTTCTATTCTTGCCAATTATGTGAATGAGAAGCTGACTTATAACAGCTCTGAAGCAGTCCTTACTGGATGATTTGGATTTGACTGCCAAACTGAAGTGAAAGCCTGAATTAATTGAGGAGTTGTGCCTTAGAACTATTGGACTAAAACCTGAACTTGTTTGGGGTGGTATTCTTTGCCTCCCCCATTCTCCAACTTACTTCCTTATTAAACTACATTCTTGGTACCATAACTCTGAGTCTGTGACTCAGCAATGAATTAATAAAACTTTTATGCAAATCAAAACCACAGTAAGATACCATCTTATCCCAGTATCAGTGGCAAAGGTTAACAAGACAGCAAGTAATAAATATTGGAGAGGGTGTGGAGAGATAGGAACTCTAATACATTGTTGATGGGATTGTAAAATGGTTCAACCACTCTGGAAGGCAGTTTGATGTTTCATTAAAAACCTGAACATAAAGGAAAAAAGTGCAACAATGAATGAATGAAAATCCAAAATCTCTGTAAATATTCGTTAAAACTAATAAAATGAAATAAAAAAAAATTCAATATGACCCAGTTATTCCACTTGGAATATACCCTGAAAAAAATGAAAACTGAGGCACTGATGGAAATTTGTACACTAATGCTCATAGCTGCGTTATTCACCATCACAAGGACGCAGAAAGAGCTAAAAGGCCAACCACAATGCAATGTATTGAGAAATCATGGTACAGTCACATAATGGAATATTATGCAGCACTCAAGAGCAATGATTTGGAAAATCACTACCTAAATTGGGAGAGACTGGAGAGCATTGTTCTGAGTGAACTAACTCAGTTCCAGAAGGACAAATACTGTATACGACCATTATTGTAGAAATAGATAACTAGTAAAATTTGTATGAGGATCCATGGAGGGGAGATAGTAGAAGCAGGATGAGGACAGGTAGGGAGGTAATCAAAAGGTCGCACAATTTAATTTTGTGTGGGTGTAAATTAAATAGGAATGATCCAATGTGAAAAACAATGTATATGAACTTGTATGTAAACCAGCATAAAAGAAAACTTGTATTTAAACATAAACACACACACAAAACCAATCCAAAAAATAAACCTTTTATTGTTCGTGTGATTCTAAAGACACCATGGAGTTGAGTTTTATCTGCTTTCTGCTCTGATGTTGAGGGGCTGTGTTATTCTTACTTCCTCTCACTCTTTCAGAGAGATGCTCTTGGACCTGTTCCCTCAAGGCCTGTTTTCTCCTCTTTAAGCACATAATATTTTAAAATCTCTTCTTAGTCATCCATTATCAAGGCAATAAATAAGGATGACTGAATAATTGATGCCTTTCATTGATGGTGTTGGTGAGACAATATTGGCAATTTTACAGACTGTCAGCATGAAAAGAAATCTGTCTTAACAGAAGTACAACCTTAGAAATGAAGATGGCAAGAACTTATTTCACGTACTTTGGTCATATAATCAGAAGGGAACAATTCCTTGGAAAAGGACATCATACTTAATAAGATAAAGGATCCACAAAACAAGAGGCAACCGACCTATGAGATAGATTGCCACAGTGGCTACAACATAGAAACTGTGGAGATGCTGCTGGACCAGATAGTGTCTTAATCTGTCATACATAGGGTCAGTTTGACTCAACAGCACCTAACAACAACATATGAGAAGCATAAGTAAGAAACTGGAAGTGTATTCATCCCCTACTTCTTCTATATGAGAGGCCAAATTATCATATATTCTGTTGTTGTTGTTGTTGTTGTTGTTATGTGCCGTCGAGTCATTTGCGCCTCATAGCGACCCTAGGTACAACAGCCCTAAACCCTGCTCTATCCTGTGCCAATCGCA
>NW_006399752.1:2770448-2824049 GCF_000299155.1 Elephantulus edwardii | reverse complement strand
AGTTGGTAGAAATCATCTATTTCTTCTTCTTTGGCTCTGGTTGTTGGTGCATATATCTGAATGATAGTGGCTTTCACTGTACTTGCCTGTAAGCGTGTGGATGTAATCCTATCACTCACAATGTTGTACTTCGAGATGGATCTAGAAATTTCTTTTTTAACTATGAATGCAACTCCATTTTTCCTCACCTTTTAATCTCCAGAATAATATATCATATGATCATCTGACTCAAAATGCCCCATGCCAGTCCATCTCATCTCTCCAATGCTTAATATGTCAATATTTATGCGTTCCATTTCTTTTTGAACAATTCTAATTTTCCTACATTCATGGTTCTCACATTCCATGTTGTTAAAAATCTAGGAACTCAAAAAACAAATAACAGGCAAGGTCATGTAGAGATTGGAGCTCTTATTCTCTATTGATTGGAATGTAAATCGGCACAGTCTAGCTTTTTCTAATAAAGTTGCAAATATAAATACCACTTGACCCAGCAATATTACTACTGGGAATAAACCCTAAAAAAAAAATCAGAGCCACAGATCAAACAGATGTATGCACACCTATGTTTATTGTTGCATTATTCACTATAGCAAAGAGATGAAAGCAACTCAGGTATCCATCAGCAAATGAACGGACAGAAAAACTGGTATATTTACACAATGGAATATTGCATAGCATTTAAAAACAGTGAACTCATAAAACATTAAGCAACATGGAGGAGCCTGGAGGACATTATGTTGAGTGAAATGTCTCTGTCACAATAGGACAAATACTACATAAAACTGCTGTTATAAAATAGCACAGACAAGGGGGAATGGGAAGAGAATGGGAAAAGAGTGGATAGATAATGAACATTGTACTAGAACAGATGAGGAGAAGCACTATCCAAAAGAAATATATGATTAGACATTATATGTATGATAAGGGTGGAACAAGGAGTGCATTTCAGGGAGGGAAGGAAGAAGGAGGTGAGGGAAGAAAATGTACAACAGTGAAAATAATTAAAACCTTTTCAGTGTTAATAAAGAAAGAAAATATTAATTCCTAATTAAAGTTTATTGTTGTTGTTCTTATGTGTTGTTGAGTTGCTTGCAACTCATAGCAACCCTGTGTACAACAGTTCTGAACCCTGCTCTATCCTGTGCCAAACTTACTGTCTCTGGCACATTTATCCCCATTACCCCAGTTACTGAACCAGTCAATTTCCTTGAGGGTCTTCCTATTTGTGCTGTCCCTCTACCTTCGCAAGCATGATGTCCCTCTACAAGGGCTGGTCTTTCCTTACAACATGTCCAAGGTATGTCATATAGAGCTTCGGAATCCTTGCCTCCAAGAAGCACCCTGCTTTCACCCTCTCCAGGATGAACCTGTTTGTTTTCCTAGAAGTCCATGATATAGTCAATACTCTTCTCCAGCCCCACAGCTCAAAGGCATCAGTTCTTCTTCTGTCATCCCTAGTCATTGTCCAGTTTTCTGATGCACAGCAAGTAGTTGTGAAGACTCTGGCCTGAATAAGGCACACTTTGGTCTCCAGACTGATATCGTTGCTCTTTAGTACTCTGGAGAGGTTCCTGAAAGCAGGCTTTTCCAGTATAATTTGTCTTTTGATTTCTTGTCTGCTCTTACCAAGAGTAGATTGTAGAGCCAAGCAAACTGAAGCTGTTAACAGTCTCAGTCTCTTCATCGTCTATCCTGATGTTGCCAATCGGCCCAGTGGTGAAAAGTTTTTTCCTTGATGTTTAGCTTCAATCCATATTGAAGGCTGCATTCCTTGACCTTCTGCAGCAAGCACCTCAGGTCCGCCTCAGTTTCAGCAAGCTGGGTTGTGTAATCTGCATAACTCAGGTTGTTGATGAATCTTCCTGCAGTCCTTATCTGAGAGCTGGAAAGTGAATAAGGATGACAGAAGAAGAATTGATGTCTTTGAGCTATGGTGTTTAGAAGAATGCCGAAAATCCTGTGGACTGCCAAAGAACAAACAAATATATTTTGGAAAGAGTACAGCTAGTATGCTCCTTGAGGGCATAGATGATGAGGCTTCGCCTCACCTACTTTGGGCATGTTGACAGGAGGACTATTCCTTGGAGAAGGACTGATGCTTGGAAAAGTGGAGGATCAGTGAAGGAGAGGAAGACCCTCAACCAGGTGGATTCACAAGGTGACTGCTGCGATTAGCTACAGTGTGTCAGGAGATTTGAGGATGGCACAGGATAGGATATGGTTTAGATCAGTTTTTCATAGGATCTCTATGTAATATATATCGATTAAAGAGTGTTCAACTCAGAAACACCTACCCACAACAGGGTTTCTATGAGTTATGACTTGATTGTAATTAAAGTTTAATAAAATTAAAATTTCATTCCTAATTTTAAAATAGTCTAGAAACTTAGGTGCTACTAATGGTCAGCACATAATTTTGTTGTTATTATTGCCATCAGGTTGTTGTTAAGGTTAAGTGTTATCCACATTTCCAATCATCATGTCCCTCTCCAAGGAATAGTCCTTCTAAGAACACCCCAAAATATGTGATGAGAAGCCTCATCATCTTTGCCTCCAAAGGGCACGCAGGGCTACACCTTTCCTAAGACATATTAATTCGTTCCTTGGCAGTCCACAGGATGATGAGTGCTCTTCTTGAACATCACAGCTCAGACATCAGTTCTTCTTCCTTCATCCTTATACATTGTCCAACTCTCAGATGTATAGCAAGTGATTGGAAGGACCATGGCTTGAATAAAACACACCATAGTCCTCAAACTAACATCATTACTCCTCAATAATTTAGAGAGGTCCCTAACTGCAGATTTTCCTAGTGCAATGCATCTTCTTATTTTCTAACTGCTGGTACCAAGGGTGTAAATTGTAGATCCAAGCAAGGTGAAGCTATTGATAGTTTCAATCTCCTCTCCATCCATCATGATGTTGCCTTTCCAGTCCAGTGGTAAGAATCTTTGTCGTCTTTACACTGAGATGCAATCCATATTGAAGAATGTATTCTTTGATCTTCTGCAACAAGGGCTTCAAGTCCTCATTTTCAACAAGCAAGGTTGTGTCATCTCCATAATGCAGGCTATTGATGAGTGTCCCTCCTCATGATGGCACATTCCTCTTTATAAAGTCCATATTCTCGAATAATTTACCAGGATTGGCCATCACTTCTTAAATAACAGGCCTCTGAGAACCCTATGAACAGTAGAGGAACGTGAATAGTTATTGTTGTAGTGGTAGAACACAGATTGGAAGTCAGTCAGAATGAGGAAAAATGACATTGTTTAATAATTGAAACATGGAATGTATAGAGTTTGAATGTTGGAAAACTAGAAATTTTGAAAAATGAAATGCATGAGCATCAACATACTAGGCACTAGTGAGATGAAATGGACTAGCTTTGGCCACTTTGAATCAGATAACGTTATATATTATACTATACTGGGGATGAAAAACAGAAGAAGAATGGTGTTACCCTCACAGTCAAAAAGTAGTGGTGAGAAGCAGTGCTGCAGTCCCAAAGGTGCGTTGGTTCTATGCCACCAGCTACTCCGTGGGAGAAGGATGGGCAGTCTACTCCTGTGTGATTAACTGCCTCTGAAAACCCACCTGAGGGTCAGCTGATTCTGACTGTACAGTGCACGACAACAACATCCTGAAATACAATGTTGTGAATGATAGGATAGAATCCATACTGGAGGCTAGGATTTTGAAACTCCACCTCATTTACTTTGGGCACATGCGAAGAAATCAGTCCTTGGAGAAGGACATAATGCTTGGAAGGGCGGATGGACATCGCAGGAGAGGGAGAACCCGGATGAGATGGATTGATAAAATAACTGAGGTGATGGGGGTTGGTGTGTGGGAGTTAGTGAGACTGGCTCCAGACAAGAAAGGGTTCAGAGCTGCTGCACCTAGGGTCACTATGCATCGCAGGTAACTCAATGGCACATAACAACAGTAACATACTGTGACTTTTTAGGAAGCAGGAGTGGCATCCACTTCCTAAATAACATGCCTCCAGAAACTCTGTGAACATTGATAAATGTTGATAGTTGTAGAGGGACTTCAGGCCTTTTGTTCATAGGATTGCTGAGTTGTGCTCAACTTGAAGCAAACAACAACAACAACAATATCATGCAAGGAAGGACTGTTGTTGTTGTTGTTATTATTATTCATATATACACTCCTACCTCTAGAGAAAAAGAGGAAGAAATTGAACATTTTTACCAAATCTTGCAGTCTGAAATTGACTGAACAAGCAGTCAAGATGCATTCATGATAACCGGTGACTGGAATGCAAAAGTTGGATACAGTGAAGAAGGAGTAGTAGTAGAAATATATGGGCTTGGTGATAGAAATAGGGCTGGAAATAGAATGATTGAATATTGTATTTTCAATGATTTATTCATTGCAAATACCTTTTTAAAAGACACAAATGATGACTTTGTACATGGATCTCACCAGATGAGCTGCATAGGAATCAGATAGATTACATTTGTGGAAGTAATTGTTAGAGAAGCTTAATATGGACAGTCAAAACTAGGCCGGGGCAGACTGTGCATCAGACTCATGTGCAAGTTCAAATTGAGGCTGAAGAAAATGAAAAGAAATCCGCGAGAACCAAGATATGATCTTGAATCGATACCATCTGAGTTTCAAGTTCATCTTAAGAATAGATTTGAAGCATTTAACACCAGTGATCAAAGACCAAAGGAGATTTGGGATGATATCAAGAGTATTGTTTGTGAAGAAAGCAGAAAGTCATTATAAAAACAGAGGAAGTAGACAAAACCAAGATGGATGTCAGAAGAGACCCTAAAAACTTGCACCAGAGCATCGAGAAGCCAACACAAAGGGGAAACATGCCAAAGTAAAAGAGCTGAACAGAAGATTTCAAAGGCCAGCTAAGGAAGACAAAGCGAAGTATCATAATCGAATGTGCAGAGAGCTGGAAGTGGAGAATAAAAAGGGAAAACTTGCTCTGTGTGTCTCAGGCTGAGTAAACGGAAAAAGAAATTTAATCCTTGAGTGGCAATATTGAAACATGCTATGGACAATTTATTAAATGACGCAGAAAACATCAAAGAAGATGGAGGGAATGCGTAGAATTACTGTACCAAAAACAACTATCTGACACTCAAAAGTTTCAATAAGTATCATAGGACCAGGAGCCAGTGGTAATGAAGGAAGAAGCTGAAGCTGCGTAAGAGGCATTGGCAAAAAATAAGGCCCAGGAATTGATTTGTTTCAGTTAACAAATGCAACATTGGACAGGCTCAAGTGTCTGTGCCAGGAAATTTGGAGGACAGCTGTCTGGCTAGCACATTGGAAGAGGTTCATATTTGTTCCCATTCCCAAGAAAGCTGATCTAACAGAATGTGGAAACAGTCAAACATTATTTAATATCACTCGTAAGCAAAATCCTGCCAAAGATCATTCAAAAATGGTTAGAACAGTTTCTAGATAGGGATCTGAAAGAAGTTCAAGCAGGATTTAGAAGTGGCTGTGGTACCAGTGACATCTTTGTTGATGTCAGATAGACCCTGGCTGAAAGTAAAGAATAGCAGAAGAACATCTGTTCGTGCTTTATTGACTTTGCAAAGGCATTTGACTGTGTGGCTCTAACAAGTTGTGGCTGACATTGAGAAGAATGGGAATCTCAGAGCACTTAATTGTGCTCATGTGAAACCTATACCTGGACCAGGAACAGAGGAAAGCAACACTACATAGTTTAAAATTAGGAAGGGAGTGTGCCAGGGTTTATTTTCTCTCCATACTTATTCCATAGCAACCCTATGAACAATAAATCTAAGCCCTGCCCTACCCTATGCCATCCTTTCTATCTCTGACACTCGAGCCCACCATTAGTCACTGTGTCAATCCGTCTCATTGAGGTACTTCCCCTCCTTCACTGATCTTCCACCTTTCCAGGCATGATGACCTTCTTCAAGGAGTGGTTGCTCACTATCCTTGCCTCTAAGGGACACTGTAGCCGCACCTTTTCCAAGACATACTTATTTATCCTTTCGTCAGTTCATGGGATAGTCAGTACTCTTCTTCCGTTCCCCAACTTAAAGTCATCGATTCTTCTTTCATCCTTTGTCATAGTATAGTTCTGACGTGCAAATCAAGTTATTGAAAAGACTATGACTTGAATGAGTTGCATTTTATTCTTCAAACGGACAACTTTGCTTTTCAGCATTTTGCAGTATGTCTTATTTCCAGGCTGCTGGTGTCAAGAGTGTTGATTGCGGATCCATGTACGATGAAGTCTTTGACAATTTCTGTCATTTCTCCATCTTGTCATGAGGTTGCCTGTTTGCCCAGCGGTGAGAGTTTTTGTTTTCTTGGTGTCAAGATGTAACCCACATTGAAGGTGTAGTCTTTGATACTCTTCAGGAAGCATTTCAAGTCTTCCTCACCTTCAGCACATAGTAGCCTATATGAAATAGCACATTGGCGTAAGAGATATTTATCTCAAAAGTGGAATGAATTTTAATCTTACCACACTTAGATCTCATATGATCATATTATTTTAATAGAGAATATTTTACTGTTCTATTTCCACTTTTTTGTGTGTTGTGTGTTAATATTTGGAGCCAGTTTAGAGGCTCATGTGTGAAGCAGTTGGATTATGAAAGGAAGATAAGGTTCTCTTAATTTAGTTGAAAGTCAGGTGTAAGCTATTGGGTCATGTTTTTTTTGTTTCATTGGTGTGTAAGTTGATTGGTTGCTTGGATTTAGTCAACAATCAGCTATGGGCCGGAAACCTCTTGTTTAAGTCAATCAGGACATGGTAGGTGGGTCTTGAAAAGTTGGTTGGGCCCTGACTAGGTCTCCACTTTGGAGGCTCATGTGTGAAGCAACTGACGTGTGAAGCTGTTAATTGTGTTTGGAAAGAACATTGTTCTAAGTGGTATAGCATTTGTCAGTTTGCTGTACTGAGGTAACTTGGGGTTGCTGTGATACTGAATGCTTTGCCACTGGTGTGTCAAATGCCATAATGGTTGCCCTTGGTGGATAGTGTTTGGTAGAGCTTCCAGATTAAGACAGACTTGGAAGCAGGATTGGCATCCACTTCTTAAACAGCAGGCCTTTGGAAACCCTATGAACATTAGAGAAGTGACAATAGTTATAGAACAGGGTTCAGATCTTTTGTTCATAGGGTCACTGTGAGTCATTCTCAACTTGATGGCACTTAACAACAGCATTTCTGAGTTTTAGTGTATTGTGTGTTAGTGTTTGTTAATTCAATTGATCTTAATAAATTTAGCTGTTGGGAAACTAATGAAGTCCCAGTTGGATCCTCTTAAAAGTGATGCTTCTCCCCAGTTTCCGCCGGTGCCCGCTGGCACCATGTTCATGTGGACTGACCAGAGTCCGCGAATTTTCCACTCTGAGTCCTCCCGGACAACCCCAATCCCAGTTTTTTATCCTCTGAGAACACTAAGAAGAATGTCCCTGCATCAGTTTTTGCTTGAGCCAGTCACCTGCCATGCCTGGAATCGGGATCGCACCCAGATTGCCCTGAGCCCCAGTAATCACAAAGTCCACATCTATAAGAACGGGAGCCAATGGGTGAAAGCTCATGAGCTCAAGGAGCAAGAGGGGCACATCACAGGCCTTGTCTGGGCTCCCAGGAGTGAGCGCATCGTCACCTGTGGGGCAGGCCACACGTCTACATCTGGAGCCAGAAGGATGGCATCTGAAGCCCACCCTGTTGATCCTGCGGGTCAGCCGGCCAGCCACGTTCGTGAAGCGGTCCCCGCTGGAGAACACGTTCACCGTGGGCAGTGGGGCCCGGCTCACCTCCGTCTGCTACTTGGAGTCTTAAAACGACCGGTGGGTCAGCAGCACGTTAAGAAGCCCGTCCGCTCCACGGTCCTCAGCGTGATGGCATCCCAACAGCTTCTGCTGGCCGCAGGCTCCGGGACTTCAAGTGCAAGGTGCTTTCTGCCTGCATTAAAGAAGTGGATGAAAAGCCAGCCAGGACGCCGTGGGCCAGCTGATGTCCGAGTTTGGTGGCAGTGGCCCCAGGGGCTGGTCCACGGCGTCAGCATTTCGGCCAGCGGGAGCCGCCGGGCCTGGGTCAGCCACGACAGCACTGTGGGGAGCCGAGGCCCCCAAAAGCGCGCAGGTCTCCCCTCTAGACGGAGTTCCTGACCCTCCTGAGCATGGCATTTGTGTTGGAGAACAGCGTCGTGGCAGCTGGCCATGACTGCTGCCCGATGCTCTTCAACTGTGACGGCCGTGGCTGTTTGACCTTCGTCTCCAAACTGAACATTCCGAAACAGAGCATCCAGCGCGACGTGTCGGCCATGGAGCGCCACCGCCAATGGACCAGCGGACCCCACCGAGGACCGCGACACGGCTTTGGAGACGCTGCACCAGAACAGCATCACACAGGTGGACAAGCAAGACTGCCATGAATTCTGCAGTACTGGCATCGATGGAGCCATGACAATTTGGGATTTCAAGACCTTGGAGGTTTCCATCCAGGGCCTCCTAATATATGTGAAGCTGAGCAAACCTCGGAGACTGAGCCAGCATGGCCAGCTGCAGCTGCCTGCCTCCCCGCCCGCAAGAAACACTGAAAACACCACGGTGGAGATGCTTCTCTGTGTGTGTGCGGGTGATGTGTGTGAAAATAGAATTGTGAAAGTGTTGATATTTTGAAAACAGCAAAGATTTATCCCCCTGGCCTATTTCATTCCATTTTTTGATCAAAGCTTCTCTTTAAAACAATTGATATTAGAAAATTGCCATACTGACCTAAAGGAAGGGGGCAGGCATGTAAATAATGGCTAGAAAATGGAATAAAAATACTAAATGTGAAAAAAAAAAGTGATGCTTAGGTAACTAAGGAAATATAATTTCACCACTGAACATATTTTTAAAAAAAAAAAAAGAGCCTCAATGAATTAGGTCCTTAACCCCAAGTCAAGTTCTCTTTAGGGGGGAAAAACTGTCACTGGGACTTCTTTGGACTGTTACATAAATTTGTACAATATCACAGAAAAGCAACACAAAGTCAAGCTTTACTCTCCAAATTCTAATAGGGTTATCTCATTTTCCTCTTTAAACATTTATTTATCCATTACCTAAATTGTATAGGGGCTCATGAGGGCAAAGGAAGTAGAAATAGCTGAGGGAGTGCTGATTGTGCCTTGATAAAAGGGGAAGGGAAGGTCCTAATTAAAGGAAATAATTACTGAATACTTTCTGTGGCAGAGCAGAGTGCCATTTTGGTGGAAGCCAGAGCTCTTATTCTCCATCCGTTTACGTGCTAGAAAGGTGAAAACATTCTCCGGAAGAAGTAGTAATTACAGAGTGACATAGCAATTAATTACAGAGTGACACAGCAATTGAAAAACATTTTCCATTGTTGGATTTAGTGAACTATGATACACTTCATCTCTTACACATCTTTTACTTAAAAGGAAAAAAATTGAAAACATAAAATATGTTAATGAATGTATCAGCTATTATAACAGTAATCACAGTGATAATTATATGTTGTCATGACATTTTCTGTCTCATAAAATGTAACTTTCTTTTCAGTATTCCTGTCTTTATGTGGAAAGAAATTTATTCAAATTTTAACAGTTCCATTCCTTATGAAATTTCAATATCACAGTGCAAGTCAATTATAATGTACTTCTTTTCATAAATATGCTGGTTCATCAGTTCAAATGCACTGCTTAAAATGTGAAGCACTTATTTTTCTTACATAAATCACATCAAACATGGGATAATTGTAGGTTAGTATATCTCGACAGGATCTAACTTAAAACAACCTAGTTGTTCTTCAGGCCTAGAGTACTTCCAATTATTTTCTATGAAGTAAATATTTAGAATATAAAATTGAGGAAAGGACACAGATCTCATCATAAGAATGTGTTAATGACAAGATAGGAAATAACTAGTAATAATTTACAACAGTATAAGGAAAATGTTTTCTGTATCTGTTAAACAGTTTCTCAAAGCCAAACAGCATGAAATGAATGCAAGTCCTGCTAACAGATCATTTTTCTAATGTTCTTATTCTCCACCCCCTTCATTCCTAGATTGAAAAAGAAAAAACAAGCCAAGCAAAATGCAGAGACAGGGTCAGCTGCAGCTCCTAGGAGTCAGACTGGAAAAGACGATGCTAATACGTTCATTTCAGAACAAGACAAGTGCAACATCGCTGCAGAAGAGGAGGAATATATGGCCGATGAGAAAAAGAAGAGAAAAAACAATCAGTTAAAGGAGATCCGACGGACAGAATTGAAGAGATACTACAGTGTTGGTAAGTCTTGGTGATCATGACTGCAGCATTTTTATTTCTAATCTACAGACCTTTAAAAGAGTATATCCTATAAATTAGTAACAGCAACCATTCATTGTGATTTACTGTCTCTGAAAAGCCTTTGGAGGGTCAACTATGGGTCGTTTCCGACATGACAGCAAACAGCAGCAGCGAGTACGAAAGGTACTTGAGTTATGTAAACAATCTTGTGTATAAGGATGATGACAGAATATTTGTGTTTGTTTCTCTTGTGTACGAATGTTGTCCACATATAGCACAGTGCACAGTGCCTCCTGTGAGCGTAAACGTTTATCAAATGAATAGTCGCTTTACCTATATGAGAAATACGTTATTATTTCATAATGTGTGTAGACATGAACATAGAAAGGTTAATAGAAATGCCTGTGCTGTTTTTAGCATCCGCCAAGTGATAGGTAATGAAGATGACAAGGCTATGCATCTGTCAGTTAAGAAAAAAAACAGATTGGCAAGCTCTGGTGGCCTAGTGGCAAGAAACTACACTGCAATCTCAGAGGTGAGCGGTTCAAATCCACCAGATGCTCTGCTGGAGAAGGAGGAACAATCTCCTCCTGTACCTGTCAGACCCGATTTGATGGTACACACACACAAAATAATAAAAATAAGGTAAATAACAAAAAATTTCTAGAAAAAGGAAAAAGCGGACTTTGCCAAACTGAATTGTTGTAGTTATATAGACTTTTACAGTGAATTGCCATTGCATCCGAAACGCCTCATTTAAAATGATGAAGATGTTAATTGCACTTCACTGGTCTCATGCATCTGATGGGTGTCTTTCCTGTCGCATATGAGCTTGGAGTGTGTTTATAAAGACATGCAAAGAGAGAGTGGTAGATGTTGGTAAGTGTCATCAAGCCCATCCCAACTCACAGTGACACTGTGTATGACAGTATAATATTGCCTGGTTCTGCACTATCCCCACTTTTGTTGCTATATCTGAACCTGTTGTTACAAACACTGTGTCACTCCATCTTATTGATGATCATCTTTTATGGTTGACCTTCTAATTTACCAAGCACAGTGTCCTCTCCAGATAGCATACTGGTCCTTCAAGATAACATCTCCAAAGTACAGGAGACAAAAATCTTGTTATATTTACTCTTAAGGAGCATTGTGTTGAACTTTGAACAGTAGTTTATTCGTTTTCCTGGCAGGCGCTGGTGCAGGTGGTCCCTAGGCTATGAACACCCGGCTTACAGATACCTATCTCCTACTTGCCCTTTAATGTTATGTAAATGAACTAAACCCTATTTGCAACAATTTTTGTTCATCATAGTCACTTTTACTTGTTATGTGTACAGCTTTTAAGTAATAGGAAAGCCTTGAACCTTGCTCTCAAACCAACCCAGCCCAAACCCACTACCTTCGGATTGGTTCCAACTCATAGTGTCTCTCCATCTAGTTTCTGAGGCTGTAACCCTTTACAGGAAAAGAGTACGCATCTTTTTCCTTCAGAGCAGAAGGTAGATTTAGACTCACACTTCTGACCTTTTTGTTACCTGCTTTATTCTTATGAATCATTTACACCTGTTCGAGGTTACTTATATATTCTTAAAGATATATTGTTGTTGTTGTGCCATCAAGTCTCCTGTGACTCTGAGTGACCCTATACAGAGTAGCTCTGAACCCTGTCCTCTCCTGAGCCAGTCTCACTATCTCCAACACACCAACTCCATTACCTCATTTACTGTGTCAATCCATCTCATCCAAAGTCTTCCTCTACTGTGCTGTCCCTCCATGCCTACAACCATGGATGTCCTTCTCCAAGAACTGGTCCCTCCTGACAACATGCCAGAAGTATGTGAGAAGGAACTTCAAAATCCTTTTCTCCAAGGAGCAAATTGGTTTCACCCTGGCCAAGACAGACTTGTTTGTTCCCTTGGCAGTCCATGGGATATTCAGTGCTATTCTCCAGCATCAAAACTCAAAGGCATCAATACTGCTGTCATCATTACTCATTGTCCAGCTCTCAGTGTCAGGGTCCTGCTCAGTTTCAGCAAGCAAGCTTGTGTCATCTGTATAAGGCAGGTTGTTGATAAATCCTCCAGTCCTGATGCCACATTCCTCCTCATAAAGTCCAGCTTCCCGAATGATCTGTTCTGCACATAGATTGAAGGGGTATGAAGATAGGATGAATCCTTGACACACTCCTTTCCTGATTTTGCACCATGCATTGTTTAAAAATGGATATATTTTTGTACCCCGGGCACAGTATATTCTATATTCTTGACCAACCCTGTAATACCTATGCACTGTTCACCTTTGACATGCATGTGAAATGATTGGAAATACCTGGGACAGGCACACCTTGGTTTTTAAAGTGACATCTTGCCAAGGGCAATACATCATTTAATTTCTTAACTGCTGCCATGGGATCCAAGTAAAATGAAATCTTTAGCATTTTCAGTCTTTTTTCCACTTATTAAGATTTTATTTATTGGTTCAGTTGTGAGAATTTCTTTCTTTATATTGACGCGTTGAAATCGATAGCCTTTGATCTTTATAATTAAGCACTTCAAATCATCCTTTTAAAAAAAGCACACAAAAACCACAAACCAATGTTGTGTCATCTCAATTTAGGAGTTTTCCTTCAATTGTGATGCCACATTCTTCTTCATTTTGTCCAAATATTCACATTATTTGCTCAGCATACAAATTGAATACATACCATAGAAGAATAAAACTTTGGGGGACCCTGTTCCAGCTTTCCAGTTATGAGGTATCCCTTTGTTCTGCTTAAACAACTTGGTCTATGTTCAAGTTCCATATAATCACAATTAATTGTTCTGGTATTCTCATTCTGCAAATGTTTACCATAATTTGAATAATTAAAACAGTTTAATGCCTTTGTATAGTCAATTAGACACAGTCATTGTTCTCTCATTCTCTGCTCTCAGCCAAGATATTAGTGAAGGGTAAATTCTTTACCATCAAGTTGAGTCTGACTCAGTGACTGTAGCACAGAGTAGATGGGCCTCATAGGGTTTCCAAAGCTGAATGTTTTCTTTTGAGAGCAGGCTGCCTCATCTTTCTTGCAAAGAACACCTAGCAGATTGAACATTGACCAATTGGCTAGACACCCAGCACTTTAACCACTGTACCACTAGTGCTCTAGCGAAGGGTACCAGGAGTCAAAATTTAATGTAGCCCAGGAATTCCACTACTGGGAATATACCCCAAAGAGACCATAACTGGCATCCAAGCAGATATATGCATACCCATGTTTATCGCGGCTTTGTTCACAATAGCAAGGAGATGGAAACAACACAAGTGCCTATCAACAAACGAATGGATAGAGAAGCTGTGGTATATTCACACAGTGGAATACTACGCTGCATTGAAAAACAAGGAACTCATGCTATATTATTCAAAATGGGTGACCCTGGAGGACATTATGTCACAAAAGGACAAATACTGTATGGTGCCAGTGTTGTAAAACAGGACTGACCTCGGGGTTGGGGGAGACTGAGAAAGATGGGTTCAATAATGTATACTGCATTGAAACAGATGAGAGAAAAAACTGTTTAAAAGGGATATGTGATTAGGTATTTTTGTCATGACAGGCATCTAGAGCGAAGGCTACATGGTGGAGTGAACCTGAGGGAGGGTTTGTGAAACAATGAAAGAATTTTTCTTTTACTTTTCCAAGAAGGTAGCGTACTAGGGGGAGGGTTGGGAGGGAAGAAAATTCCAACAGTGAATGAATGGAAATTCAAAGTCTCTGTGCAACCCTGTGAACAAAAGATCTGAACCCTGTTCTATCCTGTGTCATTCTCACACTTCCTGACACATTAGAGCCCATTGTGGCAGTTACTGTGCCAAACCCCCTGGCCCTCTCCACTGACCCTCCACCCTTCCTAGCATCATGTCCCTCTCCAAGGAATAGGCCCTCTTAGCAACATACCCAAAGTATGTGAGGTAAATCCTTATCATTCTTGCCTCCAAAGAGCACTCTGGCTGCACCCTCTTCAAGAGAGGGTGCAATGTGGCATATAGGTATAACATGTGCAGGATCGCTAGGCTATGGATCGATGAATGAAGGAATGGACCAGACAGAGATGAGGAGCCCTAAGAGCTTGACCTGTGAGAATATTAAATGTAAAATTTGACCTTGGGGTAGAATAATGCGACTCGTTCTTTTCAGCCCCACCCTTGACTCTGGTTATACTAAAGCTGAAATGAGATGGATTCCTTCCCCCCCCCCCTTTATGTTAAATAGAAGTTTCTAACTGCTCTTTTCAAAGATAAAAATGCTGCATAGGGCAGTACTGAGTGCTATACTTCTGATGGGTTCCAAGAGAGGGAAATGAAGTACCGTAACTGAAAACATGTGATTTTTAGCATTACAGTGTGTTAATATTACTATGTAGAATTTAATTTTTAAAATACCAAGAATGATTCATTGAAGTAACATTTGCTAACATAAAATGAACCATTTGAGAATAAACAGTTTAGTGTAATTTAGGTATTTTCAAAATATTGTACAACCACCATATCTAGTTCCAAAATATTCCATGATTCCGAAGTAAAAGCCCTCACCCATGAAACTGCTCCTCCCATTCCTTTTGACCTCTGCCTATTTAGAGCTTACTCATAGCAGAACCTCCAGTTCTGAGACTGGAAATTGCACAGAAGGAGATCTTTTTCACGTAGAGCAACTGGTAGATTTGAATCACTACAGAGGTACGGCTTTTGGATTAACTGCATAACTACCTATGGGTTACACTACCAGAATGATAATGATAACAACAGATTCTGAGAATTTCTTCAGGAAAGTCCAGTGCATAGACAAGTCTACTAGATAGGCCTTTGGGTTCTATTGCTGGATTGTCATTTCCAATTTCACTCCAGTTGACAAATGTTTTGGCAAGTTTACTTAATCTCACTGGATCTGATTTGAAAATTCTGATTATTTTCCCGAGATTTTGTTTCTTCCACTAGGTGGAGTGTCAGACATCGGGTCAAGAGTATTCCTTGCTCCAGTTCTTGCCTTTGTCTGATTTAAGTATGAACAAAAAGGAGGGAGGATTGGTTTACAAAGTTTGAATGCATTGTTTTCCACAAGGGATACTTCTCATTTCCTTGGCCCCACCCATCCATCGAATTGTGCAACCCTGTGATTAACACCCTGCCTCCCCCCTTTCCCCTGCCTCACCCCTTCATTTTCACACCCCCCTTGGATCCTCATACTCATTCTACAATAATGGTTTTATACATTATTTATCCTTGTGGGACTGAGTTAGTTCACTCAGCATAATGCTCTCCAGTCCCTCCCAAGCTAGGTAGTAATTTACAAAATAACTGCTCCTTCATAATATAAAAGAAGAAAAAGAAAAGTTGAAAATGTTGCTGCATGGACTAGTAGGTGATGAATGGACTAGTAGATGATGAATGACATCATGACTGCTTTGCTTCCTCCCACAGCGCCCTCTTGCTTTTATTACTATAACCCAGTTTGGGTGGTGCTTACAGAAGATCCCAGCTTTCTTCAGATACTAAAGTTGTTAGTTCTCATCAACTTGATGCCAACTCTTGGAGATCTCTGTATCACAAAACAAAATACACTCAAGATGCAAAAAAAATTGAGGGAGGAGGATAATGGATTCGTGTTGAAGGTGTACGCTTTGAGATGTCTATGAAACGTCCAAGTGAAATTGTTTTGGGGCCTAAATCTCATACATAAAAAAACTGGAAATGGCTTTGAGATGTGAAGTTAGTCCATGAGAATAAATAAAATAATGCAGGAGATACCCTGAAAGTCAATGGAAAAGGAATAGACTACAAGTAATAATGCATATATAGAAAAAAAAATCTAAAACCCTGAAAAAAAATACACATATGGAAGCCAGAGTGGTATCCACTTTCTAAACAACATGCCTCTGGAAACTCAGTGATCATTAATAAGTGTTGATAGTTATAGAAAGGCTGCAGGCCTTTTGTTCATAGGGTCGCCTTGAGTCATGCTCAATTTGGCAATCAACAACCACCACCCCAATAAAGAAATAGTAAGGGAGTTTTATTTTCTTCATCATTATGTTTTTCATTTTTATAGTTAATTTTAATATGAATAATAAAAAATTGTGGAGAAATATGCATAGTAGGTTGAAAGGGAGCTCTGATGACTTAGTCATAAGAAATTGCGCTGCCAGTGCAAAAGTATATAGTTTGAATCCACCAGCTGCTCCACAGAAGAAAGATGGACATTTTCCTTCCATGCATTTTAATGCCTCAGAAAACCCTTTGGAAGATTAGCTATGGGTTGGTTCCAACTAAGGAGTACTCAACAATAACAATGGGTTAAAAGGGAGAACTCTGGTGGCTTAGTGTTAAGGAGTTGTGATGTCAGCCCAAAGGTAGACAGTTTGGATCTACCAGCTGCTCCACAGGAGAAAGATGAGCATTTTTCTTCTGTATGAAAACCCAGTGAGGGTCAGTTATGAATTGGTTCTGACTCAGCAACAATGAGTTTAAAAAAAGAGTTCTGTAAAAAGAGCAGGCAAGTATAAATTTTATAAACATTAAATATGCCATGATCTGAAGTTGGAAAACCAATAAGGAACATACTAAATATTTTTCAAGATAAAAGAATTGAAGAACAAATTTATGCCTCAAGTTGCAATACTAAAGGACTCAATGGGCAAAATATTGCATGATGCTGGTCACTTGAGAAGAAGGTGGAAAGAATACACAGATTCACTGTACCAAAAATAATTAATCAACACTGAATCATTTTCAAAGTAGTGTGTGATCAAGAACCTATGATACTGAAGGAAAAAGTCCAAATTGCACTGAAGAAATACGTAAAATATTTGGAATTGACAGAATACCAACCAAGGTATTTCAACACATGCAACCGTGGAAGTCTTACCAATCTATGCCAAAGTATTTAGAAGATATTTACCTAGGTAACTGACTGCATGGTTAAAAATCAGCAAAGGTGTGCATCAGGGCTATCTTTTTCTCCATGCATCTTCAGTCTATATACTGAACCAATAATGTGAAAATCTGGACTAAATAAAAATAAATATGACATTAGGATTGAAAGAAGGCATGAACAACTGTTCCATGCTGAAAGTGAAGAAGACTTGAAACATTTACTGAAGAAGCCAATGACTATATAGCCTTCAGTATGGATTATACCTCAACATCAAGACAACAAAAATCCTTGAAATGGTCCAGTTGACAACGTGATGATGAATGGAGAAAAAGTTGTCAATGATTTTATTTTACTTGAATCCACAGTCGATATCCATGGAAGCCACAGGTAAGAAACCAACTTTGGAGAGACTCCCATCTTCCACCACCCTCTGTAACAAAACTCCTGAGTAAACTGCTGTGAGAAGGAAAAAAAAAAAAAAGAAACCAACTTTGGACATTTATATATGGAAGCGCCCCTGGAAAAAGACACCATTCTTGGAAAAGTAAAGGGTCAGTGAAGAAGAGGAAGATATTCAGTGAGATGGACTGACATAGTGGCTGCACAAATGACCTCAAATATAGTGATACTTATTAGGTTGGTGCAGGACTTAGCAATTTTTGTTGGAGGTTGTGTCACTGTGAGTCTGAACAAATTCAACAGCACCTAAAAATAACATAGCCAATGTATAAGAACACAATTTTGGGAGGTCGGTAGTTTTTCTTCACTGATAATATTATGTATCTAGTGTACATATTTTTTCAAAATCTGTTTTAGCTTGTTGGATTAACTTTATTGTTATTTAAATTTAAGCTTTGGGTAATAATTCATTATTACCCAATTCATGTGTTACTGACACAGTAACACAATAGATACTGATAAAAGTTGTAGAAATACTGGGTCATCAGAAGTTGTCCAAGTTGCTTGGTTGTTACAGAAATTGGGATGACCCTAGAGAGAATTTAATTTTGGTTTTGAGGGAGGGTTTAGGGTAAAGAAAGTAGAGTATGATGTTCAGGTGGATGGTGTCAGATAAATAGACCTGGCACCTGTCTGCACACATTATCTTGTACACACATAATCTCGGCACATAATTAGCATAAAAAAGAGTATTCTAGTAGGTAAATAGAATTATGGTAAATATTGTGTGGCAGCATGGTTGTGATCCTCAGTATGAGGTAATTCTATTTATTAGAAATTCTAACTTCTGTAATGTTCGTGTGCACTGAATATACCATGGACTTAAAAAAGGGCAAACAGATTTATCTTGGATGAAATGCAGTCAGGATGCTCCTTAGAGATGAGGATGGTGACACTTTGTCTCACATATGTTGGGCATATTTTCAGGAAGAGCTAGTGCTCAAAAAAAGACGACCCTCACTAAGGTGGATTGACACAGTGGCTGTAACAATAGCCTCCATCAAGGTAGAGGTTGTTGGGAAGGCACAAGTGTGAGCAGGGTTTCTACCTGTTGTTCATAGAGTGGCTATGAGTCTCATTAGACTCGAGGGCACCTAACAATAGCATGCATAACATGCAGTTATAAGTAGATATGATTAGTCTTATCTGAGTATGTTTCCAGGTTACACCCCATGTCGTATTTATGTTTCAACTCTGTGGCAGAAACACTAGAAAAGCTTTTTGTCAGACTTACATCTAGTACTCACGCTCATGATCTCCAGATTTACACTAGTGGCTTGTCAATGTTTGCTAGTTTAGAACTTGTCAGTATTTAAAGCTAGCTGTTTGCAGCCCCGTTTTCTGACAACAGTATTTGGATTTGTTAGCCTGTGAAATTGACAGTCTGCAGTTCCTAAAGCTATCCCTTTGTGACCCCCGCTTCCCGGCCTTGACTTTTGCATGCCCCAGGCTTTGAAGCTGGCAGCCTAGAAAGCCAGCAGCCTGAGAAACTGCCTGTCTACTCCCTAGATGTTTTTATCTTGAAGTCTGACTCGTAGACTTGGAACTTGCCCCTACAAGCGCATGAGCAATTTCTTTGAATATATCTACCTATAGCTATACCTTTCTATCTACAGATAGTGTATTAATACATAGGCTTGAGCATTGTGGCTGTCATAAGGGAGTGCCAGATAGGACAATTCTGAATTGTTCTCCATAAGGTATTGAGTTGTAGTTGACTTGATGGCATCTAACAAGAAGATGTACTTGTTTTATTGGTTTTGATTCTTAAGAGAACCTAGCCTAATACAAATGCAGAAAAAGAGAAAGGGAGGGAAAGAGATTGGGTGAAGAAGAGTGAGAATGCAATGGCATGAAAGACAGATTAAATGATTGATTTTAAGGAATTAAGTAATTTTAGGGACAGCAGATTAAAAAAAAATTCTGTAAATTAGATGACAGATCAGAAACCAGCTTTTGCCCAAAATTTGTAGATTAGATAGGGTAGCAGGTAGGATTCTGTCAGAATCCTTCCTTGGAAAACCTCCTAACTTTGTTCTTACAGCTGTTTGGTGAGGCCCTCCCTCATTTATACCTTTATGTAAGGTCATCTGATTTAAATGGCAGCCATATTTAAAAAATATTACAGCAGCATCTCCACTTATATTTGACTAAGCAACTTCCATCCATGTGTATTGTTTAAACAGTAATTTCCAATTAGAAAATACCAAAGTCATCTTTCCAAGGAACATGATACAGAACCCTGCCTAAAATTGAAAATGAACTATCCTTTCTCAAGAAAAGATGCAAATTTCTCATGTAATGGTGTCTACTTCTTGATGTCCTGTAATGTGTATTCAGGCAGTCAGGGGAAAAGGAAAAAATGTTACTAGTGGATCACTAAGGAGAATAATAATGAGTGGGGCTTTCCCATTTCTGCCACTTACTTCCTGAGTCTGTGAATTCTGGCTGTGGGTGAAACATCTCTTGAACAGTGATTTGAGAGCCTGTGCAGCCTTCTGGAGAGCATTGCCTCAGCCCTGTAAATATTGCCACCTAGCTGGCACTGTGATTAAATCTCCAAAGACCATCCACCATTCTGTTCATTCAATATATAATTTGTGGTTACTTACATATATTTGGAAATTAACTTACTTTAAAACATAGCTTTTGTTTTTCTGAACTTGCTATAGAAAACAAAGACAAAACACAGATATGAAAGGTATCTTTCATACCTTTACATGGTAAAACTAGTAAAATAAGAATGCATCATTTTGAGGAAGAAGCAACGCGGAGGGAAAGGGAGTGATCAGAGACTGCAGCCGGCACCATGAGCCTCCTCAACAAGCCCAGGAGTGAGATGACCCCGGAGGAGCTGCAGAAGCGAGAGGAGGAGGAATTTAACACGGGCCCACTCTCCGTGTTCACACAGTCAGTTAGGAACAACACACAAGTGGTCATCAGCTGTCACATCAACAAGAAGCTCCTGGGCCGCATGAAGGCCTTTGACAGGCCCTGCAATGTGGTGCTGGAGAATGTGAAGGAAATGTGGACCGACGTCCTCAAGAGTGGCAAAGGCAAGGTCCACTACATCTCTAGGATGTTCCTGTGTGGGGACTCGGTCATCGTGGTCCTAAGGAACCCCCTCATCGCCGGCAAGTAGTGCTCCCCTATCTCTACAGCTCTGTCCCACAGCTGCCTCCTGCCGGCCCTGGAAGACGTTCCCTGTACTGGGAATAATAATAAAGTCCCTGTGTGGTTTTTACGACTTTTAAAAAAAACAAAACCCAAGCAAACAGCAAAACGCACATCATTTCTTAACCATAAAATACTACATAATCTTTTTTCCCCCTAAGAACATAAAGAAGCAGAATTTTATAAGTATGAATGTATCTAGGAATTTTATAAGTATGTATAAGATCTCAGTACAGTTAACTTCTTTAACGGAAATACAGCTGAATAAGCTGGGAAAAAGATCTGAGTGAGGGAAACCTAAATTGGATTAAAATATAACAAGTTTGATTATTTATAAAGGAATCTAGAATCCAGGAATCCTAGTTAATGACATAGAACTTTCTAGAGAATTGTACATGGGAGATCACTATTTTCAAATGCAGAAATTTAAAATGTGGTAAGTTTTAGGATTATCACAGTAAAATACTTGTTTTGAGAGAAACTTTGTAGGATGAGAAATGAATTTAAGCTTTTCAGTAATAAACCTATATTGTCTGTGTTAATCATTTTTAAATCACAGTTTTCTCTGATGAGCTCTATGGAAATTTAACAGTTAAATATACTCTACATGAAATTCTTTACTTGTACTGTCAGCCCAGAGGCACAGAGTAAGAATCTGCCAGCTGGTTCATGGGAGAAAGATGGGTGTTTTCCTCCCATGCGGTTAATTGCCTCTGAAAACATGCTGAAGGGTTGACTATACCTCAGTTCTAATGCTAAGGTACACAACAACCACTTTTGTTAGACATTTCTGTTTTTTACTTGGCCTAAAAGCAACCAGCTACTGATGTGTGTTTCCTGTGATGACAACCAAGAACCTTACTTACCCAAATGGGTTTTCTTAGGTTTTTTATTAACCACATATTTGGCTTTTTATATCTCTCTTTTGTCTTTGTTTCCACCAGCAAGTTCAGAAACACCAAAGATATGTTGTATTAGCAAGTAAATTTCCACATAAGAACATAAGAAACTGCAAACATATATTGACATTACTTTTGTGTTCAGAGGTAATGATTCATCTGGTAATTTAGATCTTAAGGGAGTGAAGTCCTAAGAGGTGAGTAGGATCCACCCAGAAACTTCTCAGATAAAAGACCTAGTATTTTGCATCTGAAAAGTCATAGTCTTTGAAACTGTGGAGCAGTCCTTCTGAGCTCACATGAAGTCTGCATGCATCAGAAGCAAGAGCAACCACAAATCCCAGAGAGTAAAAAAAAATAACAGATTTCATCAGAAAAGAGAATGTTAAGAATGTAATTGAGTGTTTTGTGTTCTTTTTATTACACAAGATGTAAAGGAAGTGTGAGCGATTGAGATACACAGTAAATTAGAATTAATTATTAGGAGAGAAACTGTAAGCGTGTGCTTCTTGAGGCCATCATGGAGGTCAGATTAGTGTTTATGTGAAGGCCTGCCTCTGGACAGAATGTGAAAACGTGTCTCAAGAATGCAGAGAGGGTGACAAGAGAGAAATGACATGAGAGTCATGAAAGAATGAAGAGTGTAAGGGTCAAAGTTGTGCTTGGAGAAGAGGGCAAACCCAATGGAAATGGAGAGTAAACAAAAACATTATACAGGAAAAGTGTCATCAGTTGAAACTCATACCTGGGATTAGAAAGCCAGTGAGATAATTATATTTATTGATGAGGGGAAAAATCCCCAAGTGTTTTAAATTGTGGCTGATGTGTGTCAGTTGTGGAAGAAGGGAAAATTGTGAGATTCCTTTTAAGGAGCATTGTTTACTCCTCTCCTCTCATTCAGGCTTCCAGTTTTCTACTTCAGTAAAGCTGTTTAATTGTATTCCTATATGTTCACATCTAATATTCATTGTTGATTCACAGACTTTACTCATAATTGTGATACCAAGAGTGAAAGTTAGTTGAAAGAGGGAAGTAAGTTGGAGAGTAGAAGAAACAAAGAATATCACCCAATGCCAGTCCAAGTTTTGGCCAAGCAGTTTCAAGCCACAATTCTCAATTAGTCCAGGCTCCAATTTTAGTTCATCAGTCAGCTTTTCCTCCCATCATCTGGTAAGAACAGCTGGCCTTTATCTCAGGGCTTCTCTGGTTACAACTTGCCACAGTTTCTCCAAAGCAGAACCATAGTCTCTTTGTCATCATCACTAGGGTCTTGCTACAGTCTCCTTCAAGTCTTGCTTGTTCAGTATGGAAAGCATACCCTCTTTCTCTTATCCTAGTCACACACCTGTTGATGATTTGCAAGACCATGTGTCTGCAGTTAAGTTGGATACCAGAGGGGGCTAACATAATACTTTTAAAAAGACAACATTTAGGCTGACATTGCAGAGTGTGTCAGAGATGTATTCATTCTTCGTACCTTTACAGTCTATATGCTGAACAGATCACTTGGGAGGCTGGACTTCATTAAGAAGAATGTGGCATCAAGATTGGAGAACGACTGATCAACAACCTGTGGTATGCAGATGGCACAACTTTGATTGCTGAAGCTGAGGAAGATTTAAGGTGGTGGTTGCCGAAGATCAAGGACTGCATCCATCAATATGGATTGAATCTCAACATCAGGATAACAAACATCCTCACCACTGGTCAATAGACAGCATCATGCTAGATGGAGAAAAGATTGACATTGTTAATGATTTTATCTTGCTCAAATCCACAGTCAACACTCTTGGCATCACTAGTCAAGAAATCAAAAGGCGAATTGCATTGGGGAAAATCTGCTGTCAAGGACCTTTCTAGAGTGCTGAAGAACAGCAGAATCAGTCTAAGTACAAGGTGTGCCTGATCCAAACAATGATAGTCACAGTTGCTTGCTTTGCATCTGAGAGCTGGATAAGGACTAAGGCTTGCAAGAAGAAGAATCAGTGCTTTTGCGTTGTGGTATTAGGGAAGAGTATTTAATATACTATAGACTGCCAAGAGAACAAACTGGTCTTAGAGAGAGTGAAACCAGGTTGCTCATTGGAGCCAAATATTTTTGACTGTTTCACATTGGGCACATTATCAGGAGAGGCCAGTTCTTGGAGAAGAGTGTCATGCTTGGAAGGGTATAAGATCAACTCAGGAGAAAACAGACGACTCTGGATAATATTGACACATTGACTGTCACAGTGGGGTCGTGTGTTGGAGATAGTTAAGGTGGCTCAGGATAAGGAAGGCTTAAAACTTTTGTTATTAGAGTTGGCATAAGCCATAGTCGACTCGATGGCATATAACAACATAAGCAACCCTGTGAACAACAGAAAAAAACATTGGCATCTTTGAGAACTCTGCCACATTAATTTTAAATATGTCTATAAACAAATACATTATCTCCACATTAGGCAATAATTAAGTTGTTATAATTCTTTATAATAATTTATAAAGACCAACAATATATATTGGGAAAAGAAAGAAAAGGTGATAGTGGTCCTAAATCTTTTTAACATAGGAGGATATTGGGCTTTGCGTGATTTTTGCAACCTGAGGAGGTTAGTTTCTTACCTCACACTAGTAATTGGTTTGAGAAAAGAGAGACCTAATATGACTAGAAGATCATTTTAGATCATTTTAAGTAGAAGATACATAATGACTGTAGCCAAACAAATTTGGGAGGTATAGAGAAGTTCTTGTTCTCAGAACTTGACAAATTTTGGTGACTCTGAGGGATTCTGGACTATTCCTGAGTCTTAATGGATTAGAAATAGTTTTGGTTTTTCCCTCCTCTTCTCTTTGCTTTCAACATTATCACTGTTGACTTTTCCATTACCTTTGATTGCAAAACCTAATTTCTTTAAAGTATCTGCAATGTGGCACAACCTTATTCTATTTAAAAAAGTTCAGAAGAGAAAAAGAAATTTAAAGTCTTGAGTTTCAGAGTTCTGTTTCCTTAGTACTGTTTTTACTAAGGCATGTAGATGTTCATGAAAAAGTAGCTGTCAAGCAGGCAACTCTAACCACTAGTTTCGGTTCAGGGAACACAACTTTCCTTTCTTCTCACCACCCAGCACTCCCATGAATGTGGTATATTGTGTTACACAGTACAATATTCAGTACACAGTATATTTTTTGTCATTGTTAGAACAAAAAAGTACAAAGTCAGTGAACCAAGCAGAAGTGTTTTAAAGAACCTGCTGTCCTACAAACTTAAACCCAGAGTCTAATCCCATTATAATTGCAAGGACTGCAGCCTTCAATATGGATTGAAGCTCAACATCAAGAAAACAAAGATTCTCACCACTGGGCCAATTGGCAGAATCAGTATGGATGGTGAAGAGATTGAGATAGTTAACAGTTGTAGTTTGCTTGGCTCTACAGTCAACACTCTTGGTAGCAGCACCCAGGAAATCAAGAGATGAATTGTACTGGGAAAGTCAGCTATCAGGGACCTCTCCAGAGTACTGAAGAGCAACAAAGTCAGGCTGGAGTCTAAGGTGTGCCTGATCTGAGCTATAGTCTTCGCAATTGAGTGCTATGCATCAGAGAGCTAGACAGTGACTAGAGATAAGAGAAAGAGAATTGAAGTCTCTGAGCTGTGGTGCTGGAGAATAGTGTTGAATATACCATGGACTTCTAGGAGAACAAACAGGTTTGTCCTGGATAGGGTGAAGCAAGGATGCTCCTTGAGTTCTGAGGCTTTGTCTGATATACTCTGGGCATGTTGAAAGGAGGGATCAGTCCTTGGAGAGGGACGCCATGCTTGGGAGGGTGGAGGAACAGCACAGGAGAGGAAGACACTCCATTAGATGGATCGATTCAGTGATTGGGCTAGTGGGAGAAGTTGTGTCAGAGACAGCGAGGTTGGCAAAGGATAGAGCAAGGTTTAGGGCTTTTGTACATAGGGTTGCTGTGAGTCGCAAGCCACTCAGTGGCACATAACAACAACAACACAAAATGTACATCCTGTTTTTTAATTATTTAATCATGTCGTACTTGAGTTATGAGAAATCATACTCCAAAAGAAAATGTCTCTACTGTGATGCAGGCCAAGAGAAAGACAATAGAGATTAGATTAAGTATGATCAGTGATAAGCTTTGAAATATCAAATCAGAAGTAAACTGAGAAATGCTAGAAAATAGCACTCTAATGGCAGGAACATTGTTACACATCTTGATCATTTTCATCAAAGTCTTTTGCAGATCTTTTCACCCATTAATTCTGTTCATGGAAATTTATCCTAAGTTAACTGTTGTGGGCACATTATACTATTTAACTACAGTAAATTATAACATTACCTTGTATAAAATTTGTAGGAAAAATCTAAGTACTATCTGCTGTTTTAAAATGATGTGGGGAAAGCCATTGATGACAAGGAATAGTTTTACAAAATTATATAGAAAATCAGATTGACAGTATATAGATTATGATCCTATTTTTGTTAAAAATTATCTGTCATACAAACAGCAATTCCCTCTAAATGGGATAAAGTTAGTCACTCATGTTGTCTTCTTTTTATATATAGTTCTTTGTCTTGCTACACCAAAGGGGACACCTCTCTGGTGTCTAGAATTCACCAGTGGGTCCTTAGGAGAAAGATAAGCAGTCACCATATATATGATTTGTAACCTCAGAAACCCAGTGGAAGGTCAACTAGGAGTTAGTTCTGACTTAGAAACAATAAGTCAAGTTGGTTTGAGTTGATTTATAAATGATCATATATAGTTTTCATTGACATGTAATTGATTTTCATAGCTCTTATAGAGGGTGAGACCAGGCTGCTCCTTGGAGGCAAGGATTCTGAATCTTCATCTGACATACTTTGGACAGGTTGCAAAGGGGGCCCAGTTCCTGGAGAGGGAAGTCACATTTGGGAGTTTGGAGGGGCAGCACAGGAGAGGAAAACTGTTGCTGAGATGGATTGAATCAGTGACTGGAGTAGTGAGAGTATGTCAGAGATAATAAGGTCGGCACAGGATAGAGCATAGGGTCGCTATGAATCACAGGCGACTCTACGGCACATAACAACAACATATCGTCTTCTAAAAGTTTTAAATTGTCCAATTAAGTCCTTGGTCCATTTTTAGAAGTTCTTATGTGTCATCAGATTGGCACTGACTTGTACCTTGCCCTCCAGTGGGTTTTCAGAGGCTGTAAATTACTTGGGAAGAGATTATTCATTTTCTCCTGATGAGAAGCTGAGGGATTCGAACCAGTTGGGAGATGCTACTCTTGCCTTTGGGCTGGAAATACACCTCCTAAGCCACCAGGCCTCAAAAGCTCCTCACACTTGATAGAAGGAGGAATCAGAAAGTAATTTTGAAAAGAACGATTAGATAATGAGAAGAGAAGGAAGGAAAAGAGAAGTGTGAGGGAGGGCAGAAGGAACCTGTTATGTCTGCTGTGCAGCTCCTTACTATTCCTCATGATCTGAAAAAGCAGCTTATTTCATAATGCTGAAAAGCTATGTAACTCAGCCGGCAGTCCCATTACCAGTTGGCAGGGAGGATGAACCCATGCATCTTTCTTTGTTACCAACACCTGCATGAAATACCCCCATACTGCTTTGAGTTGTGGTGATGGAGAAGAGTATTGACCGCACCATGGACTACCAAAAGAATAAATATGTTCTGGAAAGGGTGAAACCAAGTTGTTCCTTTGCTAAGTTGTTCCTTTGAGGCAACAATTTTTTTTGCGCTAGGAGGTCCTCTGGTCTCAATTAGTCCAGTAAGTCTAGACTTTTTAATAGTTCTTCTGTTTCTTCTGTCCTATAAAGTTCTATCTGTTGTGACCCAGATCAGAACAGTCAGTAGTGATAGTACACACCATCTAGTTCTTCTAATCTCAGAGTAGATGAGCCTGTGGTTTGTATCTTTTTAGTCACTCTTATTGTTATGTGCCATCAAGTTGGAACCTACTCAGATGACCCTCCAGAGAGTGTTCACATGCTGTAAATCGCACAGGAGGATATAGCCAATCTTTCTCCCATGCGGCAACTGATGGATTTGAACCACCTGCTTTTGGGTTGCCAGCACAACTCTTGACCCCCTAGGCTATCAGAGCTCCTTAAAAAGCCTTCTTTTAATTATAAGTGGGTTTTAATTTTAGCTGAATATTCTTTCCATCATTTCTTTTTCTTTAAAAGTAATGTTTTAATCCTGGCCTATAGAATCCAATGATACATTAAAAAAAAAATTCACCATGACCAAGTGGGATTCATAACAGGTATGCAAGGATAGTTCAACATAAGAAAAATAATCAATGTAATTCGTCACATTAACAAAGCAAAGAACAAAAACCACATGATCCTATCAGTAGATGCAGAAAAGACCTTTAACAAAACCCAACACCCTTTCCTGATTAAAACACTCAGCAAAATAAGATCAGAGGGTAATTTCTTCAACCTAGTAAACAGTATATACTCAAACCCGAGAGCAAATATTGTTCTCAATGGAGAGAGATTAAAGGTATTCCCATTGAGAACAGGTACTAGGCAAGGATGCCTACTATCACCTCTCCTATTCAATATGGTATTGAAAGTCTTAGTGATAGCAATAAGGCAAGAGAGGGAAATATGAGGTATCTAAATTGGCAAAGAGGAGGTAAAATTATCTCTCTATGCAAATGATATGATAGGCTATTAGAAAACCCTAAAGGCTCAGCAAGAAAACTACTGGACTCAGTTGACCAGTTCAGCCAAGTGGCTGGATACAAGGTCAACATACAAAAGTCAATTGGATTTCTTTACAGTGACAAAGAAAATACAGAATTGGAGCTAAGAAAAACATACTCTTCACAATAGCTAATCACAAGATTAAATACTTGGGAGTAAATCTAACCAGAAACACAAAAGATCTATTCAAAGAAAATTATAAAACATTACTACAGGAGACAAAAAGAGACCTGGAAAGGTGGAAGAATGTCCCTTGCTCATGGATAGGAAGACTCAATATTGTGAAAATGACAATACTACCAAAGGCAATTTATATGTTCAATGCAATCCCAATACAAATACCAATTCTGTTCTTCAATGAGATGAAAAAGGCAAACTCCAGTTTCATTTGGAATGGAAAGAGACCCCAAATAAGCAACTCCTTAAAAAGAGAAATAATTTAGGAGACATCTCACTCCCTGATTTCAAATCCTACTACACTGCCGTGGTGGTTAAGGCAGCATGGCACTGGTATAATGACAGAAACATAGATCAATGGAATGGACTAAAGAATCCGGAAATCAGCCCATCTACCTATGGTCAATTGATTTTTGACAAGAAGATGAAATCAGTTAAGAGGGGAATGACAGCCTTTTAAACAAATGGTACTGGCAAAATTGGAAAACTATCTGTAGAAAACTCAAGCAAGATCCACACCTCACTCCATACACAAAAACCAACTCAAAATGGATCATGGACCTAGGACTAAAACCAAACACTGTACATTTCATTACAGAAAAGCTAGGAACAACACTAGAAGTCCTAATCCACAACATACACAGTCTTCCAAGCATCCTAAAAAGTCTACAACCAGAAGAGGATAAAATAGATGAATGGGATCTTCTAAGAATCAAATCCCTCTGCACATCTAAAAACTTCTCCAACAGGGTAAAAAGGGAAGCCACAGATTGGGAAAAAATATTTGGTAATGACATATCAGATAAGGGACTTATATATAGAATTTACAAAATACTCGAGCACCACAACAAGATAAAGGTAAATAACCCAATTGAAAAATAGGCACAGGATACAAACAGACACTTCACCAAAGAAGACATTCAGATGGCTAACAAACACATCAAGAAATGTTCAAAATGCCTAGCTCTATGAGAGATGCAAATCAAAACAACTATGAGATATCATCTCATCCCAGTGAGAATAGCAAAATTTAACAAAGCAGCAAACATCAACTGCTGACGAGGTTGCGGAGAAACTGGAATAAGCTTTTTAATTTTCTTTCTGTATATCATGTGATTATATTTATTCCTAGATGTATCATTTGATACTACTGTTCTAACTTTTCTGGTTACACTGCTTATATAAATATAAAGAAAAATGACTGCTTATTTCATCTGGCCGCCTCACTTAACATCTTTATGAACTCTTCAAATTTCTATGCTAATGTTTACTTTTCTAAATAGACCATCACATCATCTACTAATAATAAAGTTTTCTTTCATATTAGTAATTTCAGTCCCTTCTGTCTGTTGCTTTGGCTGTTAAATCCAGAGAAACGACTAAAAACTATGATAGCATGAATTCTTATTTTGATGTTGGTAAATGTTTTGCTTTTAATTTTTGATTGTTGTCTTTTTAATTCATGATATAAGGGTTTATCTCACTTTAAACAGGTATGGTGTGGTAGACTTTGGTGGTGTGCCTGATTTCTAAAATTGCTGTTGTTGTTTGTATCTGCCTTTGAAGTGCTTGCAACCCATAGCAACCCTGAGTACAACAGCTTTGAACCCGGCTCTGTCCTAAGCCAACCTTATTGTCTCTGACATAGATACCCATTACCCTAGTCACTGAATCAAATCCATCTCATCCATCTCTTGCACTGTCCTTCCACTCTCCCACTCGCACCTCTCCACGGACTGGTCTTTCCTTGTAAAATGTCCAAAGTATGTCAGACGAAGCTTGAGAATCCTTCCCTCCAAGAAGCATCCTGGTCTCACCCTCTCTAGGATGAACCTGTATGATGTTCTAGCAGTTGATGATATATTCAATACTCCAGCACCACAACTCAAAGGCATCAGTTCTCCTTCTGTCATCTGTAGTCATCGTTCAGCCCTCTGACGCATAGCAAGTACTTCTGAAGACTATGGCCTGGATATTTCTAACCTTGTTGAATACATGTTTGCCCTGTAGTGTATTTATGCACAAGTGTTGCTTGTCAGCACTGTGAAAGTGGCTTCCAGTGAACAGCAGGCATCCCCCCTTGATCTTCAGGGTTTCCAAAATGCCTCCATTATGAGTGTAGTGTTTCCGCATTCTTGCCCACTACAAAGTTCATTTTATAACTTTAAATACTTGTGGTTTGGCCTTGCATCACATTAGATTAGCTTCCACATTATAATCTAATGGAGTGGTAGATATTGTGCCCAGAAATCTTAAAAGCTTTGCTGGAACTGCTCTTAGGCTTCTGCCTTCCACAGAATGGCAGTAGGAGAAGGGTTGGGGTGGGGCGGGGCTTGTGCAGTGTCTGTGGGTATCATGCTCACTGCACTTGCTGGAGTCCTTCCACAAAGCTGGGAGCTGGGCCTCCCCAGGGTCTTAGTTCACACAGTCAGTTACTGAAGACTTGAGAACGAGACTAGGACGTCTTAATTTTATTCTTATGGAGAAATGACTTTTCATGTGCACGTTTGGGAGCTGTACTGCTTTTTCAGAAGCATATTTTAGTGAATATCAATTGTTGTTAAGTGGCATTGAGTAAGTTCTCACTCTTAGCTACCCCAAGGACAACAGAACAAAATATTGCTCAGACTTGTGCTAGTCTCACAGTCTCTGCTGTGTCTGAGGTCTCTGTATCACTTCACTCATTGGTGGTCTTCTTTCTTTCTTTGGCCTTGTAGCTCACCAATTATGGTGTCCTCCGTCAGGACCTGCGCCCTCCTGATAAAATCTGAAAGATGAACTCTGCTGCCTTTCCTTCAAAGGGGCACTCTGATTGTATTTGTTTGGTTTCTTTGTTTTGTTTTTGGTCCCCACCCCCACCTGCAAGGACAGCTTTGTTTATTCTTCAGGTTGTTGTTGTTATTAAGTGCCATCGAATGCTGGCAATGCATAGCGACCCTATGAAGGAGAGTCCTCAACACTTGGGTGTCTCTCATCCTGTCTCCAGGTTCAATATTCTTTCCTAACACAGATACTCAAAAGCATTCAATCTTTTTTGGTCTTTCTTTTCCATTGTCCAACTTTTACATGTATATAAAACATACCGTGTAACATCATTTGTTAGGAATGTTCCTTTTTTTTCATGATTTTCTACCAGTTGGCTTTCTTTCATACTTTTAAAAAAAATATAAGAATAACTGATTAATTTCATCAAACAAAACCCTGGTGGTATAATGCTTAAGCACTCAGCTGCTGAAAGGTTTGGGGTTTGAACCTCCTCAGTGACTCCCAGCGAGAAAGACCAGGCAATCTGCTTCCATAAAGAAAATAAGCAAAGCAAAAAAACACCTCAAACTCACTGCTGTGAGTCTGTTCTGACTCATAAAACTCTCCACTGGGTTTGTCCCAATCATGGTGGGAGGAGAATACTCATCGTTTTTCCCAGGGAACAGCTGACGCATTTGAACTACCAGAAACAGGAGGCCTTTGGGTAAGAAGCACAACTCCCTCAGGAAGGGCTAGGCCTCAAAAGCTTTCTCCATAGAGATTGTTGTTGTTAGGTGCTGCCAAGTTGATACAATTCATAACCCTATGAACAACAGACCTGAACCTCATCCTATCCTTGGCCATCCTCAAAGTCTCTGACACACGCGAGCCCATTGCTGCAGTCAGAAAGTCATAGACCATTAAGGTTACAGCTTACAGAACCTGGCGGGGAAGTTCAACTCTGTAACATGCTGTTGCAGTGAATCAAAATGGACTCAGCACCACTTAATAACCAATGCAATTTCATCACATTTTGTTGTTTTGACAGGACATATATCAAAGTGATCAGATATTTAAGTTGTATGAAGGTGTAAAAAGGGGGGAAAAATCACACAAAACCCACAGCACACAAATAAAACCACAGTCAAGGACAAGATGCAATTAAAAAGAGACTAAAATTCAGGAGTAAAATATCTTTTAAAAGACTGCTATTTGAACCTTACTATACAAAAAGTATCAAAAGTTTTTGGATCTAAAAAAACATGACAGTGAACTTCCTTTAACAAATTAAAAAAGTAGTAGGAAGCAGAAGATCATTTCCTAAACAACATGCCTCTAGAAACTTTATGAACATAGAGAAATGATGAGAGTTACAGAACAGGGTTTAGGTCTTTTGTTCAAAGGGTCACTATGAGTCATACTTGACTTGATAGCACTTAACAGGTGGGCTTTCTTGTTTTGGTTGAGGGTCATGTGGAATGTTTGGTTGTTTTTTATTTAAGCCTCTTGTTGAGAGTCAATATCACTTCCAGGAGGGCCTTATATTTAAAAATTGATTTGGCCCAAGGAACCTTCTTCTCAGTGGTGCAACACTGGTCTGTCAATTTGCTATACTGAGATATTCTGGAGTGGCTGAACTCTGTGCCATTGGAGTGCCAAATGCCGTAATGGTTACCCAGGGTGGACGGTGTTTGTTGGAACTCCCAGATTAAGACATGTGTGGAAGCAGGAGTGGCATCCACTTCCTAAACAACATGCTTCTGTAAACTCTATGAACTTTGAGAAATGATAATATAGAAAGACTTCAAGTCTTTTATTCATAGGGTCGCTATGACTCATGCTCTATTCGATGTCAATCAGTAACAACAACAGTAAACAAAAACAAATTTTTTTAAATGTAAAATGAGTTGCTGTTGTTAGTTGCCGTCGCATATGACTCATGACCCTATAAGTAAAATAACTGTACCCTATCCTGTGTCATCACAATCATAATTGACACATTTTAGTCCATTGCTGCAGTCAACATGTCAGTCTATCTCATTGACAGTCTTCTTCTCTTTCTTTCTGCCCCCCCCCACCTGCTGCCAGTGTTTTTTTGGTTTTTTCTTAATTTTATTTTATACTGCTTTACATGTAAAGTTCATAAAGTTCATATACATTGCTTTTCACTCTGGACCTTTCCCCTTTCTTTTACAATTCCTCCCTCCACACATCAAATTGTGTGACCCTATTTTTAAGGCCCCCCCCCTTTTGGATCCTTGTACACATCTCTAAAATATTTGTCCTTATGGGGCTAAGTTAGTTCACTTAGCTTAATGCTCTCCAGTCCCTCCCATGTTAGATAGTAATTTAAAAAGTCATTGCTCCTGCATGCTGCAAAGTATTCCATTGTGTGAATGTACCTTTATTTCTCAATCCATTCCTCTCTTTTCCAATCCTCCACCTTTCTAAGCGTATGATACTTTTCCAAGATGTTGCATCTCTTGGCAATGTTCCCAAAATATATGAAATGAAGCTTCCCCATTTTTTTTACTCACAAGAACACTGTGACTTTAAACTATGAAAACTGAGAGGCATACAAAACAATAAATTGAAATTCAGACTATTAAGACAATATTATAGAAATAAGAATGAATTGAAATGACAGTAGTGCAAAACTGAAGATAAAGAACACAAACTGAAATAGAGAACAAATCCTTCCATGATAATTTGCCACACAATCAATCAAAAATACAAAGGGAAGGAGGGGGGGAGGACTGATATTGAGGTGTAAAAGCATCAACAGGTGCTTTCAACATGCAAGGGATTGTAATTCTATAACACATACACAAAAAGTGATCAAATAATAGTTTTTCTCCTCTAGGCAATTTATTGTAATTTATTATATGAATATTATATCACCATTGGCATTGATGCAATTAAACCTTCTTCGTCATGGCTTGTTATTATTTTGATTGCATTATTATTGCTAAAACAGCTAACTATTTTAGTGATTTGTGCCAGGCACCAAAATAAAGAGAATGTGAGCATCATTTTATTTAATCATCTGGAAACCTTGTTATAAAAAAGTTCTTCAATTTATACATGAGAGAATGAAGGCACAAAGATTTTAAGTCATTTTGTTAATGAACCTTATCATACAGTTTAACAGCTGCTAGCAGAACAAAACTCATTTTGACCAATAAACCAATAGTCATCAGAACGATGTTTGAGGGCATAAAGGAAATAGTGCATAGCATGATTTTATTGAGTTGTCATTACTGAATGTACCATTTTCCAGGACAGATTATATCTGGAAATGCCGTTGGTAAAATTCTCTTGTTCATAAATTAGAGTACCATTTTCTTAAAACGCCTTATAAAAGACAGAGCTAATTTTTGCTTCTCTAACTCCCTCTCATTTGGATGCCATAGAAACTGCCCTCTTTTTTTTCGGGGTTACCGTGCTATCAGTACTTTGTGCTCTATTCAGATTGTCTAATCAGAGAGAGAGAGAGAGAAAGCTAGCTCAAGGGATATGAGGGGAGGAGAGACATTTTCACATACTGAGTATATGTAAGGCCAGTGCAGATTTTGTTCTGAAAGAATTGGAACCTTGTATTTTTCAAAAATTCTGCTTGTGCTTATTCAGACAATTGTTAACAAAAGTAAAGGCTATCTTTTCTGTTTCCTGTTGAAATTGTGGATTCAAGACCCATGAAATTCACTGATCTCTCTTTTCATTTCTGTCTTAAAACATAATAATAAGTAATGTCCCCTCTCCTGATTTTACCCAGTCCCCGGTGGTCTGTGACGGGAGCCAGTGCTCTAGTATTGTCTTATTCTTGCTTGTTTTCTCAGAGCCAAAATGTCTAATCAGCACTTTGTTACTTGCCACCCTTTCTCCAAATATCTTTCATTTTTTGAATCCTCAAAAAATAATCCCCTTTGAATTGCAATTATTTTTCCTGTCTTACAGAATTCTTTCTCCATTTGTAGTGGGCAGAATAATCAATCCCCAATTAGCTGATGTCCATTTCTTTGTTCTTGGATCCTGTGTGTATCTCACCTTGAGTGGCACAAGGCATTAGAATTGTAGACGGAAGTAAAGTTGCTCATCAGGTGATGCGAAGGTACGAGCATGCTGGATTACCCAGGTGGATCCAATATACAAGCTTCTTTAAAAGTCGAACTCAAGTGAATGTCATCAAGTTGGAAACAACTTACAGCTAACCCTCCAGTGGATTTTCAGAGGCCGTAAATCGCATGGCCATAGTTTACTCCTCTTTTACCCACAGAGCAGCAGTTGCATTCGAACAATCTGCCATTAAGTTGAAAGCACAGCTCCTTACCCATTAGGTCACCAGAACTCCCTTTTAAAGTATAAGAAGGCAGCAAAGAGAGAGAAGGGGGAAAAGAGAACACTTGGCCTGTGTTTCTGGCTTTAAAGGTGAAGGAAAGGACCACAATCCAAGGAAAAGCAGATTTTGGCTCACAGAGTTCATCCTAATTGGTTGTAGCAGCCAAAGGACACTAGTGCACCATGTTTATCATGAGTCATTCTCCCTCCTTGAACTTCTCAGTGCCATTCGCTCACCACTTGTTTAATTCTACCTGCCTTGCTCTGCACATGATAAATCCCCTGGGGGGCTTTGGGACAGTGCGATTGTTTGATCTGTAAAGGTCTAAGGTCTATTGCTTTTTGGTATTGACATTGTTGGAAATGATGTCTTTTGTGTGGTAACTCTTCTAAATCTCATTACTATTTAAACCTTACTTGCTGCCTTCCTCCCATTACATTTTAGTAAATACTTTAATGAGAGATTAATACTGTCTTGAGGTCTCTTGGTTTTCCCAGTTTTTGCCTTAAGAAATGTTCAGTGGTCTTGCAGCTGTTTATTCTCAAGCTTCTGGCTTCTCTGTCGTATTTGAGTTGGTCAGACACCACCTTCCTTTGTTCACCTTTCCCTCTTTGGCCTCTGAGACTTCACATTCATTCATCTGTTTGTCTAAGTGCTTCCCTCCCCTTTCCTGAGCCACATTTCTTTTTCTATTCCAGACATAAGGCTTCCTGAGGTTTTGGGCCATGATCAGTTCCTGAAATATATTCTCTTGATTGTTGTCAGGTGCCATTGTAGCAATTAAAACTCAGCAACCTGTGATGAGAACCAGGCCCTTACTGCACTATCCTTATAATCTCTGACTTGCTCCATTGTTACTGTCACTTCATCTCACTGAAGGTCTTCCTGTGCTTCCCTGACATTCTCCCTTTCCCAGCATGATGTCTTTTTTCCCAGGGAAAAGATTTCACAGATCACCACAGCAAATGACTCCTTCATGTCTAGCCTTCCTCTCTCCAGACCCTGACCATTCTGCCGAACATCAGCTTCCTTTACCCCTTAACGCCTTGAACTCAGCACTGAAACAACTGAATGCAGCAGTATACGTCCAAAAAAGGTCCTGCGACTTACCTCTTCTATTAACAGCACTAACCTTATTTCAGTTCATGTGTTTTGTTGTTAAGTGCTGTCTAATCAGCTCTCATTTATAATGACCCTGTATACAACAGAATGAAACATTGCCCAATCTTGCATGATACTTTCAATTGCTGCTAGGCTTGAACTTGATACATTTACTGTGTCAATCCATCCTGTTAAGAGTCTTCTTTTTTTTATTGCCCATCCACTTTACCAAGCATAATGCTTCTCGTCAGGAACTGGCCGCTCAGGAAAACATGCCCAAAGTACAGGAGGCAGTCTCACCATCTTTGCCTCTGGCTGTACTTCTTCTGAGACAAATTTGTTTGTTCTTTTCACAGTCCATGGTATGTACGATACTCAGTATTCCTTACCACCACTGTAATGCAAATGCATCGGTTCTTCTGTATTCCTTATCCGCTCTCCAACTTTCACATGCATGTGAGGCAATTGAAAATACATCAGGCATGAGTCAGGGATACCTTAGACCTCAACAGCATGTCCTTGCCCCTTAGCACTTTAAAGCACTCCATTGCAACACATTTACCCAGTGCAATAATACATTGTCTGATTTCTTGTCTGCTGTTTCTATAGGCACTGATTGAGTATTTAAGTAAAACTATTTGAGTCATAAACAAATGAAGGTCTCCTTGGTAGACTCTCATTGCTTACCGAAAGACCACAATCTCTGGCCATTCAAATTCACCGGTGACTCCATAAGAATGACAGTGCAGAAGATTGATGTGAGTCAGACTTGACTCAACAACTGTGATCTGTCATTGGCTAAACGCCTTACTCCATCTACCTTCTTAAGGTAGACTCTGCCTCAAGAAGACATTTCTTCTCCAGCTGTATTTCGAATGCCTTCTAACCTGAGAGGTTCATCTTTTAGCAGTGCATTTTACAGTGTTTCGCTGCTATTCATTAAGCTTTTCAATGAGCAAATATTTCAGAAGTGAATGAGCTCTCCTCTTTCCCATAAGTAACCCTGCTAATATTTGATTTACCAGTATCATAACTGCCAACATCATAGCAACACACAAGTCAATGAGCACGACAGCCTGACAGGTGAGTGTGGTTCACTTCAGAGTGGCGTGAAATCTTCAGCTGACCCTTTATATCCTTCTTCTTTCCCTCGCCTGATCCGTGGCCAGGTTTCAGGCAGCTCTGCTATGTTTTCATTTCATGTGCTTCTATTTTAGTTGAAGTGTTGATTATCCCCTTCACTGAAGCAGTGCTATGACTCCATTAATGATCTTTATACCTCTCTGACTCTCAGTAAATCCCATGTTCTCCTGCAGAGAGTACTTACTAATGTCCATCCCTAACCATGACCCTTCACTGCTGGAGGAAAAAGCTCTCCTGGAACTGCCAAATTAGATTTCCAAAGACTTCCACTTTAGGATGTCAACCTGCCTTTCCAAGCTCCCATAAAACCTCAAATCTTTGATCAAGAACTGTTAGATGACTTGCCTGGGTGTTGTTATGACCTAAGCCTTTTCACTCACATCTATGTCTGTCTTTGTTCGTTTTGTTCTACCCATATGGAACTCTTCACTTTCCATTTCATATAATCAAAGTTTACTCAACTCTTCTGCGCTTGTCTGAAATACTTTGAGAATTCAGACTCTGGTTGCACAGCCCTTTTGGAGTTGTGCTGCTAACGTGCCTACCCTCACTGGCGTTTGAATCCACTGATGACTTTGAGGGAGAAAGTTTGTGAATTTCTTTTTCGTGATTTATAGCTTCAGAAACCCTGTGAACAGTCAGCTGCGAGTCACAATCTACTTGATGGCATTCCTGCTAGAAGTGACCTTGAAATAACTAAGTTTTTATCAGAGTAGCAGAGCAGCACACAAAAAGAGAATGGAGAGAATGGTGGTGGTAGTTCTTGTGTGCCATCCACTTGGGACCAGTCTGGCCCTCCTGCGGGTTTTCAGAGGCAATATATCACATGGGAGGAGATTTCCCATCCTTCTCCCACAGAGTAACTGATGCATTCAAGATATGTGCCTTCGATATTACAGTGCAGCTTCTTACCACCAGGCCTCTGCTAAGTGGTACTCTTCTAAAAACCGTCTCTGTAAAACCGAAACATGAACCTATACTCTAAAACAAAGATAGGAAGGCAGGGGAGCAGGGAAGCTAGAGTACTAGAAATAGATCAACCAGAGCACGATTAAATGCAACTAATGTACTGGCTTTGAATTGTGGTGTTGGAGAAGATTACTGAATAGCCCATGAACAAAGAACAAACAAGCCTGTCTTGGAGGAAATGCAACCAGGGAATTCTTCAGAGGCACGGATGGTGAAACTTTGTCTCACATACTTTGGGCATGTTGTCAGGAGGGGCTAGTCCTTGGAAAAAATCATCACACTCTGAAAAGAGGAGTCAGAGAAAGAAAGGAAGACCCTCAACAAGCTGGACTGACATGGTGACTGCGACAGTATATTGAAGCATGGCAGAGATGTTAAGGACGGCACGGGGAAGGTTATACTCAGATCTGTTGTTCACAAGGTCACTGCAGGTTCTAGTCGGCTCAGGAACACCTGACAACAGCAGCAATAATGTCACTGACTAGTTTGTATGGAAATTGTCAAATAGAACCTCCCTTGCTATATAAACACCACCAAAAACACAATATAGAAACATTACACACACACAGAGTATTTACTAGAAGTGCCGAGCTAATCCCTCTATGTCATAGTTTATTATAAAATAGTACCTTTTATAAGGTGATATCATACAATAGTACCTTCACATAGGATTAAATGACATCATGTATTTAGAATATGTGTTTGCAGAGTTAAATAGTCATTGGAATGCAAATTTATTTTTCTTATCATCATTACCAGTGGTTGTGTTTGTGTGTGTGTGTTTGTTTGTTTGTTTGTTTGTTTAGGATGATTTCCTTGCTTGTGTCATGCCATTCCTACTAACCCAGTGTTTTTCAGCTGAGTCAGTTTTGTACCCTGGAGAACCTTGGTTAATGCTTGAAGACATTTTTGGTTGCCACTACTGTGAAGAGGGAGGGAATGTGGCTGACATCTAGTGGGTAGAAACCAAGCCCTACTAAAAATCCTACATTACATGAAACAGGCACCTTGGTAACAAAGAATTATCAAACCCAAAATTGTCATAGTGCTGAGGTTGAAAAACCCTGTATTAGACAGTAAGGTCTTATGGAATAAGCAGTTTTATCCCTTTTTCTCCTTTTTTCTACTCTCCCTCTACCAATACATAATACATAGCAGAAAGACAAAGAGCTACAAGCAGGTCCTGGATTAAAAACGAGTGTGCTCCTAAATCTATCTTTAAGTCCAAATTGTCCGTAAGTTGGAACCATTATATGTGGTTCCTCTCTGACATCAGTCGAATGTTGACCGTAGGATATAACATGCCTTTATGTGTATTTAAGCATGAGAATAATACTTGTATATAGGGCAAGTAACTTTGAGACTGCCTTTGTTTGACTTTAATATTGCATACCTTTATTTCCTTCAGCTCTTAACATCTTTTAATTTCAAAGTGTTTGCAAGTTTGTTGACCTTAAATTTCAGGTCTTTTTCTTTTTTGTTATTGCTTGCCAACTTTTTTTAAATTACTAATGGCAAGAAAATAGGGTGAAACCAGGCTGCTCCTTGGAGGTGAGGATTTTGGGGCTTCATCTGACATAATTTGGGCATGTTACAAGGAGGGACCAGTCTTTGGAGAGGGACATCATGTTGGGGAGGTTGGAGGGATAGCACAAGAGAGGAAGACCCTAGTTAAGAGGGATCAGTTCAGTGACTGGGTAATGGGAGGAGCAGGGGCTAGGGCTCTGTACATACGGTCGTTATGAGTCCCATGTTAACATTAAGGAATGTTAAATTTACCTGATTCCGTGTAATATAAAGTTAGAGAGCAACTCCTTTTCAGTTGCAAAGTCACAAGTGCTAATGTAGCATCTTGCCTTTTGGTCTTTATGATGACCATGACCTCCCCGTGAGATGAACAGAGTGGTTTAAAAGTTCTTTTGTTCCCCTCAGACTAAGTTGAAGACCCTTATTTGAAAATGCTTTGCTTTTCAGAACACATAAGAGGCACTGGTGAAGATCACATTATGTGTTCACCATTATAACATACGGTACCTTGAGTGACTCAGGGCCAAAAGGGGATCCTTAGAAGGAAATACCTTGTACAGACACGCTCATTCAGCACTTATCTTGGTGAAGCAAGACAGGTCCTTCTAAGCAACCACCTCAGCAGATGTTTGGAGCTGCTTTCTATTAGCCTCCACAGCAGAGGAGGTGCTAGAGCAGCAGCATTGATGTGAGGAGGCCAGCTTGGCACAGAGGGCTGAGTGCAAATAGCCATAGTGTGGAGAACTTGGAGTTATGCGCCTGTTTGTGTAAAACCCACCCCTGCGCTTCCAGTGCCTGTCTGAAATGAACATTCTAGTTCCATGTCCTAGAATCCCACTTGACTAGATGCTCTCAAAGAGGAAAGCAGAAGGAAACCTAAAGTCTTAAAGGGTTCCTTTTCTCTCCTTTCTTGGGCTCCTAGTGCCAGGGAGAGAAGAGTGTTTCTTTCAGTAGATTCATTCCTGAGAATCTTCTCAGGTCCAGGAACCAGGAGGCGGTGGAGTGGGGAATAAGTAGGACTTGTGGGCAGGGCATTAAATATGCTGGGATTGAGGTCAACAAATGTACCTACCCACCTCATACAACACCCCCTTACCCCCCTCAATTTATGCAAAACAAGGTGAACTAGGCTGCAGGGCCTGTGTTTAATTCCTATAAGGATTTGTCAGTTTTGTTGTAGATACTTCCTTAATTGAACGGGGACAGACCCACTCTGAAGACTGAATTTCAGGGGTGGGGCAAGTAAGAGGTTCAGGTACTTTGTTCTGAATGGCTTCTGAGGAACAAACACCTGTCCAAATTTCCCCTCTGTCACGGTCCTGGTCCTTCCGCTGCATTTGCCTCTAGCTCTCCCACAAAGGAGGAGGGAGAGGGTCAGTGTTTGGGTATATATGGAAAGGCCTGAAGCTGCAAGTTGAGGTATCCTTGGGAGACAGTTCTGCCCTTGAGGGTGGCCATGTGTCCTACCCAGAAACTCTGGAGTTGGAACCTTATCCTGGAGCCCAGAAGAGGCCTTTCCTACCTCAGGTCAAGTCCTAGCGCAGTTCTCACCAGGGTCAGAAACCTCTCCAGTGTGTGGTGGACTAGATGCTGCAAAGCCCGGCTTGGTAAGAGACACAGGCTTCCTGCTATAAACATGAGACAGTCTTCTGAAAAATTTACTCCCAAAAAGAAAGCTTAGAAAATAGTATGAGACCTTACCCTGTGCTACAATGGTGTAAAGACAACTAGATTCTAAGAATTTTACAATTCTTCTGTTTTCTAAATTGAATTAATGTTAAAATGTAGTATCATTTTGGGACTTTGACAGGTACATATGATTTGATCAGTGTAGTGTTGCCTGGCAACCAAACTCCTCAGGTGGTTTTACTTATACTGGGAAATTCATTGGACCATAAGTGCTGAGTATTGTGTTGAAGCACAAGACATTCAAAAGTAGGTACATCATGGTCCTACTCTCAAGTATCTCAAAATCTTAGTCTCTGGAAGAACAGGTTTTTTGGGGTTTTTTTCTTCCTTTTCTTCTTTTTAAGTAACATTAACATGTCTGTCATCTTTCTACACTATTCAGCTTTACCAGTTGAATGTAATTTGATTTGGGTACCAGCTCAGGTTTATTTTACAAGGTTCAGGGAAAAGAGCAGGTTTGTTACAATAGCACACCCTCTGGGGACCCAATATAATGATATGCAGTTTGTGCAAGAGTGTGGACCAGAAACTACCACAGGTTGGAAGAAGGCAGACCTTTGGTTTTAGAAATAGGAATATGAAGAGGCTGTTTTGAAAGCAAGAGGCTCTTAAGTGACAGCTGAGTATGGAGACCAGAGTGCACGACAAATAACTGAGATAGTAAGAGGAGTAAACAATATTTCGTGTAATGACAATACATCTCTTAAAGGGACATGTCTGGGAATACCAGTCCAGGGTATTTACCATCTAAGTGTACAAAACAAAAACAGACTTTGGCTTTTTCTTTCGAAGGAAAAGTAAAGTGTGGCTAACGTGTATTGCTTTCTTGTCCAGAACTTTTCAGATGAATATTTAGAGTTGTTCCAAAGGAGTTAGAAAATGTGATTTGGTTTCTGATTAAGCTGTGTAGAAATCTCCTTATTTGAAGAATTAGTTTTGGAAGATGGGAACAGTCATTAGTTGCATCTTCTTGAAATAACATAGCCATGGTCACCGGAAGGTAGGGAGGTGGTTTATAATAATGTAAAGGAGTTTTCAAAGTCATTGTTACTATGAATAGTCACATTAGAACACATGAATGCCCTGATAAAATACTAATAGCAACAACTACTTAAATATGTTTCTCTTTTAGTTTTTTACAGTATGAAGGAAATTTTTAAAAGTCCATTTATCATCCCAATTAATGAATTCTCTTCACCTTTCTGCATTACCTTCCAGGTTTTACTCAATGTACTCATATTCTTCATGTAGATGAAGCCAGGCTGCTCCTTGGAGGCAAGGATTCTGGGGCTTTGCCTGACATACTTTGGACATGTTGTGAGGAGAGACCGGTCCTTGGAGAGGGACATCATGCTTGGGAGGGTAGAGGGACGGTGCAGGAGAGGAAGGCCCTCTATGAGGTGGATTGATTCAGTGACTGGGGCAATCAGGATGGGTGTGTCAGAGGCAATGAGATTGGCACAGGATAGAGCACGGTTTAGGGCTGTTGTACATAGGGTCGCTATGAGTCGCAGATGACTCGACGGCACATAACAACAACAACAACAGATGAAATATTATTGTTGATGTATTTGTCAATATGGATGTGGACCTCAGCTATAGAAGGCTGAGTTAGCCACACTTCTCAGTTTATGGCTTGCCATCACTGGTTAGAGCTGAACTTTATTGTTACTTATTAGTAAATTCCCTTTTATGCTCATTTTATCCTGCCATTTCCTTCCTCATCTTGTCCCAGTATTTAACATATAGCCTTTTATTTGTACATGTCCCTGAAAATCTGTGTGATTGTTTTGTGTGCATGTATTTTTTTAAAGGTACATAAATGATGCTGGTTTGTGGATCCAATTACATCTCTCTTGATTTCAATCTTTTGCTTCTAATCTGTATTTCTAGACACCACTCTGTGGCATCCTGTGTGTGTCCTGTATGTATGTTTTACCTTCCAGCCCCCACGGCCACAGAGGCACCGTGATGACCAGTCTCAAGCATGTCACTTTATGGTCCTCGTAAGCGGGTCACCCGGGACCTCTACTAAATTTGCTCAAATGGCTGTTTCCATTCTTAGTAGCCGTTTCTATCTCTACCAATACAAGAATGACCCAGCATGTTCATTTTGCCCCAGAACAAAAATGGCGAGTGCTACCTCGTTTCAGTTTGCACTTTTTGGACAACTGTAAGTTGGAGCATCTGTCTATCTTTCCTTGTGACCCAGGAGAAATCATTTCATAGCCGACCCTCCACTGGGTTCTCAGAGGCTGTAAATTGCACAGAGGACATTGCTCATCTTTCTCGTGGAGCTGCTGGTGGTGGATTTGAACCACCAGAGACACACACGTTTGGGTTAGCAGCTCAACTCCCTACCCACTAGGGTCACCAGGGCCCCTCACCTTTTTGTAGTCAATATGCATGAGTCACGTTTGACTTGGTATCAGTGGATTTGGTTTGGGTTTTATCCACTTTTCTTTCTATCCATTGCAATATGTTTCTGTGGTTTTCTGAAGTCTGGAAAATACTCTCAGATAGGTTGATATACCAGGACTGTGATAATTGTAATAATTACGTTGAACTGTATGCAGCTGTCAATAAATGACTGATTTTTATGATAGCTTTTTTTTCCATTTTTATGAAGGTTTACAAAACATGCTTTTTCATTCAATCATTCATATACATTTTATTTTATAATATGAATTACAATACTCATGATGTAATCTCCCTTTTCACACTTCTGTAATTCTTATTGCTAGTAATCTTTCTATCCAGACCCTTTCTACCTTCCTGGATTTATCCTTACATGGTTAGTAATTATCAACTAGCTTTTCTGGTGTTTCTGGTCACTTTATAGGCCAGTGTAATGTTTGGTTGGAAGTTGAAGTATAAGGACGAATTTTATTCTAAATTCAAAGGGTGAAAATGGCCATAGTCTTAGAGATTCCACGAATCTACTAGTTTGCTTGGCTTTTTCTGTTTTTCAGTTTTATTCCACATTTTGGTCCACTTGTTCCCAAATTTTTCACTCTGATTCCTTTGAGAGTGTTCAGCAGTGGTATTGCCTTGCAAAAATTTGCTTCAACCTAATATATATTGTGAAGTGATGAATGTCTTTAACCAGATTTCATTATTGTAAATAATACTGCACTGACAATATGCTGTGACATACATAATTTTTCTTTGTGTGAATTGACTCTATGGAATAAATTCCCAAGAGAAGGATTCCTTAGTCAAAGAAGTCTATCTCTTTCCTGTCTTTTGCAACATTGTTCCATATAACTTTCTACAAGAACTGTATTGACTTGCAGTGTGTATCATTTTTATTATGAAGACACTGATTTTACTTTAACCTGTTAATAATTACATTTTCATTTTAAACAACTATGCTCAATGTTAAATGATTACCTCATTGTATTTGTATGTATTCTATTTTGTTGTTGTTGTTGTTGTGTGACATAGAGTTGAAACTGACCCAGTGCTGAGCCTCCAGTGACTTTTCAGAGGCAGTAATGCACACGGGAGGAGATGGTCCATCCTGCTGTGGAGCAGCTGATGGATCTGAACTGCATCTCTTTGGGATTTTCGCACAGATTCTTAACACTAGACCACCAGAACTCCGTATAGTTAGCAATAAACATGTATTCATATATTCATTGTCTAATGGTATGCTTTTATTAGCGTGACTTCTTTGGACCCATAGTTTTATTAGTGTTTTGATATTTTGCTCTTTTCCTAAAAAAAACAAAATCACTTTGAAAGCGAGTCTTGTATACTGTACATTAACCCTGTCTACAGTTACTGAACATGAAATTATTTCTTTATGTTCAATTTCTTTTTCAGATGACAATCAGAACAAAACACATGATAAAAAAGAAAAGAAGATGGTAGTCCAGAAGCCACATGGTACCATGGAGTACACTGTAAGTATGGACTGGATGCTGAAACATTTTTAATGATTATAGATATGTGTGTTTCTCTGTGATACATTCCCTTACCTACATTTCTGTCCCTTGTGTAGCTACCAAATAATTGTAAAAACAGTGGCAGTAGAAGTGGTAGTGACTAACAAACTAATTCCATAAGGAGAAAGAGCCCATATCGACATCAACAACACAAATCAATTGCTGAGTGGTCAAACAAACCTCCACACTCCTCTGCACCTTCTTCTATCAACATCGACATCCCTCCTAAGTTCTCACTACTACTAAATCTGCTGGTCCATTACAGTGGCTACATAGACTTGAAAGATAAACTCACAATTCTAGGGATTATTAGGGGAGTGTTGTTTGTTAATGTTAGGGGCTGTCAAGCGACCCTATGAACAACCTTCTTGAAACCTGCACTATCCTGTGCCAACGTCATCATTCCTGACACACAAGAGCCGATGGCTGAAGTCACAGTGTCAGTCCATCTCTCTGGGAATCTTCCTCGTTTTCTCTGGCCCTCCGTCTTTCCAGGCATGGTGTCCCTTTTCAAGGAATAGTCTCACTTAGCTACATGTCCAAAGTATGAAAGATGAAGCTTCATCATTCCTGCCTGCAAGGAGCACACTGACTGTAGCCTTTCCAGGACATACCTCTTAATTCTTTTGACAGCCCATGGGATATTCAGTACCCTTCTCTAACACCATCTATATTCATTGTCTAACTCTCTGATGTGTAGTAGGTGATTAAGAGGCTACCCTATTAAATAATCTAATACATCTCAATAGAGGAGTTTAATACCTATTGTAAATAATTTCTTTTGCCTCTATGCTGGAGAGAGGATGAAAGGCACCCAAGCGTCAAGGACTCTCCTTCATTGGGTCGCTATGAGTTGCCTGCGACTCGACGGCACTTAACAACAACAACTATGCTTTTTATCAGACATTCTTATCTACTTTTGGCTGAAATTACTTATGTCAGTGACTACCATTTCATACATCCCAAAATCTTAGTCAGCTGCATACTCAGCTATCCATTTGTATCTTCATGCTTGCTTGGTTCTTTAGAAAAAGCACTGGCCCCTTCATCTGTATATCTGTACAGATCACATCCTGTCTCCATAGCATCTTCCCTTTACTCTCCATATTCATTCTTACCTTCTCTGACAATTCTACAAGTCTAGGCCAGGTTCCTTCATTCTCCTGTCTCTTACTGAGAACCAGGTTCTTTCACATAGTTTATTTCAGTTTAACATTACTGGTGAATTCCATGGAATTGCTATTTTAATACCTACTTCCTGTGTTAATTACTAATCCATGAAGAGAGAGTAGAGCTCTTTTTTTATTCAACATTATATGCCTGGAGCCCAACAGTCTGTAAACATTCAATAGTATTGCTTTAAAAGGTGAATAACATTTGTCTATGATTTCACTCTTACACAGTGTATCATAAGTTCACCTTGTCACTGTTCTATGAGCCCCTTGAGTTGGGAGCTTTATATCATTTATTCTAGGCATTGAACAATGTGGGCATTAAGTTGCAAATCTGCTTTAATTTACCATGAAATAGCATTGTCAACAAATGTTTACTTCACCTTCTGAGAAGAAAGCAAGTTCCATTGCCAGTACCTAGTTCTGCTTCCCTTAATGTCTGTTTATATTTGATATTGCTATGGATTGGTGGAAGAGTCATCAACAACCTGCATTATTCAGATGACACAACCCTGCTTACTGAAACTGAGGAGGACCTGAAGCGCTTGCTGCAGGAGTTCAAGGACTGCAGTCTCCGATATGGACTGAAGCTCAATATCAAGAAAACAAAGATTCTAACCACTGGACAAATTGGCAGCATCAGTATGAATGGTGAAGAGAATGAGATAGTTAACAGTTTTAGTTTACTTGGCTCCACAATCAACACCCTTGGTAACAGCAGCCAGGAAGGAATCAAAAGACGGATTGCATTGGGAAAGTCAGCTGTGAGGAACCTCTCAAGAGTACTGAAGAGCAACGATGTCAGACTGGAGACTAAGGTGTGCCTGATCCGGGCTATAGTCTTCACAATTACATGCTATGCATCAGAGAATTTGACAGTGAATAGAGTTGATAGAAAGAGAATTGATGCCTTTGAGTTGTGGTGCTGAAGAAGAGTATTGAATATACCATGGACGGCTAGGAGAACAAACAGGTTTGTTTTGGAGAGGGTGAAGCCAGAAGGCTCTTTGGAGTCAAGGATTCTGAAGCTTCGTCTGACATACTTTGGGCATGTTGCAAGGAGGGACTGGTCCTTGGAGAGGGACATCATGTTTGGCAGAGTGGAGGGGCAGCAAAGGAGAGGAAGACCTTCAATAAGATGGATCGATTCTATGACTGGAGCGGTGGGAATAAGTGCATTTGAAATGGCTAGGATGGCACAGGATAGGAGAGCATTTAGAGCTCTTGTGCATAAGGTCACTATGAGTCGCAAGTGACTCGATGGCACATAACAACAACAACAACAACAATGCCATGCCAGGTCCTTATAAAGCAAGCAGCAAGACTTGATCACTTACTGGCATTTACTTTGAATGGTAAATAATCTCAAAGTCCCTCTGACCTCTCACAGAAGAACCCTGGCACTGGGATTTCATGCTCATTGCTCTGTGAACAGATGTAGGCTGTGTGTGTGTGTGTGTGTGTGTGTGTGTGTGTGTGTGTAAGAGAGAGAGAGAGAGATTTGTGGTGCTATTCCTTCCCGAAAGCATCTGGGATGGTTGTTTCTCACATTGACATTATCAGACTGCAAAAGGATCTGATGCATCATGGGAGAGTCCAAGTCCGACTACTGCTCACTTCATAAAGGGGAACTGTTCCCATCAGTAGTAGCCATAGCAACAAACAGCTACTTGGTCAGACATGTCATGCTTCATGCTCCTGAACCTATTTCTACCAATCATTGAGTGTGAATCTGTTGTTGATTCACAGATTTTACTCACTGTTGTGGGGTTTATTAAGGAACAAGATTGGACAATGGGGGAAGCAAAGAGTTATCACACAATGCATGTCCAGATTTAGCCTGGTAATCCCAAATCAGACTAAGATGGTGCAATTCTTCAATTAGTGATAGTCTGGGTTCAGTTCTGCAGCACAAATTCAGGAAGCCTCAATTATGCAGCAGACTTTACCTCAAAGCAGTTTTAAGTCAGCTTTTCCTTCAATCATCCAGCAAGCAAAACTTTTTAATCACAGAGTTCCACTGGTTATACCATTCCACAGCCTCTCCACAGCAGTGCCAGTTTCCACCCTCTCTCTCTGTCCACTACTGTCACCAGGGTACCTCAAAGTGTAGAAAGCTCACTCTCTTATATTGGTCCCACAGCTGTTAATGATGTGCAAGACCATGTCTCTGCAGTTAAGGTAGTTGGAGATCATTCCCCCACAACAGAGGCTAAAGCAGTGACTAGAAAAGTCAATATTTGGGGCTTCTTACAACACATAGACATATGCTGTTGGTATACTTTAACTCTCACTAGGTAATCAAGAATACCAGGTTAATTTATTTTTTTATAATAATCATATTAATTCTAAAGCAATTACTGTTAAGAACCATGTGTGTTCATAATAGAAAACATAAAAACAATTGAAACTTTCAGCAATACCAGGAGTTGGTTCTTCAAAAAGGTCAATAAAATTGACAAACCACTAGCAAAGCTAACATAGGAAAAGAATGAAAAGACACAGATAATCCGAATAAGAAATGAAAGGGGCAGTGTTCACAACAGAGCCAACTGAAGTAAAAAAGTTAACAATAAAATACTATGAAAAACTATATTCCAAAGAAAGGTGACCCAACAGAGCATGGAGATTATCAAACAATATTACTAATATCACATGTAAGTAAGATTCTGCTGAAAATCATCCAGAATTACTGGAGAAGTACATCAACAGCTGACAGATGTACTGGCTGGATTTAGAAGAGGTCGTGGGACTAGTAATATTACAGCTAATGTTAGATGGATCTTAGCTAAAAGCAGTGAGTACCAGAGCAATGTCTATCTGTATTTTATTGACTGTGCAAAGGCATTTGACTGTGTGGATCACCACAAACTGTAGCTGACTCTGAGAAGAATGGGAATCCTAGAACATTTGATTGTGTTTATGCAAAACCTATACTTGGACCAGGAGGCAGTCATCAGAACAGAGCAAAGAGACACTGCATAGTTCAAAATTGGGAAGGGTGTACGCCAGGGATATAGCCCGTCTCCATATCTTTTCAGTCTGTATGAAGATTAGATCATCTGGGAGGCTGGGCTGTATGAGGAGGAATGTGACATAAGGATTGGAGGAAGATTCATCAACAGACTGCATTTGCAGATGACACAACTCTGCTTGCTGAAACTGAGGAGGACCTGAAGCACTTGCTGCAGAAGATCAAGGACTACAGCCTCCTATATGGACTGAAGCTCAACATCAAGAAAACAAAGATTCTCACCACTGAGCTGATTAGCAGGATTATTATAGATGGTGAAGAGATTGATATTGTTAACAACTTTAGTTTCCTTGGCTCCACAGTCAACGCTTTTGGCACCAGTGGCCAGGAAATCAAGAGACAATTAGTATTGAGAAAGTCTCATCTCATGGACCTCTCCAGATGAAAAAGACTGATAACCCATTTACAAAATGGGCAAAAGACGTGAAAAAAACTTTTAACTGAGAAAGACATTCAGGTAACCAACAGACACATGAATTAGTGCTCAAAAATCACTGTCAATAAGAGAGATGCAAATCAAAACCCCAGAGATACTGTGTCACCCCAGTAGTTTTGTAGGTCAGCAAATAATAATGTTGGAGAGGATATGGAGAGGTGGCAACTCCCATACACTGTTGGTGGGATTGTAAAATGGCACAACCACTATGGAAGACAGTTTGCCATTTCCTCAAAAAGTTAAATGTAGAAACTCCATATGACCTAGCTATTCCACTACGAGGAATATTCCCTAAGGAAATTAGAACTGAGACACAAATGAAGATTTGCACACCACTGTTCATTGTAGTGTTATTCACTGTCACAAACACATGTCAAACCACTGCCCACATGTCAAACCACAACTGAATGGATTGAGAAATTGTGGTACATTCACACAGTGGAATACTATGCAGCACTCAGGAGCAACAATTTTGAAAAATACTGTGGAACTTGAGAGAGGCTGGAGAGCATTGTGCTGAGTGAACTAACAGTCTCAAGAGGACAAATACTGTGTAAGACCATTATTATAAACATAGAAGGAAAACTAGTAAAACATATATAGGAATTCAAAGGGGGGGCTGAGGATGAGTAGGGTTAAAACCACAGGATTGCACACTTTGGTGAGGGGGGAGGGGAAGTAATAGGAAGGACCCAGGAGAAGAGGCAGTGTAATGAAGGATAAGGTCCAATTATGATTAATTTTTAAAAACATAATGCATGAGAATGATTGTATGAAATACAGTGTGAATGAAGAATCGTGTGAAACACAGTATATATGAACTTTGGAAGAAAACGAATTTATACACACACACACATCAGGGGAAAAAATTTTCCTGCCTCCAGGAAACAAGCTGGTTTCACTCTCACCAGAAGAGACTTGTTGATGTTCATTACTCTTCTCTAGCACCACAGCTCAAAGGCATCAATCCTTCCTGTGTTATCCTTAGTCATTGTCCAGCTCTCTGATGCATACAAGTAATTACAAGTAATTGCAAAGACCATGGTCTAAAAAAACAAAAACCAAAAAAAAGACCATGCACACCTTAGTCTCCAGACAGACATCTTTGCACTTCAGCTCCCTCTAGGGGTCCCTGACAGCTGACTTTTCTAATCTATCTTTTTATTTCCTGGTTGCTGGAGCCAAGAGTGTTGATTGTGGAGCCAAAAAAGCTGAAATTGTTGACAATCTCAATTGTCTTCTTTATCATGGTGCTGCCAGTTGGTCCAGTGATGAGAATATTTGTTTTCTTGATGTTGATCTTCACTCCATATTGAGGACTGTACTCCTTGACTTTCTGCAGAAGATGCAGAGGCAGTTAATCATATGGGAGGAGATTGCCCATCCTTCTCCTGTGAAGCAGCTGGTAAATACGAACCGCGTGCCTTTGGGATTGCAGTGCAGCTTCTTGCCACTAGGCCACCAGAGGAATCATTCCTTGACATAGGATGTACTAAAGAATATAGTGAGAGTGCTAACCAAACCCCAGATGAAGTACTAAATATTAAAAAATTAACCATATTCATGAGGTAGATATACCTCCCTGTTTGATTTCGCTGTTATTGTTATTCTGTGCCATTGAGTCACCCACAGCCCTGCATACAGTATTATCTCTGAACCCTGCCCTCCCTTGAGCCAGACTCACTCTGACACACCTAATCCCATTGCTCCTGTTACTGTGCCAATCCATCTCATCTGGGGTCTTCCCCTCCTGTACCATATCTCCACCCTTCCAAGCATGATGTCCTTCTCTAAGGACTGGTCCTTCCTGGCCATGTGCCCAAAGTATGTGAGACAGAGCTTCAAAATCCTTGCCTCCAACGAGAAACTTGATTTTACCCTTTACAAGACAGACCTATTTTCCTGTCAATCTATGGTACGTTCAGTATTCTTCTCCAGTACCACGTCAAAGGCATCAGTCCTTCTTCTGTCATCTTTAGTCATTGTCCAGGTCTCTGACGTATAGTAATTGCAAAGACCATGGCCTGTTGTTATAGAGACTAGTTTTATTTGACAAATTATTTTGTGTACTTGTAAATAAAAGGTGACTCATAGTACTTTATGTTTAGAGAACCAAACCATTACTTAGGAAATTGTTTATATTGCTCCCAAGCCATCAGTGTTCAAGCTCTCAGGTTCAGTCACAACCAGCTAGTGAACTCAGCATTCCTCTTGAGGTTGATGGCTTAATTTCGTGTGAATGTATTCATTATCCTTTTATTACTTCATTTTTTCTCCCTCTTCCCTGAGCACTCCATGCCCAATCTCTTCCATATGCTTTACTCATCAAAGTGTGAATTTATTGGTCACCAGCTGTAGAGGAAGTACCATGAACCAGATATTATAATTAGCTTATCGCTTCCCAAGTGATTTAGAGCCTCAGAAATCCAATGGAGGGTCAGCTAGAAGTGAGTTTCAACTTGACAGTAATGAATGAGTTACTTAATGGATGAAGAAATAGACACGGAGAAGTTAAGCAAAGTCCACATAGCTAACACATGGTATACCCAGAATTCAGGTCCCAGCAGCCTGGCTCCAGGGTCTGTATTCTGAGTCTATGTGTGGTGCTAACTCTAAACTCTGAAAATCTCTGGGTTATAGAGATTTTTATGTTCTAAATCGCTATATAATGTATGTTATAATCACCACACACAACTTGGTGAGCACGTCCAGGGCAGCATCTGTTAACTGAAATATATCAATTGGTATACCATCTATTCCTGGAGCCTTATTTTTGGCCTTGTCCTTCAAAGCAGCCTGAACTTCTTCTTTCATCACCATAGGCTCTTGCTCATATGTTGTTTCATGAAATTCTTCTGTGTCTTCCAATTCCTTTC
>NW_006399752.1:2723679-2767173 GCF_000299155.1 Elephantulus edwardii | reverse complement strand
GCACATAACAACAACAACAACGTAATCACCACATAATATATAAATATGTGATATGGGGAAAGTATCTATGTGAACATTTTTTTTTTCATTTTAAAGAGTTGATTTTACTTACTCTAGAAGTTGAGGCATATATTGTTTATTGACATTTTCAGTGATTAAAAAAAAATAGAAAAATAAGACTTTGAAGCCACTTTAGTTGTAACGGTAATCAGTTGCCATTGAGTCACCTCTGACTCATGGTGGCCCCATGTTCCACAGTGCAGAACTGCTCCAGAATGTTATATTGGCTGTTATCTTTATGGAAGCAGATTGTATTACTTCTTCAGTATTTTCTTCTTCAGTGCCTCTGCTAGATTCTAATCTAAATGCCAGCTTTACTATTACTTTACAAAATGCCAGTTACTTTTCTGTAACTATGTAGGGATAACTGTTTGCACCACTCAGGACTTCTCCCTTAACTATAATGTATTGTTTGATGCAGTTCAGCTGGTTGATACATTCAGTTCTACTTCTGTGCCTCTACCTTTCCCCAAGTCAGTCCTCCTCTTCCTGCAGCATCCTCCATCTCTCCACCTAATCTAAAGTTCATCTGGCATAGCCATTTCTACTTACAGACACAGCTTGATGCAGTCTTGACACAGGACTGTAGATGAGAACTTGTAGTCACATGCACTAACGTTACCTACCACGAACCAGGTTCATCTGGTGAGTCCATCTTAGATTTGCAAGCTGACCACAGACAACACACTTCTTTCTGGGTAGAGCTTTCTGATTAGGAAGTTATAAAAATACTCCTCCTCCTCTTTCTCTTCTCTATCGTAAAAAATTTAAGAGTATTTTTTTTGTTTGTTTATCACAGCTTTTATAGATTTAGAGAATGATAGTAAGTTGGACTGTCCATAGAAAATTGTCATTTGCATTTGACAATAATTGTTCATAACAATGAATACTTGTTCTAATGTGTCAGCAGGTGTGAAGATGGCACAGGATAGGACTTGGCTTAGAGCTATTGTTCATAGGGTTGCTATGAGTCATACTTGACTCGATGTCTCCTAACAACAACCACAACAATCTGAATTTCTTTCCAGTTTGTTTTCGACAGTATGCTTGCAGCTGTCAAGTGCTTGAGGGCTCTCAGTATGTCAAGCCCCATGTTCACTGAAGAAAATGACCTTCCATGAGTAGACCTTCAGTTTAAAATTTAGTGACCAAGTAGACAGACAATTGGAATATAAAAATTGATTCTACTTACCCGATTGCTGTGTATTTGTTTGCTGCTTTTCATTGTGCAGTTCTTTTATTATTATTATACTTCATGGACATCTGCCTTACATGCCTATGTGTTGCCAAAGCACATTTAGAAATCTATACCTGGATCCACCAGATCCTCTGCTGGAGAAGGAGGAACAAGCTCCTCCTATACCTGTCAGATTTGATTTGATGGTACACACACACACACACACACACACACATCCAAAAAAGAAAAAAGAAATCTATGCCTGGGCAATGACTAGGGAGGATAGAAGGTGAGTTGATGCTTTTGAGCTTTGGTTCTGGAGAAGAGTATTGAGGGTACCATGGACTGCTAGGAAAACAAACATTCATCCTGGAGAGGGTTAAATTGGGCGGCTCCTTGGAGGAAAGGATTCTGAGGCTCCATCAAACATACTTTGGACATGTTGTAAGGAGGGATCAGTTGGTGGAGAGGGACATCATGCTTGGTAGGGTGGAGGGACAGCGCAGGAGGGGAAGGCCCTCTATGAGGTGGATTGATTCAGTGACTGGGATAATCTGGATGGGTGTATTGGAGACATTGCAATTGGCACAGGACAGAACAGAGTTTAGTGCTGTTGTACATAGGGTTGCTATGAGTCGCAAGCAACTTTACAGCACATAACAATAACAACATATCTGGGCAGTGAAATTTGAAGATCGGAGAACCAGACATGAATTGTATTGAGGAATTTGTTTTTATGTGGTTTTCTTGCACAAAAGAATTACAAGAATTTTCTCTCTCATAATATGCTTAGATGGAGCTCTTTTATCTCATATTGTGGGTAGATTAATATTGTCTAAAAATAATTTTTTTCTTTGTTTAATGAATATTTTTTATTTGATTATTCTAGGCGGGAAGCCAGGATACCCTCAACTCCATAGCACTGAAGTTTAACATCACCCCGAATAAATTAGTAGAACTGAATAAACTTTTCACTCACACCATTGTTCCAGGCCAGGTAATGATGTTCTTGTAAAATAAAATTTTAGAAATTCTGTACTTAAAAGCTTTATTTTATCAGCCATTTTTAAACCTTGCTTTTAGTGTGAAAAATTATCGTTGATGATAATGTGCATTAGTTAAATCTTTTCTTTCCTCTAAATCCAACTATATGTAAAATTAGGCTGCTCAGAGATCAATGCTTTGCAAATGATTGAGATTATTACAGTGGTTACTAGTTTATGTACTGTGTATTCCCTGAGGAGCTCTGGTGGCTTAGTGGCAATGGGTTGTGCTGCCAACTCAAAGGCAGGAGGTACGAATCCTCCAGCAGCTCTATGGGAGAAGCATGGACAGTCCCCTCTCCAGCTCTCTCCTTCTGAAAACTCACTGTAGGATCAGCTAGGAATTGATTTTGACTCAACAGTACATAACAACAATAATAGAGCATCTAGAGATGTTCAATATAACTTTTTTTCCTTTAGACAATAACATAGAAAATTAAGAATTACAAATTTCAGTGTAGTCCACTTTTGGCATATATTGTGGTCACTGTTCATTTTAAATTAAGTAAAATCTTTGGAGTTCTGTCTTTATTTGGACCAGTGGTTGAAAAAGAGTCATCAACAAAAGACTGTCATTTTCCCCCATGTTTTTGGTATTTTGTTTAACTGAATGAAATCGACAGAATCTACAGTTTTGTCACTCTAGATTAACCCAGAAAATTTAGTGCTTAGCTTATCAAACTGCAGACCAAAAAATCAGCAGTTCAAATCCACCAGCTACCCTGTGACAAAAAGGTAGGCAGTCTGTCTTGGAAACCCTGTGGAAGCTTGCCGTGAGTCGGAACTAATCTGATGGCTGTTGTTTGGTTTTTTTGGTGTACAATGAAATTCTTTTTTCCTTTTTTTTTGTTTATTCTTGTTGTTTTGAGAATATACATAGGAAAACATACAGCAGTTGACCTGTTTTTTAACATGTATAATCATTGTACTGGCGTTGTTTGTGTACTCCTGTTGATTGGATTCTTCAAGTTGTGTGACCACTCTTAGCCTCCTTTTCTGGCTTGTTCTTCATACATTACCATACACTCACTACTCCCTATGGATCCCAAGTTTCTGTTACCTCTGATCTTATATAGATACTTATTCAAAAAGCATAATTACCAAGGTAAGCCATTTTTACTAGTTAAGCTATTGTTTTATTATAAGAAGACTTCAGAAGGTATTTTTTTTTTGTTTGAGATTTAAATAGATTGATTATCTCATTACTAGCAGGGATGTATCCATCCTCCATGACTCCAGAAAGTCTACAGTCTGTGAGGATTTGTAATTTCTCTTGGGCATTTGCCCCTTTTTGATCAGGATTCTTCTATCAAATTTTCATCAGAATGTTCCATAATATTAGCCAGCCATCATCCCCTTCTTTTGGTCTCAAGCTAAAAAAGACACTTGCTCATGGAAGCAGCTCCTTAACCACACATCCCATTTCCTCCTACTACTCTTGATTCTCCTTCCTCTTCTGCTCCAGGTATATAAAGAGCCATTGATGTGCCTTGGATGGCTGCTTGAAAACTATTAAGACCCCAGGCACTTCAAAAAGAAGTGGGAGATAGAACAGAAACACTCAGTATGCTCTCAGACCTATTAACTGGATAGCCCATAAAACTATGACCTTCTTTTCTACGAAGGTGGCGCTGAAAGCAAAGAAGGAATCCCCTGTCCTTCCCAAAATGAAGCCAAAGCAAAGGAATTAAAGGTCAAGAAGGCAGTCTTGAAGGGCGTCCACAGCCCAAAAAAAAGATGATCTGCACGTCACCCTCCTTCTGGTGGCCTAAGACACTGAGACTCCGAAGGCAGCCCAAATACCCCCCGAAAAGTGCCTCCAGGAGAAACAAGCTTGACCACTATGCCATCATCAAATTTCCCCTGACCACTGAGTCAGCCATGAAGATAGAGGATAACAACACACTTGTGTTCATTGTGGATGTCAAGGCCAACAAGCACCAAATCAAGCTGTAAAGAAGCTCTGTGACATTGATGTGGCCAAGGTCAACACTTTGATTAGGCCTGATGGAGAGAAGAAGGCCTATGTTTGACTTACTCCTGACTATGATGCTTTGGATGTTACCAACAAAATTGAGGTCATCTAAACTGAGTCCAGCTGGCTAATTCTAAGTATAAATTTTTCTCACCATAAAAAAAACCAAAACCAACTATGACCTTAAGCCTCCAAACCAAGAAATCAGATCCCACAGGGGTTTTGATTGTATATGAGCACCTTGATCTGCTCTTCTTTCTTTGTCATTGGTACATCTATCTATCTATCACATACCTTTGCCAATTCAACTTTTCATAGGTGTGAGATACACTTATATTTCCACTTTTTAAAAACTACATTCATGTGTGTTGGGTGCTATCAGGTTGACAGCAACTCATTGTGACCCTTTAAACTACACATCTGAACCTTGCCCTATATTTACAGTCTCTGGTATGCTGAAGGCCATTGTTGTTATCACTGTATCAGTCCATCTCACTGGGGGTCTTCCTCTTTTTCCCTGACCCTTTAACTTTCTCAGAATGATATCTCTACATGCTCAAAGCACGTGAGACAAAGTTTTACTCATCTCTGTCTACAAGAAGCACTCTGCTTGCACTTTTATTATTAACATATTAATATTATGATAACACTATTATATGCCTTTGTGATTGAAAGTTGGTGGGGTCCTGCCCAAGAGTTTCCTGTTAGAGCTGATGTAAAGACTCAGTTGCTATTAGAGATACACATTAAATCAGTAGTTTATTATGCGTGGGTAGAACGTTGTTCTGATTGGTACAGCCTTGTCTGTCAGTTTGCTGGACTGAGGTAATTTGTGATTTGCTGTGGTACTGAAAGCTGTGCCACTGGTGTGTCAAATGCCGTAAGAGTTACCCATGGTGGACAGCTTTTAGTAGAGCTCACAGATTAAGACAGACTGGGATTAAGACAGACAGGATTGGCCATCCACTCTGTAAACAACAGGCCTCTGAAAACCCTATGAACACAGTGGAGACTGCAATGGGCTCCAGTTTGTCGGAAAGTGTGAAGATGGCACAGGATAGGACAGGGTTTGGACCCTCTATTCATAGGGTCACTATGAGTTGTACTGTACTCAATGGCACCTAACAACAACAGCAATGTTCTTTTATAGCAATAAATGTTATTATTACTATTAATGTTCGGTTAACAAAGTAAGCAGTTCAGGGATTGGAGAATCTTTGTTCAGGTCAAGCATTCCAATCCCATCCCTAGGGCTCATAGAGCTCTGTGAGCCTGTCTGGATGTCACTGTTCATTTGCTAGAACATCATTCTTTGTCTCCACGTTGTGGTGATGCTGTGTACCATGAAGTCAGTTCCAACTCAAGCAACCTGCTAAGACAGAGTAGCTCTGCCTCACAGACTGTGTTCTTCACAGGAACAGGTGATCAGATCTTTTCTTCAATAGAGCTCCTGAGAAACTCTAACCACTGACCTTTTTAGTTATGAGCTAAGTACTTAACCATTGTGCTACCAAAACTTCTTTCTCCATATTTTAGTGGTATTTACATTTTTCAAGGTAATTATTGCTATGTTTAATCACAGCATGATTCAGGCAGTAGTGATGATATTCTTTGTATTTCTTTCAAGATCATGCAGCCAACAAGGACACAAGTTGGCCATTTTGTTTGCTATTTGTGTTCTTAAAAAAGAGGACTTGGTAAACTGTCCATGCCAGGTAATTGGGGCAAATATATGTTAATACTTTTCAAATAGTAATAATATTTCATTTCTAAAAAAATTTAACAAAGCTTCATTTCCTTCACTGTTGGACTTACTGTGTAATTCAAGGTATTGCTGCATAGAATAGTATTGGATTTACTAATCTGCAGTTAAAATCTGTAGTCATTGGAACTAAATAAAATAATTCCATTTCTGGTTATTCCTTGTGTGTTTTTTGGTGTTTGTGTGCGCATATGTCTCTGTATCTAGAAATAGGATCCCTGGATCTTATTAGTGTGCTATGTTATGTTACTAGGCTGCTAACTACAAGAGCAATAGGTTGAATCCACCAGCTGCTCCGATGGAGAAAGATGAAACCGTGGAAATCCAGTGGAGGGTTGCCATTAGTCAGAACTCACTCAACCACAGTGGGTCTGGTGCTTGAAGGAACAGCATACTGGAATAATGTCAAATAGGAAGTGTAGCAACTATTTTAATATGCTACTTAGAAGCAGGAGTGGCACCCACTTCCTAAACAACATGCCTCTGGTAACTCTATGAACTCTGATAAATGTCAATAGTTGTAGAGGGGCTTCAGGCCTTTCTTTTGTTCATAGGGTTGCTATGTGTTGTGCTCGACTCAAAGGCAATAAACAACAACATATAGAGACAGCCTAACAAAATAGCAAAAGTGCCCCAAGTACCCCCCAAAAATAAGAGCCTGCATGTTTGTTTCTGTGTGTTTTGTAGCAAGTATATGGCCTGGGCAAGTCACTGTCATCTTTGGGCCTCATTTTCCTGATCTCTGGGCTATATTATTAGTATATCATTCCACTCCCTCCAGTGCTATCTGGTCCATGTAGAACTAGTTACATGCTATTTATATTTCAAGTTGCGTAAGTAATCATGATTTTGCTGTCAAAGATAGAGTCAAGAAGAATGAAATACATTGAAGGGAAGTTTTGGAAACTTAAGTAACCTTTTACTTTCAAAGATTTTTCAATACTCTGTCTTTATACCTGGAGCCTTGTCATTTCATTTGATCTGATGAATCAAAACCGGTTTTAGCTACTTTGTTTCTGGAAAATTTGAGGCTCACCCTTCTGGAGACTGGTTTTGATGATCACTTTGAGGCGGGAAAGAAAACTGGTCTGGCCAGATCAGTGGTCAGATGGGAAAGGTGATTTTCAGAAGATGTTATCTGAGCACTGATTAAATTAAAATCTTACTCTAAATTTATTGCTTTAAAAAATAAAAATTCAGAAAAACTTTAAAGAAATGAGGCATAATTATTTTTCCCCCATAAGATCCTGTGTTTGGTCCTAAGTTCTGATATTTCAAGGATCTACAATGCTTCTGATATTTGAGGATCTATGAAAGTATTTTTTTTAATTTAGAAGACAAAGAATATAATTTTTGCAATTTGTATGACTTTTTAAAAAATACATACTTGGAGAAAAAAAGCTAAGGTTGACAGCCTTACTCTAAAGACTTTTAGCACCTCAGATCTTCATTGCCTTATGTATTGAAATAAATGCAGAATTTTTTACCATGAGCAGTAGTAGGACAGTAGCACCCTTGCCCATGACCTGGGCTCCCTTCTGTGTTGTAACAGAGCTTCCCAGTTTTCAGATATCAACTGTCTATCACACAACTAGTAAGCAAAGAATTACCCTGTTGATTTGTCATTTAGAATGCACAACTTGTATTGCCTAATACATTTTAAAATCTCAGATTAAAAAAAAAAGACTTGGCCATTCACTTATTTGTCTCTGTGAAATATGAAGGATAAGCCAGCTTTACACTCAAACCAAACCATTTCGAGCCCATTGTAAAGTTGCTTTTATAGAATTGAATTTTGGTGGTTTTGCCACTGATACCAGAACTGAAGAATAGCAAACTGTTGTATTCACTGTGCGTGCGTTGAGTCCTAATAGTTCAATAGTTCACGTTCAGGTCAGGCCAAGACACTTCCCACCCCACTCCTTCTTTTTTTTAAAAAAAATTTATTTGCTTATGAAGTTCATATACATTGTATTTCACACTATTCATATTGTGTTTCATAAAATCATTCTCATGCATCATGTTTTTTAACATTAATCACCATTGGACCTTGCCCATCAATGAAATCTCATGGGAAAATGCTTGCCCTTCTGAGAAACTGGTGTTTTGTTTTTTTTTTTATGAAAATGGAATTCTTGACTAATTGGCTAAAATAATTAATTCTTTCTCTCTATTGGTTGGTTGGAAACTCAGTCAGTTTTAGCCCAACCCTCAGTGGTGATTTTGGAGACCCTTCTTTTCAGTAATAGTCAGTACTCATTTCTTTCTCCTTGACTTTGACTTTTCTACTTTTTTTTATTGCATATTTTATTGTTGCCTCTAGTTTTTCTTGGTTAGCTTCAAGTGGAAATGACTAATGGTAAAAGAGAGAAAAGGAATAGAGACAGTGAAAAACAATATTGATCAGTGGGTTTTATGATTAGCTTTTACGTAAGTTTTCTGATATTAAAGACTGTTATTTTAAGAATATGTTTGCTGTACACCAAAATGTAGCATGTCTCATTAAAAGAGTATTGGGAGGCAGGATAAAATTAACATTGAGGAATCAGGACTTCTTTTAGAGGGAGACTGTTTTAAGCAATCTGTTGGTTTTTGTTTTGTTTTTGCATAACTTAGACACAGATGAATAAAACGCTATAATTATTGTATTGCTATTTCCTTGTATGATGCTTCACTTAAGGACTTTTCTTACTTTAGCACATAGTCTGCTTGGAGTTTTCCAGCCTTGATATGTTCCATTGCTACCTGGAGGAGCGTGCTATGCTTCTCTTTCCTCTATTCCCTTGAATACGACCCCTTCCCTAGAAGGTTCTTCCTCCCTGCATATCCAATCCTACTTACTCTTCAAGGCTTCACTCACATGAACACACCAGCCTCACATGACTTGCCCTAAATACTACCACTTTGCTCTTTTGTAAGCACTTGCAGTGTCTAAAATTGTGTTCAATAACTTCTCGCAACATGCATTCTTATACTGCTGAGTATTGTTCCATAGATTAGTCTGGAAGACCCACCTAGCTGATGAGATGCATGAAATCCAGTTGGGTTTTAAGCAAAGGCCTAGCATCACACAGTGTACGAGCATCGGCTAGTGGCTTGCCTTATTCTTCTTACTTACTCAGCATTTCTTTTTCCATTCTCAGGTCCTTTTTGTGCCAGATGCCAACTTCCCTGCCAGTACCTTAAGGTTATCATCATCTAGCCCTGGTGCTACTGTCTCTCCTTCATCATCAGATGCAGAATATGACAAGCTGCCTGTATGTATGTCTTTCGTGCACTGAGACTCATTCTTATCAAAAAGACCTTTTTTTGTGAATTATACAATTCTACATGGTATTTCTCATAAGGTTACATCTAAAATTTTCCTCAAATAAGTAGGTAAAGTAATTTGTCATTAGGACACATCCTAATCAAGCAAGAGAAGTCTGCTCACACTTAGACCTCAAAGTCAGATGTGCATGACTATGGTAAAATTATGAAATTAAATTCCTGATGACACTGGGACTTTATTTGTACTCATCCATTTTATCTTAGAGTGATTTGGGTTATTTTTGAAAGGCAAAGGATTTGGGCCCTTTTAAAGTATACAAATTAGGGGAGGAGAATAGGAAAAGAGTGGATAGATAATGAACACTCCATTGGAACAGATGAGGGGAAGGCAATCTGAAAGGAATATATGATTCGGTATTATATGTATGACAACAGTCTGGAACAAGAAGTACATTGCAGAATGGGCTGGGGGAGAGGTGAAGGGGGAAGAAAATGTGCAACAATGAAAGAATAATATTTTTTTTAAAAAAATAAACTGTTCAAATTAAATCCAGAAAAAAATACTTTACGTAACTACATTGTTTTCTTTGGTAAATTTTTACTTTCTATAGGATGCTGACTTAGCAAGAAAGGCCTTAAAACCCATTGAACGAGTTTTATCATCTACATCTGAGGAAGATGAGCCAGGAGTCGTAAAATTTTTAAAAATGAATTGTCGATACTTCACTGATGGAAAGGTATGTAACAGTGCAGTTTGCATCCCTTTCTGGGAATCTGTGGAAAATTAAATGCTGTTCCAAATTACTGGAAGAGTTGTTACATTAAAATATCTTAGTCTGTTATTGGGCTAGTGCCCAGTAGTCTTCATTTAAGATGCCTCATGTTTTACTTATTGAAGCAATGTGACCCTTGAGTCAAAATGGGCTTCTTTGTGACCTTGGATTAAGTATTGTATCTTTTAGTTCTTGATCCTTCAGTTGTAGGAATGCAGTATTGTAAATATTTAACAAATTCTAGAGTTAGACTCAATGAATTTGAATTCCAACTCTGTCAGCCATTATCTCTGAGATCACAGGTATGGTGTTAATATTTTATGAGCTTCAGTTTTCCTCATCTGTAGAACTGCTATTGTGTTGATTGGGTCATCCAGTCTACGGTGACTCATGGTGAACTTAGATTACAACACACTGAAATACTGCTCCTCTCTGCACTGTCCTTTTACAATCTCATTTGTGCTTTGCCCATTGTTGTAGGCACTGGGTCAATCCATCATATTTTTCACTGCCTCTCTACTAAGGTGACGTCTTTCTCCAGAGACTTGACTCTCCTGACAACATGCTTGTAGTATGTGAGATGAACTCTTTTTATCCTTGCCTCTGGATGCACTTCTTCCAACATAGATTTGTTTGTTCTTTTGGTAGTTAGGATATGTTCAGTATCTTCACTGACACTACAGTTCAGAGACATCAGTTCTTCTGTGGTCTTCCTTATTCACTGTCAGACTTTTACATGCATGGCATTCATCATATGCACCTTAGTTCTCAAAATCATATTCTTGCTCTTCAGCAGCTTAAAGATGTCCTTTGCAACAGACTTCTCCATTGGCATGATATTTATATTTTCTAAGCTTGCTGTTTTCCTCCTCTATAAAATAAGAACACAGAGTCACTGTACTGAAAAGAATTGGCTGAGAATAGATGAATTTCATGAAATAGCATATGTTCAAGTAACAATGATAATAAAGGGGGATTCCAAGATGCTCTGAAAGAGTTGGTGAAAAATAAGGTCCCAGGAATTGATGGAATACCAACTGGCATTTTTCAACAAACAGATGTAGCTCTGGATGTACTCACCAGGTTATGCCAAGAAATCTGCAGGACATCTGCCTGGTTGTCTGAATGGAAGAGATTAATATTTATTCCCATTCTCAAAAAATGATCCAACAGAGTGCAGAAATCATTGAATAATATCACTAATAAACAATATCACTAGTAACACATGCATGCAAAATCTTGCTGAAGGTTATCCAAAAAAGACTAGAAAAGACATTGAAAGCGAAATGCCTTAAATACAAGCTGGGTTTAGAAGAGACTGTAGCTCTAGAAATATCATTGCCAATGTGTGATAGATATTAGCTGAAAGCAGAGTACCAGAAAATGTCCATTTGTGTTTTATTGACTATTCAAAGACTTTTGACTATGTAGCTCACAACAAATTATGGCTAATCTTGAGAATAATGAGAATCCCAGAATACTTGATTGTGCTCATGCAAAACCTATACCAGGAAACAGCTGTGCGTGCAGAGTGAAGAGAACACTACGTGGTTCAGAATTAAGAAAGGAGTATGTTGGGAATGTATCCTTTCTCCATAACTTTTCAATCTATATGCAGAACAGATCATCTGGGAGGCTGAGCTTTATGAAGAAGAATGTGACATCAGGATTGGAGGAGGACTCATCAACAACCTGAATTTTGAGTGAATACAACCTTTCTTACTGAAAGTGAGAAGGACTTGAAGCCTTTGCTGCAGAAGGTCAAGGACTGAAGTCTTCAATATGGATTGCATCTCAACATCAAGAAAACCAAGATTCTTACCACCAGGCCAAATGACAGCATCATGATAGATGGAGAAAAGATTGATGTTGTTAACAATTTCATCTTATTCAGGTCAACAATCAAAACTATTGACACCAGCAGTCGGGAAATTAAGACTAATTGTTTTAGGAAAGTCTTCTGTCAGGGACCTCACCACAGTGCTGAAGAGCAGCAGTGTCAGACTAGAGACCGAGGTGTGCCTGATCCAGGACATGGTCTTCTCAATTACTTTCTGTATATCTGAGAATTGGACAGTGAATAAGGATGATGGAAGAAAAATCAATACTTTTCAGTTGTATTGCTGGAGGTGAGTATTTAACATACCATGGACTTCCAGAGAATACCCTGGTTTACTCTGGAGAGGATGAAAGCAGGTTGCTCCTTGGAGGCAAAGAGTTTGAAACTCCATCTCACATACTTTGGACATGATGCCAGGAGGTACTATTCCTTCTAGAAAGGACATCATGCTTGGGAGGATAAAGGGTCCGTACAGAAGGGGGTGACACTAGTTGTGATGGATTCACACAGTGACTGTGGCAGTAGGGATAGGTGTGCCAGAGACTGAGATTGGCTCAGGACAGGGCACTGTTCAAGGATATTGTTCGTAGAGTTGCTATGAGTCGTAACCAACTCAACACCACAAAACAACAACAAGCTTCCATTTTCCTTCTCTATAAAATAAGAACAGTAATTAAACTTAATCAATATGGTGGTGCTGGTGGTTGTTAGGTACTGTCGAGTCAACCATAACTCATAGCAACCCTGTGAACAGCAGATCCAGACTTTGCCTGTCCTGTACCATCCTTACAATATATGATCAGTTCAGATCCATTATTGTAGTCACTGTGTCAGTCTATCCTGTTGAGGGTCTAGCTTTCCGTGCATGTCTTTTTCCAAGGACTAGTCACTCCTGACAGCATACCCAAAGTCTGTGAGATAAGTGTGACCATCTGCACCTCTAAGAAGCACCCTGGTTTCATTTCCTCCAGGACAAACTTGCTTACTCTTTTGGCAGTTCATGGACTAGTCATTACTCTTCACCAGCACCACAGTTCAAAGGCATCAATTTTTTTTTTTGCTTGAATGAAGCATACTTCAGTATTTTAATTAATAGTAATTGTTGTTGTTGAGTACCATCAAGTCTGAAGTGACACAAAGCTGACCCTCAAGTGGGTTTACAGAGGCACTGAATCCATGGGAAAGGATTGTCCATCCTTTTCCTGCAGAGCATCTGGTGGATTTGAACTGCATACTTTCAGGATTGCCATGCGGTTTCACCGTTAGGCCAACAGAGCTCCCTAATAGTAATTAAAAGACACAATGAAAAAGCTTAGCACCTAACCTGGAAAATTATACATTTTTCTGTGTTTATTGGTGATGATACTGAAATCAAAAGTAATATTTTCTGTGTCATGCTGTACAGTTTTTTGATTGCTGATGTTTTTTACAAAGAACAAATACAAATTTTGGTAAATGTCTCAAGAAGAAGCAACATTATGTAAAATGAGTTCCTGTGTTCATAATACTTTGTCAAGATCTGAATAATAGGAAAGCATGCTATTGAAATGCATTTATACCTTTCACATGCCAAAATAAATATTACTAAACTTCAAAACTTCTTGCACAAATGATTGATGAACTTATTATGAGGACACAATAAATTGTTCGTCATCTGCATCCTGCTATTTCAGGTAGTATTACTCCCTCAATATCAAGGTCTCTCTAATGGGATATGACCAAGCTTCACATTTTTTGATCTCAGGGAGTGACTGTTTTTTCCTTTGAGTTATCTAGTTCTTCTGTAAGATTCCAGGAGACACATGAAGGAAAAGTGTCCCCCTCGAGCTGCGCCTTGAATATAGGCTTCTAACCTTATAACTTGTAAAGAATACATTTTTGTTGGTAAAAATCATCTGCTCATGCATGGCACAGGATAGAACAGGATTCAGATCTGTTGGTTGTATGGTTGCACTTGACGCAATGGCACCTAACAACAACTACTTAGTCTGGAAGCTCTTGTCTTCATGGATAACCCTGATAGTATTTGAAATAGTGATAACATAACGTCTGGCTTCATGATACATATCACCATTGTATGAAAAACTGACAGGAAGTATTTGATTCCCATAGGTCAGTTACATTCAGTTTTGGCTACAAATGACTTTTAATGTTCTCCTTGTTGGGTCTTTGCTGAATTAATTTGTAAGCATTTTAGACAAAAGAGTAGGACTTTTTTTTTCACATAACCTTCTCACAAGATCATGTATCTGATTGACTTGTGGTGAAAACTTGCAGTGTTTTGATTAGAAAACATCTAGAGCAACCCCTCTCACTTTACGGACATGCACCTGGAGAATCTGAGACACACGTCAATGACCAAACATCATGCTGTAATTGTGATGCTGCACTGGCAGTGCTAGAACCAAGGTCACTGTGAATGCCAGAGAAAGGCAAGTGTCCAGTCTCCTGAGTGTCCTTCTGCCCCACCACATGGAAGCTCACAGTGCTTTTTTTGGCCCACATTTAGAAGTATGATGGCTATATAAAATACTAATGCTTTGGGTCACAGAGCCAATGGAATGGTCATACTAGCTAATTACAAAGCATGTATAGTGGTTGTTGAAAGCATGCCTGTCTGTGGTGACTGTTCTGACTGTTTCTCCTGCAGGGTGTAGTTGGAGGCGTCATGATTGTCACTCCCAACAACATCATGTTCGACCCTCACAAGTCCGATCCTCTGGTAATTGAAAATGGGTGTGAGGAGTACGGCCTCATCTGCCCCATGGAAGAGGTGGTTTCCATTGCCCTCTACAACGACATTTCCCACATGAAGATCAAAGATGCCCTGCCCTCGTAAGACGCCTTTCTTTTGTTACCTGTGTGAGGAGAAAAATGTCTTGAGATAATCAAAGCTGGTTTAAAATAGAGGTTATTTGCAGGGAAAAGGGATTGTATAAAGATAGAATTCAAGTTGGAAACTTTGTGGTCTAATTTTCAAATAGTAAAATGAGAGGAAATTAAAATAGCAAAGTCAACAATAAGAAAAAATTGAGCCTAAAAGTGTCTTCTCCTCCTCCCTCTACCTCTCAATCCTTGCCCTCTGCCTTCTCTCCTCTTCGTCCTTTTCTTTCTCTTCCTCATTTAAATTCCAAAACAGATAGTATTCTCCTGTCTGCTTGTTCCTGCATCCAGCAGACTTTCTCTGCCTTCCCTATACCTTGGCTACCTTAAGTGGAGTAAGTAGCGAAGAACAGTGGTTTGTTTTCTTTTGAAGTATTTCTGATTACGTTTGCCTTACCATGATGCATCTGTTGTAAAAAGGAGAAGGAAGTGCTCCCATGAAGAAAATGTTTGGAAAGCTTAGAGAACTAATCATCTTCTAGGAATATAGTCTGATTTCTTCTGTCATATTGTCATTGTGTCTTTTTCTCAACATATGCTAGCCACAAGAATTCTTAGAAGCATTCAGTGCTAGGAAAGAAGAGGCAAAACTGTGTCAGTATGGAGGTTGCTACTAATCCAAAGGTTTAAATCTACTGGCAGCTCCAAGGGAGAAAATGGGCATTCTCCTTCCATGCAATTCAAAGTCCAGGCTGACTTCACTCATACATCCTGTCTTGTTCGTTTTTGCGCATACTGTCCATTAGATTAAAAACTGTTGATATCCAAAACAGTTTAAATCCAACCTCTTAAGCCAAATGGAAACGGAGCTCTCTCTGGTGGCCTAGTGGTCAGAAACTGTGCTGCAATCCCAGTTGCTCTGTGGGAGAACGATAGGCAATACCGCCCCCATGCATTGCCTCTGAAAACCCGGTAGAGGGTTAGCTATCAGTCAGTTCTGACTGGATGGTACAAAACAACAACAAACTCAATTGAGAGTCAGCTGTGAGTTCGTTCCAGTTCAACAGCTGTAATTTGAGATGAGAACAGGACAAAAGGAAACTATCCCTTGAGATTGTTACAGGAAAAGAAAGGAAGGTAACCAACCAGTTGCTAATCGAGACAGAAGTTGTAGAGATTTAGTGTTTGATCCACTCAGTCAATTCCTACCCCAAGCCACTGAAGCAACCACCAGAGCATGGGTAGTTTCTAAATTTTATTCCCAAATGTGTTCAAAGCAAGAGGGTAAGGAATAGTTTTGTGTGATGATTGAGTCTGAAGCCTCACCTCTGGGGTTCATGACTCTGTCCCTTATGGTTTATGACTAACATGAGTTATTCTGTCTCAAATCTCAGTTTCCATATCTGTAAAATGGAATTAATAACCTTAGTTTATAAGGTTGTTGGAAGGACTTGATGAATCGATGTATGCGAAGGTTATCTGAAAAGATATTTTGGTGCTCAACACATAGATTGTTATTATTTGAACCTTTAATTCTTTTTTCCCCTATTTTTTTTTAAATTAATTATTCATTTAAATGAAAATTTACAGAGACTTTGGGTTTCCATTCATTCATTGTGCACTTTTCTCCCCTCCCAACCCTCCCCCTAATACACTACCCTCTTGGAAAAGTAAAAGAAAAATTTTTTCATTGTTTTACAAACTCTCCCCCAGGTCTACTCCACTATGCAGCCTTCGCTCTGGACTACTATCATGACAGAAACTACTCAATCACATATCCCTTTTACACAGTTTTCTCCCTCATCTGTTTCAATGCAGAATACATTATTGAACCCATCTTTCTCAGTCTCCTGCCAACCCTAATGTCAGTCCTGTTTTACAACAGTGGCACCTTGCAGTATTTGTCCTTTTGTGACTGAGATACTTCACTCAGCATAAGGTCCTCCAGGGTCACCCATTTTGAATAACATTGCATGAGTTCCTTGATTTTCTTTTTTTTTCCTAATTTGTGTGTGTGTGTGTGTACTGTAAAATTGGATCTGATTGGTACAGGAGGAGATTGTCCCTCCTTTCCCGGCAGAGCATCTGGTGGATTTGAACCGTGTGCCTCTGGGATTGCACTGCAGCTTCTTGCCACTAGGCCACCAGAACTCCCCTCCTTGTTTTTCAATGCAGCATAGTATTCCATTGTGTGAATATACCACAGCTTCTCTATCCATTGTTTATTGATGGGCCTTTAGGTTGTTTCCAAGCTATTGTGAACAAAGCTGCCATGAACATGGGTGTGCATATATATGCTTCGATGTCAGTTATGGTCTCTTTGGGGTATATTCCCGGTAGTGGAATTGCCGGGTCACATGGTATCTCTATTTGCAACTTTTTGAGAAAGAGCCATACCCCATCCCACAGTGGTTGCACCATTTTACACTCCCACCAAGAGTGAATAAGGGTTCCAGTTTCTCCTCAACCTCACCAGCATTTGTTGCTTGCTGTTCTTTTGCTATTCTGACTGGGGTGAGGTGATATCTCATAGTTGTTTTAATTTGCGTCTCTCTTAGAGCTAGGGATTTTGAACTTAATGTGCTTGTTAGCCATCTGAATGTCTTCTTTGGTGAAATGTCTGTTCATATCCTGTGCCTATTTTTCTATTGGATTATTTACCTTTATCTTGTTGTGGTGCTCAAGTATTATATAAATTCAAGATATAAGTCCCTTATCTGATATGTCATTACCAAATTCTTTTTCCCAGTCTGTGGCTTTTCACCCTGTTGGAGAAGTTTTTGGATGTGCATAGGGATTTGATTCTTAGAAGATCCCATTCATCTATTTTATCTTCTGGTTGTAGGTTTTTCAGGATACTTGGAAGACTGTTTATATTTGAACCTTTAATTCTTAACTGCAGCTTTGATTCCATTGACTCATGGGCATCTTATTATCCATGCAGATTCAGGCTTCTAATGCACTTCAGTATACACCTTTTTGTCTCAAGGATATGAAGATAAATGTGTTCTGATCCAGGTAAAGAGAACAGATAAATTGGAAAGAAGATGGTTAAACAAATAGGATTTTTTCTGGGCAGGCACTTGTTTCTAATAGAGTAACACTAGTGCACATTTTCAGGCTAGGGTGATAAGTGTTCTGTTTAATAATAGAAATGAAATATACATGTAGACAAAAAGATTTCTTTCAACGTGAATGATCTAGAAGAGAGATAATGCTGTGAGTTGGAGAGAGGAGAGTTAAGAATTTATTAAAATTGTTCCAGGATGCACTGATTTTTTTTGGACGCAACATATAAACAGTTTTTAATCTAATGAACAGTATGTGCACAGATGGACAGAATAGGATGCATGAGAGGCATCAGTGTGAAATGACTTCGAGCTCTCTTCAGAACTTCATCATTTAGAGAAAGTTTTAAAATGACTTTACATTTAATTTTACTGAAAATTGTGTGGCAAATAAGTATCACTTATCTAACTGCATTGTGCAAATTGTGGGAGAGTATGTGAGTGTAAATCCTTCTAGCCTCAACTTCGGGGGGGGGTGTGTATGTGTGTCTGTGTGTGTGACATCTTGTAACTGTAACTGCCTTAGAAAATAGGAATAGGTAAGTGAAAGGATTATTATTAATCATCATTAGATGCCTAGCATATTCTTGAAAGCATTAATTAGCAACTAAAACAATTGACACCATCATGCACTTTGCCCCAGCAAAACTTGAGAACCACAATGCAAAAAATGTAATAGATTAATTAATCCTGAATAAAGAACTGGTAGCTTGTAATAAAATAATTGGACAATAAAATAAAAAGAGTAGCATGAGCAAGGTAATTTAGGTAGCTAATAGGGGGACATTGAATGGATTCTTTGGAAGTGAAGCAAACTAGGTAGAAAAGGAAGAGATATGGAAGGGACTTGGATGTTTTTGTAAGAAAGCATCATTTATAAATGAACTCTCTGGAAAGCTGATTTCTTTGTGGCAGGATTTTTTATGGCTATTATATGCCAAATTAAACTTTGAGTCCCGATATGGAAGTTAAACATCATTACAGTAAGTTATTTGATTCTAAAATCGATGCAGCTTTAGCATCTTCTGGGATGCTGGTGTTGGACAAAACATTCTGTGCTGCCGCTACTACTGTCGCTGCTGCTGCCGGTGTACACACGTGCTTACAAAACAGAGACATAAGAATTCTCTTTTGAGCATCTGACACTTAGTGACTCAATGAAAGTTTGTTGAATTGGAAAGAAGATGAAGTAAGAGGCTTTTTGAAAATAAAAATTTTTATTTTAATTGTGTTTTTTACAAAAATTTACAGAAAAGTTAGATTTTCATTTATTCTTTGTTGCACATTTTACTCCTGCTCCCTTCCTTCCTCCTCCCCCAGTTCACTTTTTTGGTTTCATTATTAATTCATTGCTGCCCAATTACTGACCCCCAATCCTGTCCTCTTTGCAGTGTACCTCTTATTCTGGGCTGTTGTCATACATACAATGCCTAATCATATATTCCTTTCAAGCAATTCTTTCCTTCATCTGTTCCAATGCAGTATTCATTATTTATCCCCTCTTTTCTTAGTTTCCCTCAAACCCTCATGTCAGTCCTATTTTATAACAGTTGTATTATATAGTATTTGTCCTGTTGTGACTGAGTCACTCAGCATAATGTCCTCCAGGGTCACCCAGGCTGTGTGATATTTTATGAACTCCTTGTTTTTCAGTGCATAATATTCCATTATATGAATATATCATATTTTTTCTATCCATTCATTTGTTGATGGGCACTTGGGTTGCTTCCATTTCTTTGCTATTGTGAATAACACAACAGTAAACATGGGTGTGCATATATCTGTTTGTTTGACAGCTCTAGTTTCTTTAGAGTATATTTCCAGCAGTGGAATTGCTGGATCAAATGATATTTCTTTTTTCTTTTTAATAAATAATTATTTATTGTGATTATAACAAATGTTTACAGAAAACTTGGATTTCTTTCATTCATTGTTGCACATTTTCCTCCCTCCCACCCCCAGTTATTTTTTTCTTTAAAAAATTTATTCATTGTTGCATAATTGCCTCCCTCCATCCATACCAGTCCACTTTACTATGCATCTCTTATTTGGACTGTTGCCATGCAAATAGTGCCTAAAATGTTTTTCTTTTAAACAGTTCTTTCCCTCATCTGTTCCAAAGCAGTATTCATTATTTATCCCTTCTTTTCTCAGTTTCCCCCAACCCCATGCCAGTCTCACTCTGTATCAGTGGCCTTATAAAATATTTGTCCTTTATGCCTGAGATATTTCACTCAGCATGATGTCCTCCAGGGTCACATTTTGTAAAATATTTATGAGTTCCTTGGTTTTCAGTGCTACATAGTATTCTCTATCACTTATTTGTTGATGGATACTTACATTGCGTCCATCTCTTTGCTGTTATGAACAAAGCAGCAATAAACATGGTGTTCATATATCTATTTGGGTGGCAGCTCTGATTTCTTTACGGTATTTTCCAGTAGTGGAATTGCTGGGTCAAATGGTATTTCTATTTCCAACCTTTTGAGAAAGTGCCATACTGCCTCCCTTAGTGGTTGTATCATTTTACACTCCCACCAGCAGTGAATAAGGGTTCCAATGTCTCCCCAGCCTCTCCAGCATTCTCCACAACCTTGTCAGCATTCGTTGTTTGCTGCTCTGCTGAACTTGACTATTACTATGGTGAGATGACACCTCATAGTTGTTTTTATTTGCACCTCTTGTAGAGCTAGGAATTTTGAACATTTCTTGATGTATTTTTTTTACCATCTGAATGTCTTCTTTGGTGAAGTCTCTATTCATATCCTGTGCCCATTTTGTGATTGGGTTGTTTGCCATTTTTTTGTTGAGGTGCTGGAGTATTCTTTAAATTTTAAATATGAGTCCTTTATCAGATATATCATTTCCAAATATTTTCCTCAGACTGTGGATTTCCTTTTTACCCTGTTGGAAATGTTTTCTGATGTGCATAAGGATTAAATTCTTAGAAGGACCTATTCATCTATTTTCTTCTTCTCTGGTTATAGATTTTTCAAGATGCCTGGAAGACTGTTCCTATGGTGGATTAGGGTCTAGAGATCTCCCAAGCTTTTCTCTGGTGATGCTTATAGTTTTTGGTTTTACTCCTAAGTTCTTGATCCACTTTTAGTTGGTTTTTGTGTATGGTGTGAGGTGTGGGTCTTGCTTGAGTTTTCTATAGATAACATTCCAATTTTGCCGACACTGTTAAAGAGGATTTCATTTCCCCACTTAACTGATTTTGTCTCCTTGTCAAAGATCAATTGACCATAGATAGATGAATTGACTTCTGGGTTCTTAATTATATTTCTTTGAGCTATGTTTCTGTCATTCTACCCGTATCATGCTGTCTTGACCACCATGGCTATAGGTAACATTTAAGATCAAAGAATGATAAGTCTCCTACCTTGTTGTTTTTGTTTTTTGGTGTTTTTTTTTTCAGGAATGCTTTGTTTATTTGGGGATCTCTTTCCATTCTAGATGAAATTGAAAATTGCTTTGTATTGGGATTATAGTGAACTTGTAGATTCCCTTTAATAGAATTGTCATTTTCATAATGCTGTGTCTTCCTATCCATGAGCATGGTATAATCTTCCATTTCTCCAGGTCTCTTTTTGTTTCTTGTAGTAATGTTTTATAATTTTCTTCGAATAGATCTTTTGGGGTTCTAGTGAGATTTATTCCCACGTATTTAATCTTGTGATTAGCTATTGTGATGGGTATTTTTTTTCTTAGCTCCATTTTTGTATCCTCTTTGTCACTGTAGAGAAATTAAGTTATTTTTATATGTTGATCTGCATTCCTGCAACTTTGCCGAATTGATTGACTATGTCCAGGAATTTTGTAGCTGAGTCTTTAGGGTTTTATAAAAATACTATCATATTACTGCATATAGAGATAATTTTACATTCTCTTTGCCAAGTTAGATACCTCTTATTTCCTCCTTTTGTCTTATTGCTATCTCTAAGACTTCCAATACAATATTGAAGAGGAGAGGTAATAGTGGGCATCCTTGCCTAGTTCCTTTTCTCTCCATTGAGAACATATGTTGGCTCTTGGTTTTATGTATATACTTTTTACTATGTTGAGGAAATTTGAAAGATGCTTTTTAAAGCATTTCTCAAAACCTAAAATTTCTTTTATTTTTTTATTTATAAAAAGCATAGGTGTTCCATGCAAGTGAGCATAAAATAGCTTTGAAGAAACAGCCTGCGCTCTACTAATTTAAGAATTGCCTGGTACAAAATAACAGGCAAAGTATAGCTTGAATATGATCTAATCTTTTTAGAATAAAAAAATATTTTTAAAACTTGAGGATTTTCTTTCTGAAAGGCAGTTTTATAACTCAGTTTTAATTCATTAATGAGGTGAGTGAAAATACAGGGTCACTCAAGATATTACTAGGCACAGTTTAAAAAAATAAACTTCTTGACAATTTATCCTACTCTTGAAAATCAGTATTTCTTTATAAGTTAACTCTAGGTAGTGAAACATTTTTTATTAATATACTTCAGCTGACAAACCAGATTTCTTTCCTGCATATTTAAAAATTGTAAAGGAAAAAAATTTTTAAAATTGTAAAGAGGTAACAGCTACACACACACACACACATCTTGTATCTACTTCAAGAATGAGAGGATATGTATTATTTAAAACATTAGGTCCAATTCTTGCTTCTCAAAATGAAAGGTCACAGACAGTAACTGACAGTATAATTAATAGTTGGTAAGTAAATAAATCGTTCAGAATTAATGTAGTTAGACTATTTTATGAAAGTGTAAGCTTTGAATATTTAAGGAATTTTAGCCACTGTTGCTAAAATATTTTCTATCCTTTATCTTTTCCTTCTGCTAAAATATTTTCTATCCTTTATCTTTTCCTTCTGGAAAATTAGAAACTTCAGTATTTCGTCTTTAAAAATACGTTGGATGACATTTTCATGTTCATACATGATTTCTGAAACCATTCACATGCTGCTAGTAGAATTTGCAACATCACAGTTCTTTATTTTGCCACTTCCTTTTGTTAACTTATGTTGCTTTTTTAAGTAAATTTATTCATTTCATTTCCTTATTCTGAAATCATTTAAGCATAAATTTAAGTTGCAGCTTATTTATGTTTTGGTTTTTAGTTGGGTTTTGTTTTGGTTTTGCCCTTCCTCCTTTTTGTTTTTGGTTTTGCTCTTAACATTCCATGTGCACCCACCATTTTTCCTCAACAGTGACCTACCTCAGGATCTTTGTCCTCTGTACAGGCCTGGAGAATGGGAAGACCTAGCTTCTGAAAAGGATATCAACCCCTTCAGTAAGTTTAAATCTCTTAATAAGGAAAAACGGCAGCAGAATGGAGAAAGAGCCATCAGTACAGATGCCAAATCAACAAGACCTTTGGAAAAGTCAGCTGATGATAGACCTGTGAAGTCCTCAGTCAGCCCTGTATCAGGAAAATTAGAGAAACTCAAGCCCTCCCTAGAGGCAACCAACAGATCTTCCACAGTGACTGGAGTCAGCAAGAAACCTCCTGACACTGCTTTTGACTCTACAGCCAAAGAAAACTCTCTGTTAGTGGAAGATGATGACTTTGTTGACTTAGAGGAACTTTCGTCTCAAACTGAGAGTGGGATGGACAAAAGAGATAATGCAAAGGAGTGCCTTGACCCAGAGGATCTAAGGAAAGCTAAGTCACAAATAATTAGTTCTGCTACAGAAAAACAGATGCAGTCAACCCTGAACTTTTCAGGAGCAGAGAATGATGCTGAACTCAAGGGGGCCTTAGATTTAGAAGCCTGTGAAAAGCAAGATATAATGCCAGAAGTGGACAAGCAATCTGGCTCCCCGGAAAACCAAGTGGAAAACACACTGAACATACACAAAGATTTAGATAAAGTTAAACTTATTGAATATTACCTTAATAAAAACAGAGAAGGGTCACTGTCCCCAGAAGACTTGCAGAAGACAGAATTAAGTGACGACAAAAGTACTGGACCCCTAGGAATAGACATTACTCTTAGCAGTTCTCTTCCCCAGGCAAATGATCTTCCAACTGAGGGAAATAAAAAGCCAGATAAAACCTGGGTGAAAGAGATCCCACCTCTTCCTCTGCAACTGGGCCCTTCTACAGAAGAAAATATCATTAAAGAGTCCCAAGACTCCTCTTTGGAATCTTCTCTGGACAACAGCTGCCAAGGTGCACAAATGGATAATAAATCTGAAATTCAGCTGTGGCTATTAAAGAGAATTCAGGTACCCATTGAAGGTATGTTGTATTCCTTTAATGTCTTTTTAATCATTGGATAATTGCCTTTCTAAAACTTCCATATGCAATAGCAATTGTAGTAAAAATGTTTTAGACCAGTCATTATTTTCTCAGTATAAAGTATCTTTGTTGATTATTGTTGGTATGTGCCCTTGAGTCAGAACCAACTTTTAACTGTCCCTCCCGTTGATTTTACGAGGCAGTCAATCACATGAGAGGAGATTTTTTTTCCCCTCTTTCTCCTTCAGAGCAGCTGGATATGTGCCCTCAGATTGACCGCACAGCTCCTTACTATTAGACTACTAGCAATTAACATGCTATATCTTATTACGGAATTTGACCTATGATAGGGTTATATTTCACAGGTAGTTTACTTTGAAAAGCAAAATCTTTCAAGTGATTTCTTCCCCTTAACTTTACAAAACTAAAGAAGTTTAAAATCTATTTTTTACAATATTTGCATTCTAAATGTTTTGCAACATGATGGTAAAGGTCATCAATACTGTTCTTTTTGCCTTTTGTTTCAATTACCTACATTTTTTTATTGTGTCAATTTGAGTACTTATTTTCAGTATGTAACTTTATACAGGGTATAGACCCAACTGAAACATCCAAAGTTTTTTCCTTTTGTGCTAAAGAAGGTCAGTAAAATTTAATCAGCCTTGTTGAGATATCATTTTGTGTTCTACCATATGCTTTGTCTTCATTTGCAAAGTTTCATGGTTACAGAAATTGTTGGCATTGAGGGTATTTTTTTTCCATATATGATTCAGATATACTTCCTTCAAAAGAAGAGAAAAGCAAGACTCCTCCCATGTTTCTGTGCATCAAGGTGGGAAAACCAATGAGAAAATCCTTTGCCACGCACACTGCCGCCATGGTCCAGCAGTATGGCAAACGAAGAAAACAACCCGAGTACTGGTTTGCCGTTCCTCGGGAGAGGTCAGTATGGGGTAAAACTCAAAATCTGTTGGTCAGTTGGTTCTAATTGGGTATTATATTTTTATTATAAAATGAATAATATTCTTCTTGAATAAGAGATTTCTGTCATGTACATTTTAGAATTACTAGAAAGATATTATTTAAATGACTTTCTATTACAGGGTGATTTGAAGGTAACAGGAGTAAGACCACCATCGCCACTCTGTGCTCCAACGCTCTTGTACCTTTCTGCCCATTTGATTTTTCATTGGAGGAAGGCTGAGATGTTCCCAGGTGCCAGTGACTGGAATCACTCTTCCATGGAGATTAAAGGAGTACTTAGGAATAGGTGCAGACTCCTCTAAGTACAGTCAAGAGGCATGAGTGTCATTTTTAAAGTGCTGATGATGATAGTGAACTCTTTGGTTCTCGATAAAGTGCTTAGGATGCTAGTGAAGATTATCTGGCCTCATGGAGAGAGCCTCCATGACTCTGCAGTGTGAGAAATGGGTCATGTTGGTGCACGTTGTGGTACGTTTGAGGAGGATTGTACTTCTAGAGATATTATATTTTAAAATTCAATTTAAAGGAGAAAACTCACATTGGTTATGTGACCATCTGAAATAGCAGGGGAAAGAAAAAGCAATAAAATATTTGCGGTTGGGTTGATGCCAACTCATGATGACCTTACATGTTGCAGAGCAGACCTTCCAAGGCTGTGATCACTCGGAAGCAGATTTCCTGGCCTTTCTTTCAAGCCATTTTGGGTGGACTGACATTACCAACCTTTTGTTTAGTAGACAAGTATCCTAGTATCTGTGCCTTCAGTATCTGTGCCTTCGGGGATGGTGGGCATAGAATCCTTCGATAATACATTAATGGAAATATTACAACTAAAATAGGAAGTTTTAGGAAAAATCAAAATGTTTTAATGTTAGAATAAAAATGTCTTTACAATGGTCTTGCAGTTAGTTTTTGAACTTGCTAGACTCATACACCTTTCCTTCCCCTAACTATCTATTGAACATCATTGTCATCTAAGTAGATATGTTGACCAATCTGTCTGCCAAGAGCAAATACCCTCAGTGAACTTCCATAATGATATAAATTCTTGATACAGCAAACTCAAATTCCAAGCAAGGGTGTATTGACTGGCTGATTATTATCAAGCATGACACATCTCTCTAAGAGAGAAGTGTCATTTTAATAGATTATAATTTAATGTGAAAAATAATGAACAGATTGAAATTGCTAATCGCTTTTCTCTATCATTAGACAAAACTATAAGTTGCTGTGGACATTGAATATCATTTGTCTTGCATTTATTTCATGTTTTTCTCTGCCTGTGCCCATGACCCCACAATGTCTCAGTGAAGCTTTAAACTTGAGAAACTGGGAGAAGAAAAAAAAAACAAAGTGTCTTTTATTACCATATAAGAATGTCTTATCAGAAGCAGCATAAATCTCTGAGAAGCTATTTTAACATGAGCCCTAAACCCAAAATTTTACAGCTGGGAATCATCTTAGAGGTTCAAGTTAGTCTCCTGGTTGATCTATGAAAAAACTGAAAATCCAAGACATTCAGCGGCATTGTTAGCCCATATAGCTTTTTATGGTCTATCTAGAAAAAGTACCAACTGTATAGAGTATTTGTGGAGAAGCATGGGCAATCTCCCATGTGATTAACCGCCTCTGAAAACCCACCAGAGGGTGAGCTATGGGTAGATTCCAAATCTACACAACAACAGCATGAAATATTTCTCCCTCTTTGGGAAAATAATGTTCATAAGAGGTTTTACTCCACATAACTGTCTACTAATAGGACTGCACCAAGAATTCTTACCAAACAGTATTGCTATTCCACACCTGCTAATTATTTCACTGTTACTCTTTAACTCAGAAAATAGTGCTTGATGTTTAAATAGTGCTTGTCTTTGACCTCTCACACAGATGGTATTCTGTGATCTCCAAAAAGTAGGTCATTTGCTGAATTTCATTGTACCATATTTTATAGTTATCTATGACTACTTAGCTAATAATTTATTGTTGATTACCTTCTAATTGAGCACAACTCATAATGACTCTATGAATAAAAGGCCTGAAACCCCTCTACAACTATCGACATTTATCAAAGTTCATAGAGTTTCTGGAGGCATATTGTTTAGGAAGTGGTTGCCACTCTTTAAATTCTCTTCTCTTGAACTAATTACTGTAAACTACAGATTTCCTTGGAGACATCGAATGTCACTTCTCGTGGGTGGTAGAAAATTTTGTTTTCACTATACCTTTTTCTGTTTCATGGCTGCCTGCCTGGTCTCTACAGGAATCCCGATTTTTGTTTTCTTTTAGTTTAGAGGGGGTCCTATTGCTAAGGTCCACTCAGACTACCTGTTGTACAGTAAGTAGTGAGAGATTTAATGCTTTGATCTAATTGTTCATATCATTATGGAAGTTCATTGAGAGTATTTGCTCTTGGCAGATATGTTAGTCAAAACATCTACTGAGATGATGACGATGATGATGATGATGATGATGATGATGATGATGGGTAGCTAGTTAGGGGAAGGAAAGACATGTGAGTCTACCAATTTCAAAAACTATGATCTTTTGTTGTGCATTCCGCCCCCTCCCCCCCCACACACACACCTTGAAACTCTGGTCATTGAATTTTAGATCTTGGAGAGAGACGTGAGGTAGTTATGTATAGCCTAATAAATGACCTATTATTGTAGACAGTTTGAAATCATAGCAGTCCTTTAGGACAAAGGAAAAGTCCCTCCAGAGGACTCCCTTGGCTGTGATCTTGCTACAAGAAGACTTCCACGTAACATCTTTCTCTGCAAGTTGGTTCAGACTACCAGCCTTTAGGTTAGTAGCCAAGGCCTTCACCACTGTGCAACCAAAAAGAACAAACTCAACCGCCATCAAGTAGAGTCCAACACATAACAATGTTCTAGCAAGTTTCTGAGGCTGTAGATCTTAATGGGAGGAGACTGGCCCATCTTTTCCCTCAAAGCAACTCATGGGTTCAAACCACCAACCTTTTGACTAGCAGCCTGACATATTATGCCATGTGCACCAGGGCTTTTTATAGACACAACTCTTGTATTTAACTTGGCATTGTCAGAAGCTCCAAGACTTACCCTAATCTGAGAAAGTTGGCAGCAGCTTCTTGTTCATGTGTGCTCTGCTACCTGGAATATGTTCACATTCACTGGGTCTGAAGTGCACGTCAGTTTTCAGCACTGCAGTTTGCAGTATGGCATGCTTCTCTTGAATCGGCTAAAGATGACAGTGGTGTGCTTGTGAGATTTGCAAAATGTCCACAAGTTGTTTTACAAACTCAGGATATACTGGATCTTCCTACTGTTACCAGTTGCTGCTGATTTAATTATGAGGAGAACAGATACTTCTCCCCTATTTTAGTTACCTAAAATAGGGCTTTCCAACATTGGCACAGCTTTCTTTGTTATAGGAGATGGTCCAGTCACTGATAAAAAGCATCCAAACATTATTTCTTGTTTCCTGTTGTAGTTAGATGTCATTGAGTTGAGTCCGACTCAACTCATAGTGACTCTGTGGACCCAGATCTGAACCCTGTCTTCTCCTGTGCCATCCTCATAGGCTCTGACACACTTAAGTGTCACTGTGTCAGTCAACCTGTTTCAGGTTCTTCCTCTCCTTTGACATCCCTTCACTTTCCAAGTATGATTTCCTTTTCCAAGGAATAACCTCTCCTAGCAACATACCCAAAATATGCGAGATGAAGTTTTATCATCTTTGACTCCAAGGAATATTCTGGCTTCACCTGCTCCAAGACATACATGTTTGGTGTTTGCTTTTTTGTGGTTTTTTTTTGGGGGGGGGGTTAGCAGTCCATGGGATATTCAATACTCTTCTCCAATGCCAGAGTTCAAAGACATCGTTCTTCTGTCATCCTTATGTCATGGTGCAGCTCTCAGATGCATAGCGAGTAACTGAAAAGACCATGCATTAACCAGGTGCATCTTAGTACTCAAACTGACATTATTGTTCCTGAATGATTTGGATCTCTCCTTGACTGCAGACTTTCCCAATGCAATACTTTTCCTAATCGCCTGACTGCTGGGACCAAGTATATTGATTGTGGATCCCAATATGATGAAGCTGATGACAATGTCAGGCTTTTCTCCATCTAACATATAATGTTTCCTAGAGGACAAATGGCTCTACACTGAGAGCCACTGATGTACTGGAAGATCTTGACCTATATGCCAAAAGTAGTGAACCACAATAGGAAATAATCTGGGAATATGACATGTTAAAACTTCATTTTACTTGATTCTTGTTGTTGTTGTTGTCAGGTCAACCCCAAGTCACAGTCTCTGCATGCAGCAGATTGAAACCTTGCCTAACCTTGCACTGTCCTCACCGTTCCCGCTGTGCCCAAGCCCAGTGAAGTCTTTGTGGGAGCCCATCTTGTGGGGGAGCTTCCTCACCTTTTGTAGCCTTCTGTCTTTCCAAACATGAAATCCTTTTCTAAGGACTGGCCTCTCCTACCAGTATACCTGACGTATTTGACATAGAGTGCTTTTTTATAGTCATAAGAGTTGTTCATTTAGATATGTTGTTGTTGTTGTTATGTGCCATTGAGTCATTTGCGACTCATAGCGACCCTATGTACAAGAGCCCTAAACGCTGTTCTATCCTGTGCCAACCTCACCGTCTCAAACGCACTCATTCCCACCACTCCACTCACAGAATCGATCCATCTCATCAAGGGTCTTCCTCTCCTGTGCTGTCCCTCCACTCTCCCAAACATGATGTCCTTCTCCAAGGACCAGTCCCTCCTTGCAACATGCCCAAAGTATGTCAGACAAAGCTTCAGAATCCTTGACTCCAGGGAACATTCTGGCTTCATCCTCTCCAGAACAAACCTGTTTGTTCTCCTAGCAGTCTATGGTATATTCAGCACTCTTCTCCAGCACCACAGCTCAAAGGCATCAATTCTCTTTCTATCATCCCTATTCACTGTCCTACTCTCTGATGCATAGCACGTAATTGTAAAGACTATAGCCTGGATCAGGTGCACCTTAGGCTCCAGCCTGATGTCATTGCACTTCAGTACTCTTGAGAGGTCCCTCACAGCTGACTTTCCCAATTCATATACTTTCTTTAATTTACTTAATTTCATTAGAATCCTTTCTACAGAGAATTTCATTTAAAATATTTTTACTTGCTTTCCAGTCAATACTTTTGCCTTCATAAATTATATATATACACACACATACATACATATGTATATTCATATATATATATGTGTGTGTTGTTGTTGATGATGATTGCCATTGAGTCAAGCATAACTCATAGTGACTCTGTGAACAAAAGACCTAATCTAATGCCTTTCCATAACTGTTGTCGTTGCTCCAAGTTCATAGAGTTTCCAGAGGCATATGGTTTAGGAAGTGGATGTCACTTCTGCTTCCTAACCTGTTTTACAACTGGAAGCTCACCAAACACTGTCCACAATGGGAAACCATTTATATTTTTATATATTTTTATATGTGTGTGTGTGTGTGTATGCACACACACATACACACACTCCTTTAGGAGCATAGAAGTTATCTGGAAGGTAACCTTAAATTGATAAAGAGCTTAAAAAATATCATCATTAATATGATGCATACTTCTTTTTGCCCAACCCTATGCCATGTGCAGGTAGCTCTCCTGGCTTGTTTTGAGGTGCTGCTGAGTTGAATAGGACTCATAGCAACCCTATGAACAATGGATGTGAAACCTGCCCTATCCTGCACCATCCTCACTGTCTCTGATACACTTGAGCTCATTTCTGCAGTCCCCATTGCTGTGTCAGTCCATCTCGATGGTGGTCTTCCTCTCTTTCGTTGATACCCTTTTTCAAGGCATAGCCTCTCTCAGCAGCATTTCTGAAGTATGAGAGATGAAGCTTTGTCATCCTTGTCTCTAAGGAGCACTCCAACTGCACCATTTCCCCCCCAAAGACACAGTGGTTAAGGAATTGCACTGCAAATGCAAAGGTACTTAGTCCAAATCCACCAGCTGCTCCACGGAAGAAAAACCAGCAAAGTCCTCCCATACAATTTACTGCCTCTGGAAACTGAAAACTCAGCTATGAGTCGATTCTGACTTCATGGTACTCAGCAGAAACAGTGCTAGATGCTGTCTGAGACATAAGAAGCCAACAATACTGTCCACTGCCCTGGAGATTTGGACTGCTCATTCCTGTGGAATAGTGAACCCTTCCTTAATCAGACAAATATAATAAGAATCCCTGTCTCCTAGGAAATATGGACCTTTGAATGAGTTGGCTTAATGTACTTGAAATTTAATTTCTTCATTTTCAAAAATAGGCCACTGTGAGAGTTAAGTAATTAGGTCATTATTTGAACAATTATTGAGTGCATACTTCCTGACAAGCATTAAGCTAGTTCTTGATAAATAAGTTTGGGTCTCGACTCCTAAGAACTTACTAAAGCTGTTGAAAGCAGAGCTCTGGTGATGTAGTTTGTAGGGAGTTGTGCTGCTAACCCAAAGGGCACACCCCTCTGATAGTTCAAGGTCAGCGGTTTCTTGGGAGAAAGACAAGCAGTCTCCTGTGTAATTTACAGCCTCGTAAACCCAGTGAGAGTTCAGCTATGAGTCGATCCCAACTCATCAGCAATGAGATGAAGATAATGTTAAAAACTGCCAGACGTTTTTCTAGATACTTAATATATAATTAAATCCCATATGTATGGATACTATTCATAAAAAGATCTACTACTTATCTTTTTCTCAATACTCAAAAGATTATGTTCTCTTTTCTATTTTTCTAGAAAGAACTACTACCAATTCCTGTTCAAATTAAAACATTTCTCTCTTTCCCAATTTTAAGACCTCTTACTCTCTGAAGTGTTTGATAATCATTAATGTCTTTTTATCCAGCCTTTAAAATGAATAAAATGGACATGGAATGAAATAGGAAGGATTTTGTTGAATTTGCCAAGTCATGCATAAATGTTTAATCTAAGCTGAATTAATTGGCTAGTGTGATTTGTATAATAAGTAAGCTAGAAAGGAGAGGAGTTGGGCCAAATGATGAGAGAAAAATGTGCCCATGTATATTTGAAGTGGTCTTTTTAAACCTGAAAATAATTATGTTAGATAATTTTAGTAACATTTGAAAATACAGATAAGCAAAAACAGAAAGGTAATCTTGTAATTCTGTCACCAGGAACTAGCCACTGAAGATTTTTCATTTTATTCTAGATATTATTTTGTGCATAAATATGTAACATTTGTACAAATATAGTAGTTTTCAATCTGTGTATTTTCCATGTCACATTCTAACCACATTATTGTATCATTCATTATGTTAGCTTAAACTTTTGGTAGTTATGAACAATGTTGCGATTGAGGTTAAGTGCCATCAAGTCAAGTAAAACTGTAACAGATCTAAACCCTGTCCTATCCTGTGCCATTCTCATCATCTCTGACACACGTGAGCTTATTGCTGCACTCACTGTGTCAATCCAGCTTATTGTGGGTCATCTCCTTTCCTCATCCCCCACCTTTCCAAGGAATAGACCTCTCCTAGCAACATACTCAAAGTGTATAAGACCAAACTTCTCTATCCTTGCCTCTAAGGAACACCCTGGCTGCCCTATCTCTGAGACATATATGTTTGTTCTTTTGGCAGTCCTCAAAGACATCACTTTTTCTTCTGTCATATATATTCATTATCCAGCTCAAAGATACATAGCAGGTGATTGGAAAGATCATGACTTGAATTCATTGCACCTTAGTCTTTAAACTGCCATAATTGCTCTTTAGAACTTTGACAAGGTTCCTGACTGCAGACTTAGCCAATGCAATATGTCTCCTGATCTCCTGACTGCTGGTAGGTACCAAGGATGCTGGTTGTAGATCCAAGTAAGATGGAAATAATTGACAATGTCAGTCTTTTCTCTATCATGTTGTTGCTGATTGGTGAGGACTTTTGATTTCTTGATGTTGAGATTAATCCATATAGAAGGTAGTCCTTCATCTTTTGCAGCACGCATCTCTAGTCTTCTATGCTTTCAACAAACGAAGTTGTATCATTTGCAGAACACAGGTCATTAATGAGTCTTCCTCCTCCAACCACAGGAAGACCTGTAATTAAAGGAGCCACCTGTAGGTGGAGCTCTTAGGTGCCCAAGCTGCAGTACAGAGCCTTGGGCAAGACTGGAGATAGTTGTCCTGCACTGTAATATTTGTATGCATGATTGTTTCTAAGGTTTGCTGTTAGAGGTACAGCATCCACATCATTTGTTGAATTCAAATGTTTTTGCATATTTATACTTGTTTTACAGGTTAGATGTGTGTGTGTGTGTGTGTGTGTGTGTGTGTGTGTGCTTGTTTGTTTAGTGTTCTCATCAGTACAGCACTTTTCTGTCCATTGTTGTACTGAGGTATCTTGTGGGTCACTGTGACAATAGAAGCTATGCCACTGGTGTGTCAAACACCAGCAGCGTCACCCATGGTGAACAGGTTTCAGCAGAGTTCCCAGATAAAGGCAGACTAGAAAGCAGGACTGGCCATTCATTTTGAAACCCTGTGAACAAAAGGAACACAGGTAATTGTGGTATTGGAGTTAGAGCCCAACTGGAAGTCACTCAGAAATGAGAAGATAGTGCAGACATCCGCTAATAATTAGAACATGAAATGTACTAAGTATGAATATATGTATACTGGTAGTTGTAAAAAATGAAATGGAATGCATAAATAGAGAACTTCTATGTTATTAGTGACCTCAGATGGACAGAGATTGGCCACTTTTGAATCAGTCAGTCATAAGTCATATGACCTACTATTCTGGCATGAAGAATAGTGTTGCATTCATAGTAAAAAAGATCATTGCAAGATCTCAAGAAGTACAATGGTGTGAGTGATAGAATTCTATCCATACGCATACAAGGAATATCTGCTAAAACAATTATCATAAGCAATGCTTAAGTCAGTAGCATAGCAGAATTCTTAGTTGCTTTTAATAAGTCAAAGGATATGTGTGAAGTTTTTCGTCTCTGTTACACTTGAAAGAAGGCACTCCCTCTTCTCCTTAGCAAGTTGTGCTGCTAATGCCAAGGTCATGCTTCTCAGGCGGCTCACATACACCAGTGGCTCTGCCAGGAGAAAGGTGGTCATTCTCCTGCTGGGAGATACTCAGCCTCAAAGATCCACTGAGGCTCAGCTATGAGTCCAACTCAGTGGCACAAAGAGACACGCATGAAAGGGTGCTGCTTACAAGAGTTTCTTTGTCTCCACATGCTGGAAAAATCTATTAGGCATTTTTGCCATTTTGGTAGATGAAAAAATGAAAGGAAAATGTGACTTCAAAATAATAATTTGTCTTAAAATGGAAAGGCTGGTAGTAGCCTGAGGTGTTTCATTCTATGTAACTCCTTTAATAAAAGGAAGTATATTTTTCGTTTAAATCCACATATGTACATTTATATAATTATTAATGTATGTTCTAAAATGTCATGTTTCTCATGTGTTTGTGATCATTGTGATGGGCCGTTGAGTCAACTATGCCTCACGGCAACCTTCTCAACAATGGCAGTGAACCTTGCCTTAGCCTGAGCCAGCTTCACCATCTCCGACACACCTGACTCCATTGCCACAGGTGCTGTGTCAGTCCATCTCTTCCTCTTGAATTGACCTTTCATCCTTTTTAGCATAATGCCTTTCTCCATTTTTGGCTTCTAAAAAAATAAGTAAAACTGTGGATTTATATAAAATAGACAGTCATGTAGATATAGATTATTTTAGAAAGCATGATATGTCTAATAAAATTTCTCAACCACTTTATAAACTTTGAGACTGTTTTGTACATTCAGAATAAAAAGTCATAATATTCCCATAAACACAGAGCTATCCAGCTTGCTTTCTTTTTCACAGGTGTTTTCCATGTTGTGTGCCTATTACTCTGTTTCCTGTTGCTACTGTACTTCCTTCAGTCTCTCTGTGGTTGTTAGCCCCAGGACTACAATAAATTTGTCCAAGGCTCCATTTTATAAAGAGAACTTTTTTAAAAAAAGTGTCTATCTCCAAAGGAATTCAGTGGCTTAAGAATTAGTCCCACAGGCACATAATACGTGTTTCACATTAAATATGTTCTTTGGTCAGGTCTTATGTCCAGAGTGGAGCTCTTGCTCATGGTTGCTTTTCTTCTTTAATTTCTTACTCAAATTCTAGGTTTCTACTATTTTTCCTTGCACTAGTATAGTAGAATATGATATGTTTTTATCTTATCTCTAATCACATTTTATGCTGAAGAGCATGATGTCAGTCTAAAGACTAAGGTGCATCTGATCCAGGCCATGATCTTTGCAGTTACTTGCTATATATCAGAGCAGTGGAGAAGAGTCTTGAAAATACCACTGACTGCCAAGAGAACAAACAGGTCTGTCCTGGAGAAGGTGAAACCAAGTTGCTTCTTGGAGGCAAGGATTTTGAAGCTTAGTCACACATACTTTGGGCATGTTGCCAGGAGGGACAAGTCCTTAGAGAAAGGACATCATGCTTGGAAGGGTGGAGGGTCAGCCCAGGAGAAGACGATCTTGGTTGAGATAGATTGACACAGTAACTAGGGTGATGAGGGTAGATGACTTGGAGGCATAGGATAGGGCAGGATTCAGAGCTGTTGTTCATAGGGTCACTGAGTTACAGACTTCTCAATGGCACATAACAACAGCAAGTGGCAAGTAGTTGTACTACCAACCCAAAGGCATTCTACCAGCTCTTCTGCAGGAGAAAGATAGACAATCTCCTCCTGTGCAGTTAACTGCTTCTGGAAACCAACTGGAGAGTTGGTTCTGACTCAAGGACACACAACAATCACATATATGTTTAGTACAGGAGAGAGTTGGGCAATTTCCTTGTGCAGTTTACAGTCTATGAATAACCGCTGGAGGGTCAGCTATGAGTTAGTTCTGCTTTGATAGCAATGAATTGAGTTGTTGAGTTGATATATACCAACCCGTACCTGTGTTTTGGAGTTTTTTATGGATAAGTGGATTAAACACTGGGCTGGTAACTGAAAGGTTGGTTGTTCAACTCTAAAGGAAGAAAGAGGAGTCAGGCTGCCCATGTAGAGATTTATCACCTCAGAAATTCCACGAGACAGCTGTTTAGAATACTCTGAATGGTTTTTCAGGATACTTGGAAGACTGTTTATGTTGTGGATTAGGACTTCTAGCATTCTTCCAAGCTTTTCTTTAATGAAGCTTATTGTCCTTGGTTTTAGTCCTAGGTCCAAGATCCACCTTGACTTGGTTTTTGTATATGGAGTGAGGTGTGGATCTTGCTTGAGTCTTTTGCAGATGCTTTTCCAATTTTGTCAACACCATTTGTTAAAAAGGCTGTCATTTCCCACTTAACTGATTTCATCTCCTTGTTAAAAATCAGTTGACCATAGATAGATGGGCTGATTTCCAGGTTCTCAATTCTATTCCATGGATCTATGGTCTGTCATTGTACGAGTACCATGCTGTCTTAACCACCATGGCAGTGTAGTAGGATTTGAAATTAGGGAGTGAGATGCCTCCTACCTTTCTTCTGCTTTTAAGGACCTCTCTAAAGTACTCAGGAGCAACGGGGTGTCTCTGGAGACTAAGGTGCGCCTGATACAGGCCATGGTCTTTGCAGTCGCTTGTTATGCATCAGAGAGTTGGACAATGACTAGGGAGGACAGAAGGAGAGTGGATGCTTTTGAGCTGTGGTGCTGGAGAAGAGTACTGAATGTACCATGGACTGCCAGGAAAACAAATAGATTCATCTCGGAGAGGATTAAACCAAGCTACTCCTTGGAGGCAAGGATTCTGGGGCTTCGTCTGACATCCTTTGTACATGTTGTCAGGAAGGACGGGTCCTTGGAGAGGGACATCATGCTTGGGAGGGTGGAGGGACAGCGCAGGAGGGGAAGACCCTCTATGAGATGGATTGATTCGGTGACTGGGGTAATCAGGATGGGTGTGTCAGAGACAGTGCGGTTGGCGCAGGATAGAGCAGGGTTTAGGGCTGTTGTGCATAGGGTCGCTATGAGTCGCAAATGACTCGACGGCACATAACAACAACAACATTGCTTATTTGGGGCTTCTTTCCATTCCAAATGAAATTGGAGATTGCCTTTTCCATCTTGTTGAAGAATGGGATTGGTATTTGTATTGGGATTGCATTGAATGTGTAAATTGCCTTTGGTAGTATTGCCATTCACAATATTGAATCTTCCTATCTATGAACAAGAGATATTCTTTCACTTCTCCAGGTCTCTCTTTGTTTCTTGTAGTAATGTTTTGTAATTTTCTTTTAATAGATCCCTTGTGCTTCTGGTTAGATTTACTACTAAGTATTTAATCTTGTGATTCGCTATAGTGAAGGATATTCTTTTTCTTAGCTCTGGCTCTGTATTCTCTTTGTCACTGTAGAGAAATCCAACTGATTTTTGTATGTTGATCTTGTATCCTGCTATTTTGCTGAATTGGTCAACTATGTCCAATAGTTTTCCTGCTGAGTCTTTAGGGTTTTCTAGGTATACTATCATATTATCTGCATAGAGAGATAATTTTACCTCCTCTTTGCCAATTTGGATAACTTTTATTCCCTTCTCTTATTACTATCACTAAGACTTCCAATACAGTATTGAATAAGAGAGGTGATAGTGGGCATCTTTGCCTAGTTCCTGTTCTTAAAGGGAATGTTTTTAACCTCTCTCCATTGAGAACAATGTTAGCTCACAGGTTTGCATAAATACTTTTTACTAGGTTGAAAAAGTCCCCTCTAATCCTATTTTGCTGAGTGTTTTATCAGGAAAGGGTGATGAATGGGACCTTTTAAGAATCAAATCTCTATGCACATCCAAAAACTTCTCCAACAGGGTAAAAAGGGAAGCCACAGACTGGGAAAAAGTGTTTGGTAATGATATATCAGATAAGGGACTTATCTCCTGAATTTATAAAATACTTGAGCACCACAACAAGATAAAGGTAAATAATCCAATAGAAAAATGGGCACAGGATATGAACAGACACTTCACCAAAGAAGACATTCAGATGGCTAACAAGCACATGAAGAAATGTTCAAAATCTCTATCTCTAAGAGAGATGCAAATCAAAACAACTATGAGATATCACCTCACCCCAGTCAGAATAGCAAAATTTAACAGAACAGCAAGCAACAAATGCTGGCGAGTTTGTGGAGAAACTAGAACCTTTATTCACTGTTGGTGGGAGTGTAAAATGGTGCAACCACTGTGAAAGGCAGTATGACGCTTTCTCAAAAAGTTGCAAATAGAGATACCATTTGACCCAGCAGTTCCACTACTGGGAATATACCCCAAAGAGACCATAACTGCCACCAGATATATGCACACTCATGTTTATCGTGGCTTTTTTCACAATAGCAAGGAGTTGGAAACAACCTAAGTGCCCATCAATAAATGAATGGACAGAAAATCTGTGGTATAGTCACACAATAGAATACTATGCTGCATTGAAAAACAAGGAACTCATGCAGTGTTGTTCAAAATGGGTGACCCTGGAGGACATTATGCTGAGTAAAGTATTTCAGTCACAAAAGGACAAACACTGCATTGTCCCACTGTTGCAAAACAGGACTAACCTCAGGGTTGGGGGAGACTGAGAAAGATAGATTCAATAAAGTATACTGCATTGAAACAGATGAGGGAGAAAACTATTTAAAAGGGATATGTGATTAGGTATTATTGTTATGACAAAAGTCCAGAGTGAAGGCTGCCTAGTGGACTGGACCTGGCAGGGGAGGGATTGTAAAACAATGAAAGAATTTTTCTTTTACTTTTCCAAGAGAGGAGTATACTGGGAGAGGGGGTGGCTGGGAGGGGAGAAAAGTGCAACAATGAATGAATGGAAATCCAAAGTCTCTGTAAATTTTCATTGAAATTAATAATAAATTTTTAAAAAAGAATACTATCAATGGGAACCAAGTCAACAACAACAGCAAGTTTGGTTTCAGTATGATGGTGGGTTTTGTATATTGATTTAAAATTCCTTTTTTTCCTTCTAAATATTTTATTTGTAAACCATGAGGTTTGTTTAACTTAAAGAATCTACCGGATTAAGGTTGAGCATAGTTTTTGAGAAGGCATATCCGTTAGCTTTTAAGATATTTTGGGGGCAAAGCTACTTCATTTCAATGATTAATGTAGCACAGTGCCATTCATAGTCTGTTCCCAGCTTGTAAATTTTTAAAATTATTTCATTTACTAAACTAGAACTCAGGCTTTCTTCCCTTTTTTGGTTATCTGATAGTAGCAATCATATATAGAGAGATCGTATATGTAACCTTTAGCCACCAAAGCGATACTGTATTGTTGGTGGGTATGATGATTGTTTGATGATCTCTCTGTAGAGGGAGACATTTTTATTTCCAGGAAACAGTTCATGTGCTCGTAAAGATGGGAAGTCTTGGGCCCATGACCCAGACCTCAGGAGAGCAGTATATAGCGTGGCTCAAGGGTCTAACATTTGCAAACAGGGCCACATACTGCTTTCTTTGGAAACTACTCAACAGTTGACAAGTATGGCAGCCCTATATGTTTTAAGTCTGGAGATAACAAGCCAGATATAGAATCAGGAAAAAACTCAATAGCTTTGCCAGAGTCCGGGCATGGATTATTGCGGGCCACACCGTTGAGCAAACATCCTCTATGTTAGAGCAGGCTGATCAAATCATTACACAACTGTCTTTAATGCAACGTCATTAACATCATATTGCTGTGTGCCATGAAGTCAGAACCAAGTCATTGCTGACCCTCCAGGAAGTTCTCAGGGGAAGTAAATCATGCAGGAGGAGATTGCACACCCTGCTTCTGTGGAGCAGCTGGCGGATTCAAACCTCATGCCTTCAGAGTTGCAGCTCAGCTTCATACCGGTAGACCACTGTACATAGAATAATGACACTATACTGAGATTCCTAGCCATATTGACACAACAGAGTATTAACTATCACCAAAGTAAATGGTGTCACCACCCATTCAGTCACCAAAGATAAAATATGGGCGTCATCCTAGTCATAGTCCATTTCCCATCTCATATTGATCAGTCACCATATCTAGTTTATTTATTATTTCTCCATCTTTGCTTTGGTCCTGGTCCTTCTTTAGCTAACAGAGCATATTTTAGTTTTTGCTGTTGTTGTGTACCATCAAGTCTAAACCAACTCCTACCTGGCCCTCCAGTTGGACTTTAGCTTTAAGATATTTAAATAAGATATGTCAGCATTCCTGGAATCTCTACCTACCTTCTCCACATCCATTTCTCCTGGAAGCAGGAGTGGCATCCACTTCCTAAATAACATGCCTCTGGAAACTATATGAACTTTTAAAAACGATAATTCATATAGAAAGGCTTCACACATTTTGTTCATAGCGTTATTATAAGTCATGCTCAACTCAAAGACAGTTAACAGCATATCTATCTATATCTTTCTCTATCTCCACCTAGCTAGCTAATTAACTCATATAGCACCTCTTACAGACATTTTCTGGCTGATATAAATGCTCTACTGCATTCCACTGTGTTCTGCAGATGACGCAAACCTTGCTTGCTTAAAGTGAGGAGGACTTGAAGCAGTTGGTGCAGGAGATCAAGGGATGCAGCCTTCTGTATGGATTGAATCTCAGTGTCACAAAAATAAGGATTCTCACCACTGACCGATGGGCAGCATCATGATGAAGGGAGAGGAGATTGAAACTGTCAACAGCTTTATCTTGCTTGGATTAATAATTAACACAATTAACTAGCAGTCAGGAAATTAGGAGATGCATTGCATTAGGAAAGTCTACAATTGTGGACCTATCCAAATTATTGAGGAGTAATGATGTCAGTTTGAAGACCAAGGTGTGTATGATTCAGGCCACAGTCTTCCCACTTACTTGCTATGCCTCTGAGAGCTGGAGAATGAATAACAGAAAAATGATTGGTGCCTTTGAACTGTGGTGTTGGAGAAAAGCCCTGTACATCCCATGGATATCCAAGAAAACAAACAGACATGTCTTGGAGAGGAAGGCCTGTAGTGCTCTTTGGAGGTAAAAATGATAAGGCTTTGCCTCATATACTTCAGGCATGTTGCTAGAAGGTGCTATTCCTTGGAGGAGAACATGATGCTGGGAAGGGTGGAGGGCCAGCGAATGAGAGGAAAACCCTCAACCAAATGGATTGACATGGCGATTGCTGCAATGGGATCATATGTGTCAGGAAATATGAGGATGGAACAGGGTTCAGATCTTTTGTTCTTAGAGTTGTTATGAGTTCTCGACGGCTCCTAACAACAGCTGCATTCCACTATTGTTGAAGCACTTACCATACTGTTCCACAGATGTGGTTTACCTATTACTTTTTTTTTTTTTTTGGCTGCACTTGAAGCTTTCTGAGTGCAGGAATGAAGTCTTATGACTTTGTGTATTAGAAATAGCATAGGCTTTAGTATAAAAGAGTATCCTATGTAAACTGGATGAATGCATGAATAAATGGGTGTAATAGGTAAAATTTATCTTAAGCAACTTATTTCTTAGAAGTGAAATAAAAAAAAAGAAGTGAAATAATTTACTGTACAATTCTGTATATACAAATTAGATTTAAAAAACCTCATAATTTTGTTACGCGGACTACATTTGTTGTTATGTGCCATCAAGTACCCTTCAACTCATAGTGACCCTATGCATAATAGCTCTGAACCTTGCCCTTTCCTCATCCCATCTCACTGTCTCCAAAACACCTGCCCCTATTACCCTAGTTACAGTGTCACTTCTTCTCATGAAGGGTCTTTCTGTCCTGTGTTACTACTATACCCTTCTAAACATGATGTCCTTCTCCAAGGACTGGTCCATCTTGGCAACATGCCAGAAGTATGTGAGATGGACATTGAAAATCCTTGCCTCCAAGAAGCAATTTTGTTTCACCCTCTTTAAGACAGACCTGTTTGTTGTCTTTGCAGTTCACAGTATGTTCAAGACTCTTCTCTATCACCACAATTCAAAGTCATTGATTCTTCTGTCATCCTTATTCATTGTTCATCCCTCTCATGCATAGAAAGTAATTGCAAAGACCATGGTTGGGTTAGATGCACCTTAGTCTCTAGACTGGCATTGTTGCTCTTCAGCATTCTGGAGAGGTCCGTGACAGCAGTTTTTCCTAATGCTATTGGTCTTTTGATTTCCTGACTGCTGGTGCCAAGAGTGTTGATTGTGGAACTCAACAAGCTGTAATTGTTAACAACCTCAGTCTCCATCTGTCATGGTGCTGCCAGTTGGCCCAGTGGTGAGAATCTTTGTCTTCCTGATGTTGAGCTTCAATCCATATTGAAGACTACAGTCCTTGACCTTCTGCAGCCAAATGCTTCAAGTCCTTCTCCGTTTTGGCAATCAAGGTTGTGTCATCTGCCTAATGTATCATGATGCCACATCCTTCCTCATAAAGTCTAGCCTCTTGGATGGTCTGTTCTGCATATAGATTGAAAAAGTATGGAGAAAGGATTCTTCCCCTGATTCACTCCTTTCATGATTTTGAACCATGCATTTTTACTTACTCTCTTCTGAGGACTGCTTCCTGGTCCAAATATAGGTTTCACATAAGCACTATGTTCTGGGATTCCCATTCTCCTCAAAGTCAGCCACAGTTTGTTGTGATCCACACAGTCAAATGCTTTTGCATAGTCAATAAAACACAGGTAGACATTCCTCTGGTACTTTCTGCTTTCAGCCAAGATCCATCTGATATTTGCTGTTATATTCCTAGTGCATTCCTAGCAGTTCGGTCAATGACCTGTTCATTTTGGATGACCTTCAGGATGATTTTGCTTACAAGTGATATTATTCAATAATTTCTGCACTCTTGTTGGTTCACTTTTTTTTTGGAATGGGGATAAAATTTTTATTTTACACTGGTTTACTTACAAAGTTCATATACATTTTTTCACACCAGATCTTTCCCATGTCTTTTACCCACTCCTCCCTGTACCCATCAAATTGTGCCACTCTATGATTAACACCTCCACCCCTGCCCATCCTCACCCCTTTGTTCCCCCCTCCTCCCTTGGATCCTCATATTCATTCTACAATAATGGTCTTATATAGTATTTGACTTTATGAGACTGAATTCTCAGCATAATGTTCTCCAGCTCCTCGAAACTTAGGTAGTAATTTATAAAAACATTGCTCCTACGTGCTACATAATATACCATCGTGTGAATGTACCATAATTTCTCAATTCATTTGCTTATTGTTGGATATTTGGGCTGTTTCCATGTTCTGGTGATGGCATCATTATTGTATCTTGATCATATGTTGTTGCATGGCAGTCTTCTGTGTCAACTAATTCTTTTTGGTACGATTACTATTTTAATTAATGTAGCCACCTTTCAGCCTTTTTTTTGGCTAGTAGAATAATGCAATAATATTATGGTAGATTATTCTTAGTCAAGGGTTTAAGGCAGGAGGGGCTTTAAGTCCCAAAGGGAAAGGGGAGAGAAGG
>NW_006399752.1:2707452-2723314 GCF_000299155.1 Elephantulus edwardii | reverse complement strand
TGCCAAATGTGGTAATGGTTACCCATGGTGGACAGTGTTTGCCGGAGCTTCCCAACTAAAACAAGCCTGGAAGCAGGAGTGACATCCACTTCTGAAATGGCTTGCCTCCAGAAACTCTATGTATGAATAGTGCTCAGGCCTTTCATTCATAGAGTTGCTATGACTTGACGGCACCTAACAACAACAACAACAACAACAGCATTCTTAGTCACTATCAAGTCATTCCAACCCATAAGTACCCTGTGTATAACAGAATGAACATTGGCTCCGGCTTGCCACACACATAGTACTTGGTATTTGAACACATTTTTACACTGTGTGTGTGTACACAGTGAACCCTGGTATCCTAGTGAAAAACATATTAGATTGTTAGTCCTAAAGCAGACTATTTGAATCATCAGACACCCCAAAGGAGATAGATGGGAAGTCTCTTCTCATAAGGATTTACAACCTTGGAGCCCCTCTGGAAGTTTGCTATGAATCGGAACCAGCTAGGAAACTGTGAGTTTGGGGGTTTTGGATACAAACACACCCTTCTATAAGATAATTTTATGTAAGAGAACATCTTTGTTTGTCATTAAATATTCTGTCCATGTGTTTAGTACATGTGTATTACTTTTATAATGAGAAGCAAATAATTTTTCAAATATTATTTGCTTATTGAATTTGTTTTACCAATGGGAAGATGGCCAAGTCCTAAGGATCCTCATCAAGACTGGACACAATGGTCTTCATTGCAGTCTCCTTAGAGACTCAACGATGAATTAGAGGAATCATGAGCTTACCTAGTTTTTTAACATAAAATCTTTACTTCTAGTTCAGGCTAAACTTTCTGATCCATAGTCATCTTGAATAGAATCAGGGCTAAATTGGAATAATTAGTAACATTGAAGGAGTGAGTGGCAACGTGATCATAGTGTTAGCCTTCAGAATGTTGTGCTTTCTGGAATGACTTAAGTCCTACTTACCCAAAGCTGATATGCTTCCATATACAAACTCTGTGATGTTCAAGTATCATGCACTATATTGTAACACTATAATCTTAGTGTAGGAGTCCCTTGAGCTTTGGACTACCAGCGGAAAGATTGATTATTGTGTTTTCCCCATAGGCAGCTCAGTAAACAGGCCTTGCCATCTGCTTCTGAAAGGTCACAGCCTTGCAAAACCTGTAGAGCAGTTCTGCCATGCACACATGGGACTGACATGAGTTTACACCAATTCAATGGCAACAGACAACAATCTTCTCTTCTATTTAAAGAATATTAAAATGTCATTTTTTTTTTAAAAAAAAAAGTCTTTTGCAAAGCTCTCCCTAAAGAGATGTGGTCTTTCTCCATATTGAATACATTTTTAAAGAAATTCTACATCGATAAAAGTTACATGATTGAGATTTGACTGTTGTTAGGTGCCATCAAATAGGACTCATAATATGACTGTATGAACAACAGATCTGAACCCTGTCCTATTCTGTGCCATCCTCATCATTTCTGACATACTTATGCCCATTGCTGTAGTCACTATGTCAGTATCTGGTTGAGGGTCTTTCCTCTTTTTTACTGAACCTCCATCATTCACAGTATGACATCCCTCTCCAAAGAATAGCCTCTCCTAGCACCATGCCCTAAGTATTTAAGACAAAGCTTTGTCATCTTTGCCTCCAAGAAACACTCTGGCTTCACTTTCTCCAAGACATATCTGTTCTTTTGACAGTCCATGGGATGGTTATCTTACTTGGATCCACAGTCAGTATCCTTGAGGAGATCAGGAGACATATTTTTGGGAAAGCTTGTAGTCAAGGAACGCTCCAAATTATTGAGGAGCACTGATAGTTAGTTTGAACACTGAGTTGCACCCGATTCAGGCCATGGTCTTTTCATTCACTTGGTAAGTATCTGAGACCTGGACAATGAGTAAGAATGGCTGAAATATTGATGCCTTGGAGCTATGGTGTTGGAGAAGAGTACTGAATATCCTATGAACTGTCAAAAGACAATTGACTAGCTATAAGTTATATGATTGTTGATGTTGTTGTTAGGTGCCTTTGAGTCGGTTCTGACCTATAACCACCCTGTTTACAACACAACAGAGCACTGGTTGGTGGCTGTGCCCTCACAGTGTTTAAGTTCAACATTGAACTTTTGTGTCAATTCATTTTGCTTAGAGTCTTTCTGGTTTTTGCATGTTTTTATCAAGCATTCTGTCCTTTCTGATAATATGTTTAAAATATGTGAGATGAAGTCTTACCTGGCCTTTATTTTAAAGGATCATTCTTACTGTACTTTGAAGACAAATGTGTTCATTTTTCAGGCAGTCCATGGTCTATTCCATATTTTTCAGTATCATAACGTAAAGCTCCGTCCAGCCTTCACATATTACCCACTGCTGCAGAGTCAGCCTCGACTCTGTCAGGCTTCCAAAGCTGTAAAGCTTTACGAGAGGAGACTCTGCATCTCTCTGCCAAGGAGCAGCTGATGCGTGCCAACCTCTGAACTTTTGGTTAGCCACCACACCAGAGCTTGAAAAGATACGGCTCGGATCCAGAGCATAATGTTGTTTAATTCTTTGTGGTGTTCTCGTTTGGTGCCATCTGGTCACCTATGATTCATCTGTTGAGTCCTATGGACCCTGTGTTCATAGGGCTGTGAACAGCAGATCTGAACCTTGCCCTAGCGTAGGCCCTCCTCACAATCTCAGGCCCGCTGTGGTAGCCGCTGTGTCAGTCCTCTTGCTGAGGAGCTTCCTTCCTTCTGCAGATCCTCCACCTTTCCCAGCATGATGCCCCTTCCCAAAGACCAGCCCCTCCTAACAACTTCCCCAAAGCAGGAGACAAGTTTCACCATCCTTGTTTCTAAGAAGCACTCAGGTTGCACTTCCTCCAAAACAAATTAACTCTTCAAAGATGTCTTTATCAGCAGATTCACCAACTGCAACATCATTTAAGATACATGATTGATAATCGTTCACATAATTTCCTTTACAAAGTTTTAAGAACAGGAGAATGCAACACCATGTAAGTTAATACTCACATAATTTTCTTGAAAAAGTTTTAGGGTGATAATGCTTCTTTTCATTATTTTCCTGGACATTTACCATTATAAACTGCTTCTGGACAATTCTAGACAATCATTATCAACTTTCAAAAACCACTTATAAAGCAGCCACCCTTCAGTAACTTTAGTAACCAGCTCTGGCAAGTGCCTGAGTTAATCGGTGACTCTGTAGCCAGCTCATGACAAAGTACCTCTTCCGCTAGCCTTGTAAGTGTGGTGGCTTTGCTTCCCCATAGACGAGCTAGCAATTCGGAGAGGAGCTCAGGGTCCATTTCCACAGCAGGCTCATCCCTGCGAATGGGGGCTGCACACAGTGTTTGGGAGTAAGTACGCAGATGCAGTAATTACACTGGGGATCAAAGTGAATGTTCGAGGTTGCTAACCTAAATTCAAACAGGGGCCAGGCTGGGCAGGTGAGGCAGCTGAAGAAGGGAACTGGCTTTAATGGCAGAGCCTTGCTGTAGGGAACAGGTGCTACAGTCAGTCTTCTGGTGATTGTTGCTATGTGGAAAGTGAGCCCTGAGTTGCTAAATCATCTCATCATTTTTTCAGAGTGAGCTGAAATGCAGACTTATATATGTAGTCTAAGCTCTTTTGTATGAATATACTTGTCACTGTTTAATTTTTCATTTAAAATAGTTTGTGGCCTAAACAGGCAATAGGACAGTATGGTCTTCTATCTTCCTTAGTCATCTAGCTTCTTGATACATAGCAAGTAATTGCAAAGACCATGAACTGGATCAGACACACCTTATAATGGACAGTACTAATGAACCAGGGACCATATGAACATGCATTTCTGTACCTTGGCTCACCCTTTTTCTACCCCTTGTCTCTCTCTCTCTCTTTTTTTTTTTCCCCGATAAATTATCCTTTTTCCACTTTCTCCACGTGTTGCCATAATATACTCTGAATTACATTTTTTATGCTGTTGTTCTTAAGTTGTTTAATGCTACCTGCCTATAATGTTTAAATCGAGTGAGTGTTTGGGGAGTTATGCTTTAAGCATACCCCAACTTCCTTTACCACCAACCGAATAGCCTTTTATAGTACAAAGCTGTTTTAACTGCTTCTGATATTTTGGTTAAGTTTATAGGCTTATGTGGTATGGAGAATTTAGATCATCCCGTTGGAAAAACTTTCTAAAAGATCCATTTGAAAAGAGAAATTTGAAAATAATTTCAAATTATTTGAAAATACGTGACTTCTCTGCCCTTTTAATACCCCTAGTACCAGTACGAGGGAGCTGTGGCAGCCAGGCCGGCAGGGAGTAGTGCTGCTAACTCAGTAGCCGTACCTCCTTCACCATTCTAAACCTCGGAGCTTCTTTAGGATGAAGACAGGCAATGGAAGGTCAGCTGTGACTTGGTTCCAACTTTTCAGCAATGACTTTTGAGTACCAGTATGAGGAGGTAGTTTTTCTTACCATCTTAAGAAACCTTTCTATGCTTTCTCTGCTCCACAGCTCTGCTTTTTAAATGAAAGATACAGCAGTTAATTAAAATCACTGTAGTTAGTGGTTCTTATTCAATAAAAAATAGATTGCAATTATACCTAAACATATTCCATTTATTGGCTATAATCAGCGTTCAGAGCTGTGGCTCATAGGGTCACTATGAGTTGTATTTAACCTAATGGTGTCTAACAACAATTTTACCTGAAGTTGATAGGTATCTAAGATACAAATGGTATGGGGAGCTCTGGTGGCCTAGTGGCAAGAAGCTGCAACTACAATCCCAGAGGCTCATGGTTCAAATCCACCAGATGCTCTGCCGGGAAAAGGAGGGACAATCTCCTCCTGTACCAGTCAGATCTGATTTGACGGTACACTCACACAAAAAATAAAAAATTTAAAAAAAAAAAAGATACAAATGGTAGAATTAAGTTGTGTTTCAAGTATAGACTTAAATTTTCATCAGGTTTTTCTCTCTCAGCATTGGCAGTAGCAGCGTTTGAAATAGTAAAATGGGAGCTGACACTAAAGGAAAGAATAAAGCCTATGATTTCAAACTGAATCTGATACTGATCCCAGATTCACCTCTACACGGCTGGGCAGCCTTAGATGAGCTCATCTGTACAAATGTGTGCTTCTTCATCTATTAAACAGAAATTAAAATAATAGTGCCTACCCCATGAGGTTATTATGAGGTGAAAAATGAGCTCATCCATGCACTAAATGAAATGTAGCTCTGTTAGTACTTCTCTTACAATCTGCAATGCTTGATTGCTTTGAAGGTAAATCTCCTGCCTCCCAAGATCCTCTGGAATTTACTTTCTTTGAACTTCTCCTGAGATGACAGATTTATCTGGTAAATGGGGATTTGTATGTTGGATGTGGTATCTCTTTTGGAGTAACCTTCCTGAAAGAGCCTTGTATTAAAGACCTTGGAGGTTTATGAAGAAATCTGACTTAAGGCAAATTGTAGCTAAACAGAAAATTTAAATCCAGCCTGAATGTCACATTTTGATGTTTACTTATGCTGAATAGGTTAGAACTGACTTTGTGCATGAAGTGTGTGTGTTATTGTTGTTGTATGTGCCATCGAGTCATATGCAATTCATAACAACCCTCTGCACAATAACTGGGAACGAGGCCCAATCCTGAGCCAGTCTCACTGTCTCTGATACACCTACCCCCATGACCCCAGTCACTGTGTCAGTCTCATCCAGGGATTTCCTCTCCTGTGCCATCCCTCTAGCCTTCCAAACATAATATCCTTCTCCAAGGACTGGTCCCTCTGGGTATCATGCCCAAAGTGTGTGGTTCAAAATCCTTGCCTCCAAAGATCGACTTGGTTTCACCCTCTCCAGGACAGACGTGTTTTTTTTTCTCTTGACAGTCCATGGTATGTTCATTACTCTTCTCCAGCAGTACAACTTGACGGCATCAGTTCTTCTTCTGTCATCCTATACATTCTCCAGCCCTCTCATGTACAGCAGGTAATTACAAAGACCATGGCCTGGATCAGGCACACCTTAGTCCCCAGACTGACATCCTTGCTCTTTGGGCATGTATATGGAAAGTTCCTCTCCTGCCGGCTACATGTTTTGGGTTTGTCTTAGACCATCTGTTGTTTGGATCGCAGCAGTAGCCATCTGAATAGAGCCTTCATTTTCAGACCTATCTCTTCCTGACCCCCCTCTTTGGCTCCACACCCATCTTTCTAACCTTCTAACCTGCTGCTTTGCCATGTAACTTCCTTCCTGTTGGGTATTAATTCCCAAGGAACTTGAGACTTTCACATCCATACTAAGAAGTATCCTCATATCTGCATCCCTCCTCACAACATGTCCAAAGTATGTCAGACGAAGTCTCAGAATCCTTGCCTCCAAGGAGCCGCCCGGTTTAACCCTTTCCAGGATGAATCTGTTTGTTTTCCTAGCAGTTCATGGTACTCTCAATACTCTTCTCCAGAACCACAGCTCAAAATCATCAATTCTCCTTATATCCTTCTTAGTCATTGTCCAACTCTCTGATGCATAACAAGTGATAGCAAAGACCATGGCCTATATCAGATGCACCTTAGTCTCCAGAGAGACACCATTGCTCTTCAGTACTTTGGAGAGGTCCCTAACAGCAGACAATTGGCCCAGTGGTGAGAATCTGTATTAGGCAGATGACACAACCCTGCTTGCTGAAAGTGAGGAGGACCTGAAGCGTTTGCTGCAGAGGGTCAAGGACTGCACCCTCCAATATGGGTTGAGGCTCAATGTCAAGAAGACAAAGATTCTCACCACTGGACCAATTGGCAGCATCACGATGGATGGTGAAGAGATTGAGATTGTTCACAGCTTCAGTTTGCTTGGCTCCACAGTCAACACTATTGGCACCAGTAGCCAGGAAATGAAAAGACGTATTGCCATGGGAAAGTCTGCTTATTTATTTTCTGTATGTCAGAAGAGACTCTGAAAATTGCACTGGAGTGCAGAGAAGCCAAAGCAGAAGGAAGAATTCAAGACACTAAAGAGTTGAATAGAAGATTTCAAAAGGCAGCACAGGATGACAAAGTAAAATATTACTGTAAAAATAAAAATAAAATGAGGTAATCAGCACACTATGACTAAAGAAAGGAAAGACACAGAGCATTACAGAAGGATTAATTGGAATCAGAATTGTAAGGAAGAAAGGGGGAAAGTGTGATTACATTGTGGGCACTGAATTTAATGTTCTGTTCAAACTCGAACTCACTTCCATCAAGTCAGAACCGACTCACAGCTGACCCTCCATGGGGCTGTAAATCAAATGAGAAGAGAGTGCCCATTTTTCTCCCAAGGAGGATTTGAACCATGAGAGTCAGGGCCTTTGAGTTAGCAGCACAACTCCTTATCGACTACATCACCAGAGCTCTCTGTACTGATGGTATGCATAACCTTGGATCAGGCAGACCTCCTTGAACTTTCACTTTGCTTATCCTTAATTTGAAGAAGTTATGTTTTAAACGGATAGTGGTTGAGCAGTCAGAGCCCTAGTGGCACAGTAGATTAAGTGTGGGTCTATTAGTCTAAAGATTTCATTCTTCAGCTGCTTTGCAGAGAAAAGCCATTACAGAATCTTCTTTTCACCAAGGACCTTTGCCCTACCTCTCTTTGCATCACCTTCTCTGAATTCCATACAGCATCACCCTTCTCTTAAAATCCTATGTGTTTAAACATGTTTGCTGTAGCAGAAAGAATTTCTGCTTCCTCATGTAACTGACAGATGTGCCTCCCTCAACTCAGATTAACCATGGTCCCTGAGAAGTGTTCCCTGAGCCCAGCTTCAAAGACTTCTCTATGGGGCTGACCTTTCACATCTCTCTTACTTAAAAAAATAGATGAAGGCGAGCTCCCAGGGGTGCACGGTTCAAATCCACCAGATGCTCTGCTGGAGAAGGAGGAACAATCTCCTCCTGTACCAGTCAGATGTGATTTGACAGTACACACACACACACACACACAATAATAAAATAAGAATTAAAAAAAAATAGATGGAAAGGATGCAGCAGGAACAGTGAGGCCTGAATGCTGTTTTGGAGCAAAGCTACTGAAAGTTAAGAGAATGTCAAGAAATAAAGCTTCCATGTTCCATGGTGTTTAAGTTTGTCCCCAAACCTCTGAGGAGCCTTTGGCAGGATTGGAAGCCAGTTGGGTGAAGTGAGCTGATTTGCCTTGTATTCTACTTCTCCTTGGTCTCCTTCCCAGGCCACTTCTATCTCCTGCTTCCTCCTTAAATATTAGCTTTCCCAGAACTTACTGCTTGACCTAGTTCTCAGTTCACATTACCACACCCACTGCTTCATAACAAACTAGCATAATAGTTTGGTAGTGATTACTGGTAATAAGGTTGACTCAGCCACGTGCCATCCGTTATACTGTGACTCATCTGAGACCACACAGAAGTCATCAGCAGTGCAGAGGTCGGGGCAGATGGTGACGTAGGCACTGTTGGTTTGACAGTTGGTGGCTTCTGAGAAACCAGCTTCGGTGAAGTGGTAAGGGGGAGAGTGATACTTACAAACCTGACCCCCTTCAGAAAGCATCTGAGACAGGTTTAACAAAGCACATATACGAAAAGGTTAATAAAATCAGAATGGAAGAATTCAAGAGTGAGAATTCATGAGAAAATATGTTCATTTTAAAATGCAAAAGAACAAGATGTTGCTTTAAATATAGCTGGGCCTTGACCCACACATATCCATTGCTTCATATGCATATGATTGTTAGACAGTGAATTCATGCCTTTGAGTAGTGGTGTTTGCGAAGAATATGGAATATACCGTATGTAGGCTGCCAAAAGAGCAAACAGATCAACTTTGGAAGAAATATAACCCAGGTGGTGAGACTCTTTAACCTCCTTTGGGCATTTTATCAAGAGACGCTGACCCCTGAAGTAAGAACATCATAGGAAAAGTAGAGGATTAGCAAAAAGAAAAGAGGAAGACCCTTCTCAACCAGGTGGCTTAACCCAGTGACTGCACCAGCGGGCTGAAGCACAGCAGAGATTGTGAGGCTGCAGCAGGGTTTCCTTCTGTTGTTCGGAGGATTGCTGTGAATCAGAGTCAGCTTGATAACATCTAGCAGAAACAACCACGTGATAACAGTGTGCTCTGTGGGGAAGGGGACGTATAGGGAAAATGCTCGTAGGAAGAAGAAACAGAATCCATAGACTTCTTTTTTCAGAGAGATGGAGAAAGGCATGTAGGTTTGCAATGCAAGGTGAAAGCAAGAGACGTGTTGGAAGAAGTAGGGATGAAAGTAAAGAAAAATTAGCATGGTCTGGGGGTAGAAGAGGGATGAAGACAAAGATCATTTAAGAGGGATGGAGGAAGGGAGTACATTATTAAGAATGGTACAGCAGCAAACCCTCTCAGAGAGAGGTACATAGGACAGCAAGGTTGAGAGCTTGAGAAAGTAGAGGCTAGAAATGGCTGTCGTGTGGAGTGGTCTAGACAGTGAGCTAGAAAGGAGTTAGGAGCCACTTGAAGGAAGGGTTTCTCCATAGCTGAAGTTTGGAGCCTTTATTTTACAGTGGATTCATTAACATGTATAAACCTTCAACATTTCAATAAAGGAGTTTGAAAGATGATCATGTTTTGCTTCTGGAGGAGGCTACTTAGAAAGGCAGGTGTAGAGGATCAACTGCTGACCTCCAGGGGGCGCCAGTGAACATAAGGTGGAAAACTTGTCCCTGAAGTGCATCCAAACTGGAGAAGCTGAAGGCATGGGAAAGAGGAGGCGGAAAGGTCAAGGTAAGAGCAAGACTCAGGATAGCCTCAGAAGGAAGAAGTGGCCGAGAGCGAAGGCAGAGGGACAAGGAGGGGAATTTTGGAACTTGAGGCCTGCTTCAGAAAGTTTTAAGTTCTGAGAAATAAACACTAGGAAAACACCGCTGTCAAAAACTATCCCAAGAATTTGGTTAAATAAACTCAAGCCATCTTAATCTAGAAGGAAAAAAATATGAAGTCATATCCTCCCTTCTCTTTCCCCACCTAAATAATAAAAATAACTTGGAACTTCCGTTACTTGCTGGTAAGGCTGTAGCCCTCTGGGATCCCTGCAGGATCTCAAGATGGCTGGGCAAAAACTGAATCTGAACTCCATTGACTGGATAGCTTTTTGGGGAAGTATACTCTGATACTACAAGGCCATTGCTAACTCTCTGAAATCCTGAAATGAGATTCCCACCTCCAGGACAGCTGTCTGTTAGAAGCACCGCCAGCTGTTGACTGAGATTCCTACAAGGCTTGTGTGGTCAAGGCTGGACACGTGTGGCCAAATTGGACAAATTTGAGAAAAAGATTAATGCCCTGAAGGTTCCCGTGCCAGAAAAAAAGTATGCTGCCCTGGTAGACACCAAAGAAAAAGATGTGAAGAGTTGGGCAGAGATTTTGCCTTTCTTAAAGACCAGGATTGTGGAATATGAGAAACAAGTGAAAATAAGAACATTATTCCATCTGAGCAGATGAGCATTGAGGATGGGAGTGAAGCCTTCCCAGAAATCAGATTAGACAAAACCAAGTAGCCCTACTGACCCCACCCAGCCAATTGAAAGTTTGTATAACAGAGTCTGAGAGGAAGCTCTGGCCCTGCTATGGCAAACTCGGAACATTAAAAATAAGAATAATGGAGGGAGTTCTGGTGGCCTACTGGCAAGACGCTGCACTGCAATCCCAGAGGTACACGATTCAAATCCACCAGATGCTCTGCTGGAGGAGGGGCAATCTCCTCCTGTACCAGTCAGATCTGATTTGACAGTACACGTAAAAATAATACAATAAAAAATAAAATAAGAATAATGGGGTGGGTGGGTAAGGAAGTAACATGGAGGGTAGAGAACTGAGTGGAAATGGAGCTGGAATGAGAAAGATTCTTTCTGTTAGGTGTGCAGTAGCCTTAACACTTAGGCATATTAATTCCCAGTGAATTTTTCTTTTCTCTTGTGGAACAGGCCATTTTGTGTTTTCTTCTTTTCCACTCTTCTAGTCTTTTTACATAAGCATTTGAGGGAAAATTAGATGGAAGGCTGATCACAGTGAGCCAGTGCCCACCGCTGTGAGAGAACAGGCAGAATTCCTGCCAGGGTGTTCCCCTGCAGGATGTTCTTCTGAGATTTTCTGTCATCATATATGATGCTTGCGAAAGTCAGAGTGACTTTACTGCATGTAGGGACAGAACCCAGGGCTGGGGAAGGAGGACAGCCATTCACGGTAACTGCTCTGCCAGCTGAAGCCAGAGAAGAGCCATGCCCAGAAGTATGCCAACATGAGAGACCCGGCCTGCAAGTGCTGGCCAAGCACGGAGCACAGCGCTGGCCACCTGGTCTGGGGACTGAAGAACAGGGCCGTAAGCCTGTGGGTGGAAGGTGCGGCAGCAGGAATGGGAACTATTGCAGACTGTGTCTGAAAGCCCCCTGCCTCCGACATCCCACGAATACTACTTTGTTGTTATTGTTGTTGATTGCCATCAAATCCAGCACGACTCATATCAACCCTATTAACAAAAGGCCTGAAGCCTTTCTATAACAATTGGCATTTATCAAAGCTCATAGATTCCAGAGGCATGTTGTTTAGGAAGTGGGTACCACTCCTGATTCCAAACCTGTCTTAAACTGGGAGCTCTACCAAATACTGTCCACCATGAGTAACTGTTATGGCATTTAACTTCCCCAGTGGCCCAAGGTTCAGCATCACAATAACCCCAGGTTACCTCGGTGCAGCCTCTTGACAGAAGAGCGCTGTACCACTTAGAAGAATGTTCCTCCAAAACACAGTAACAACTGACTTTTTAAATACAAAGGTCCTTCTCGAGGTCTTGTTGACTCTAAACAAGAGACTAAATAGTTCTTTGGCTTCATTAATACTCAGAAACCCTAATGTTGACACACCCTAGGAGAGTTGTACAAGAAGGCACCTGAACTCTTTGGAATTTAGTATATACCTTGGTACATTTCTAGAGATACTGGATATTTGAACACATTATTCTTAAGAATCTGAGTCTCAGTTTCTTAGCTGTCAGAGTGCTGAAGAGCAATGGTATCAGTCTGGAGACTAAGGTGAGCCTGATCCAGGCCATGGTCTTCATAATCACTTACTATGCATCAGAGAGCTGGACAGTGGGTAGGATGATATAAGGAGCATTGATGTCTTTGAGCTGTGGTGCTAGAAAAGAGTATTGAATATACCATGGAATGCTAAGAGAACAGATTCATCGTAGAGACAGTGAAACCAGGCTGCTCCTTGGAAGCAAGGATTTTGAAGAACTGTCTGACATTCTTCGGGTATGTTGCAAGGAGGGACCAGTCCTTGGAGAGGGAAGCCAGGCCTGGGAGGGTGGAGGGACTGAGCAAGAGAAGAAGACCTTCGATGAGATAGATTGACTCAGTGACTGGGGTAATGAGGATAGGTGTGTCAGAAACAATGAAATTGGCTCAAGACAGAGCAGGGTTCAGAGCTGTGGTACATAGGGGTTGCTGTAAGTGACAGACAGCTCAACAGCACTTAACAACAACATAACCCACCTGTGGAGTTTTAATAATATGCAGCATTCTTGACTGCAGAGAACCGCATTTTACTTTTTAAGTAGAACATTGATTTTCTAGTTCATCAGGAAGTGTTAGGACATAAGGCTCCTGTTTTCTTTAATAGTAACATTTTTATTACTCTGGACTTTATTTCTGTATTAATTTAGTGTTACCTTTTTTTCTCCTTCTCTGGGGACCTTCCTTCTGTGGTTAAGCCCAAGAAAGCCACTTGTATTAAAAGCCTGGCCCTAGCAACTCTTGACTTCTGCTAAATAGGCCACTGTGGACATTACTGAACCCAGGAGCTTGGTTTACTCTCACCTCAAACCGAATAGTGTTAGGAGAAGAGGCTGGAGATAAGCTCCCTTATTTTTCTACCCCCAAGTCTGCAAATACAGTTTCCTGTCCAGGATGAGATGTTTATTCAAGGTTCAGGAGAGAATGGTACAAATAAGGGGAAAAAAATGTTTTATGGCAAAACCAACTTTCTCAATACAAAACCTTTTGCTCTAACTCTAAGAAACTCACATTTACACATATGGTTTCAACAGTCATTTCCTTCTACCATATGCTCAAAGTGGCAGGGGCTTGTTCTAAGTTTCATTCTCAGCAGCACACCATGGCTATGTTAGCCTGCCAAAGCAGTCATGGCATTGATGTGAATAAACCTTGTTCATTGGATTAAACCCTAATTTCCTCCTCTTCCCGTGGAAGTTCCCCTTCAGGAAGAATGAGATGGAGAGTGAGCTAGTATCATATCCTCTGGACTTAACTCATTTAGGACCAATTTGATTCATCACAAATGGCCAAATAGTCTTAAGTTTCAAAATTGAAATTATCAAGTACTAAATTTTTTTCCTTCCCATGAAATCCTTTGGACCCTGTGCAATCCTTCTCTCTTCCACCACTGTCGAGCCCAATCTACCTTCCCAAGGGGCTTTAGGGGTACATTGTTGTGATCAAGCAAAAGAAATATTCAAATCTCTCACTGTAAGTCCCACTTATTTTGGACTTTTTCTCTGGCTGGTGTTTCTGGTTTTGTTTTTTTGAGAAGTAGATAGCCTGTCTTTCTTCCTAGTCTGTCTTAGTCAGGGAGTTTGTGCTCCCTGGCAACCTTGCTGGTAATAGAAATATCAGTAGCATAGCATCAAGCATCACAACACCTCATAAACCACCAGAGTGTAAAACTAATGGACTTATTCATTCTGTATGCTGAGCAGATAATCTGATAAACTGGACACGTCGTTAGGCTTGGAAGAAGATTCTTTAACAACCTGAGATACGCAGATGACATGATTTTGCTTGCAAATAGGGAAGAGGATTTGAACACTTACTGATGAAAATCAAAGATGACAGGCTTTAAAATGGATTCTACTTCAGAATAAGAACAACAAAAATCCTTATCGCTTTACTAGTAAGCAGCTTTGTGATAAACAGAAGATTGAAGCTAAGGATTTCATTTCACTTGGATCCACATCTGTGGAAGCAGGAGTGAAGAAATCAAGCACTGTATTGCCCTAGGTCCATCTGCTACAGAAGACCTCTTTAGAGTGCTAAAGAGCAGGGATGTTACTTTGGTGACTAAGGGGCACTTGAGCCATGGTATTTGCATTTGCTTCATATGCACAAGAAAGTGAGACAAAAGCTAGTGAGAAAGACCAAAGAAGAATTGATCCCTTAGTGTTACGGTGTTCACAAAAAATTTCTAGACTATGACTTCAATAAGGACAAACCAGTCTGTCTTCACAGAAATACAGCCAAGTGAAGAAAGGACAGTGAAGCCTTATCACACGTGCTTTTGGACCTGTTCCCAGGAGGAAACTATTCTCTGGAGTAGATCATACGTGGTAAAAGAGAATCAAACTACAAAACCCACTGCTATCAAGTAGGTTCTACTCACAGCGGCCTCCCATCAGGTTTTGGAGGCTGTAAAATTTTAGAGGAGGAGCCTGCCAATCTTGTTGGTACTCTTGCATTACCAGCCTTGGAATTAGCAGCCCAATGCATTACATACTATGCCATTAAAAAGAAAAAAAGTCAGCAAGATAAAGGAAGACGCTCACTAACATAGTGGCTGCCCCAGTGGCCTCAAAACTAGCAATGACTGTGAAGATGACACAGGACAAGACAAGGTTTTATTTTGTTGATTGTAGTGTCACTATTGGCCCCACTTCAGAACCAACTCTGCAGAACATTAGGACAAATTTCAGGCTTATTCTGCAGTTCAAAAGAAAGACTGTTCTAATCGCTCCCTCAAAGTAGGTACTATCTTCGTTACCAGAAATAAACTAGATTATTGACTGGATTTGTTAGGATGGGTTCTCTCACTAAACACTGTAGTGACTTTTTGAGTAAATGATTTTTGCAACTTATATCTTCATGTAATGTTTAAGAAGAAATGAAATCTTAAGTCCACTCCCAGGCCTCGCTCTTCACTCCTGCAGAGAATACACAGTGGCATGAGTTCTTCACATGTCTCAGAATACCCACTGTTCACTATATATTTATGCTTTTATGACAGCTTCCTTGATGATGGAGAAGAGAGGTCAAGGTGTGTAAAAAGGTGGAGTGGCTACTGCCTAGACGGCTGCTGCCAGATGAGAGCCAGTCTCCAAAAGACAAATATCAGCGGACAGGGAGGGACAGGCTCTTGTGAATTACATCCAACAAACGAGAAAAATGTGTCTTGTACAGAAATTCAGAAAGGAACTGGGAAATGGGTTACAGTCTCACTTGGGGAAGAGGGAGGACTTTGTTTTCTTTAGTAGTAGGAAGAAAGAAGCCCGATTTCCCACTGTGTGTGACCTTGGTCGTCTGCTTTCACCTGATCCCTAAAGAGAGTTGGTTGAACTCACATGATGCCCAATGCCCCTGCCAGCTCTTGCTATTGGGACAAGGTGACTGGCACTTAGTGGAGGACAGACATTTTTGTTGAAGAAAGCACTGTCTTTAAGCCAGAGACTCCCAGGAAATGCCTGTAGTTGAACAAGTTGTGTGTATTAACTCATAGCAGTAATAGAGAAGACATAGTACATGGAACCATGGGCCGTGTCAGTAAGTGTAAGAACGGGGTTACACACGGGACTTAAGTTTCTTATAGGAGATTGTGGGGAGCCCTTAAGAAAGTGAGGATTTGCTCTGAAATGGATACTGTAGGAAGCAAGGGATAATTCCATGTTTGGATAGCTTAATAAATCATGTCTAAAAGAAGAAAAGACTAGCAAGGTCAATGTTGTCGTTGATAAACACAGAAACTTTTGTTGGCCAGCTTAGAGTATATCTGCTTATTTTTAAAATTTCATCTAATTGCACT